>NW_022589735.1:22993840-23227219 GCF_004348235.1 Phoca vitulina
CTAGAGATTTAGAGTATATTTTGATCTGTTAGAAGAAGCTATCTCAAGATTTTAAAGAGAGAACAACTTATATATATATATGCCAAAAATACGGGTAACTACTATGAAGGGATAGAATATGACTTTAAAAATGAAAAATAAAAATGTTTTTTTTTTAAAAAAGGGATTGATAAGATGTTGGTTGAAAAAGGGAAAAAGAAAAATTCAAAAAAAAAGAAAAAAGGAAAAAAGAAAAAAAGACAGTTAAAAAAAAATAATTAACTTTGAAAGACTAAAGAATCATGGTAAAAAAGCCATGAATTCTATGTGCAGTATTCCCCTAGCGCTGGAGTTCTGCCGTTCTCATTGATCGGTAAACTTGGTCTTGGCTGGCTGTTCTCGCTGATCTTCTGGGGGAGGGGCCTGTTGCCGTGGTTCCCAAATGTCTTTGCCGGAGGCAAAATTGCCCCGCCCTTGCCGGTCCGGGCTGAGTAATCTGCTCGGGTTTGCTCTCTGGAGCTTTTGTTCCCTGCAAGCTCTCCGTACAGCTTTGGAGGCGGAGAGTGAAAATGGCGGCCTCCCAGTCTCCGCCCCGGAGGAGCCGAGAACTTGGGGTCCCGCTCCTCAGCGAGCCCCCAGAGAAAAGCAGTCAGTCACTCCCGTCTCCCCAGTCTCCGGCCACACTCCGCGCTCACCCGGCCTGTGACCGCGCCTTTCTATCTGGCACCCGACCCCGAGTGGAGTGTCCAAACCCAGCAGATCCCCGCGGTGCGCTCCCGCACCTCTCCTCCCGGGGGAAGAAGGTGAGTCTCCCCGGATCTGCCGCTTGTTGGGTCCCTGCTGGAGGAGCAGTGGCCCGACTGTGCCGCGGATCACGGTTTATAGCAACCCCGAGCTGAGAGCCCGCGCCTGGGCTCCGTCTCTGCAGCCGGCTTCCCTGCTCCGATACCTGGGAGCTCTGCCGCACTCAGGCACCCCCGGTCTTTCTGTGACCCCGAGGGTCCTGAGACCACACTGTCCCACGAGGGTTCCACCCCCCACTTCGCCACCAGAGTGACGTCCCTCAGCGGAGCAGACTCTAAAAGTTCCGAGTTTGTGCTCCGTGGCTCTATCACTTGCCAGAAGCGGCCGACGGAGGCCCCTCCCCCGCCGTCTATCCTCCCGAATAACGCCTCGGATTCACTTCTCCGCATGTCCTACCTTCCAGAAAGTGGTCGCTTTTCTGTTCAGAGAGTTGTTGCTATTCTTTTCTTCGATCTCCTGTTGAGTTTGTAGGTGTTCAGAATGGTTTGATCCCTATCCAGCTGAATTCCTGAGAGGAGAGGAAATCCAGGTCTCCTACTCCTCCGCCATCTTGCTCCGCCCCCCAGCATCTCTTCTTTTTAATGATTTTTGTGCTTTTTGTTTTTGTTTTTGCTTACATGTATGAAATATTACAAATCCCATAACACTTGGAGAAATGTGCTTTCTCAAACTCTGCCTGCTTTTATATTTGCCTAGTCATGTTTCAGTATGTACTTCCATTTAAAAAGTTGGGGGAGGGAGAAGGGGAGATAATTAATGAAGTATCCTGGAAGAGGCAAGATGGGATGTAGTGTAGGACATGAATACAGGGATTTGCTTTGGCGAAGTGGAAGGGAACAAAGATAAGTGTGTTTGTTTCAAAAGCAAATAATAAGGTAGGGATAGTAGCAAGAAGGTAGGGAACAGAGCTAATCTTTGTTTTCTCAGTGAACTGTGTGGTTGGATCATCTAAGTGTAAAGTAAGTTTCAAGAATGATCACAAATCTTGGGGCGCCTGGGTGACTCAGTCGTTATGCATCTGCCTTGGCTCAGGTCATGATCCCAGAGTCCTGGGATGTAGCCCCGCACTGGGCTCCCTGCTCCGTGGGAAGCCTGCTTCTCCCTCTCCTACTCCCCCTGCTTGTGTTCCCGCTCTCGCTGTCTCTGTCTCTGTCAAATAAATAAATAAAATCTTTAAAAAAAAAAAAAAAGAACGATCACAAATCTTAAAGAAAACAAATTCATTATTATTTGTATATTTTTGAGATGCATCAATCTCAATATGCAAGTAGTCCATATTGCTAGAAGATGTTATGTAATTTAAATTGCAAGTTAGATACTCTTTTTTGATTGATTATAAAAAAGCATTAGTGAAGAATTTCTTTACTGTTATCCTAGAAATGTACATGTGAATTGGAAATTGTACATTGAATCTTCCTTTCTTATTCTGCATTATAATATCTTAATACATTTTATCTGACTGATCTTCAGGTGACAGTGACTTCTAACATGCTTACTTTAATTTCTCTTTTCATGGCTCCCACCCAACATTTTTACTGAATATTTATATAAACATATAATGCTTATCTATGTAGAAAGCCTATATAATTGGTGGCATAATTGTTTTGTAAGTTGAGCATATTGTATTTTATTAAGTAGGCATATCTGGAGCTTAGCCTCCAAAACTGTTTTGTGAGTTAATGAAACTTAATATGATAGGTCCCATTGTAAAATATACTCTGAAAAGTACTGTTTAGAAATAATACCAGAATGTGTTTGAAAAGGAAGAAAAATAGGAAGAAAACACATTTTTGTCATTCTGTAAATAATTTTCTCTTTGAGTCTGATGAGTAGAAGCCAATGAAACACAAAAGGAATTTATTTTCTGTTAATTCCTTCAGAAAACTTAACAATGGCCTTCATCCTTTCTCCCTGGGTTAGAAACATGGTTTTGGTAGAAAAGAAGGATTCGCTTGTTTTATCAAATTAAAATGAAACCTTCAAGACTAAATGAATGCAGAGAAGAATGATGTACAGTCATGCCTGGATTGCACACTGTCCAAATTCAAAGAAAAATTCCATGGTTCTGTTCATGCACCAGGCATGGGCATGGTCTCACATACTCTTAGCTCCCACCCTTCTTTCTGTCAACTGATTTGAAGAACAGGAGATCAGTTCTCAATCAAGAAACCAACAAGTCAAATTACTGAAACTTAACTGAATTAGATAGTCATTCTAAAATTATCTTAACTCTTCACAACATTTTAATTTGTTATTTGATGTTTGCTAATCAGTTCCTATTAACCATAGAAAGGTTGTTTCCTTTTTCTGGTGACTGATAATATTTAATTCTAGAAACCTGTTGTTGATAAGCTGTTGGAAACAGAACCCCAAATCATGAGGATGTTGCACATTCCAATGATGGTTCATTTCTGTGTATTTTTGGTACAGGGATATTTTTGAAACAAGGCAAGGCACACGCTTCTGAACTGGACATGAATTGTTTGTCATAAATTATCACACATAATGAACTCTGAAAGAACCAGATGTTCAGTACGCTTTTTATTTTGGGCATCCTAAAACCGGTTGAGATACAGTGAACTTTTGAAAAAAGTTATTTTTAAGAACAGTATGAAAAACTTGCACCTTGGTCAATAAATTTATTTTCAGTCTTGTCAGTTATATCCTTTGCAATTTAAAATATATTGTGTAAGCCATTTATGTATCTTCTAATTTTTAAGATACATATTCATTCTAATAATTATCTGGCTAACTCCTTCGTAATTGTGTCATACTGTATGTGGTCTATGTTGTCTGTGTACTATATGTGGTCTATATAGGCTTTCATTCTTATGTATGTTTTAAATGGAGAATTTATCCTGACTTTTCATCTAAAAGGCAACATAATCGGTCATACCTACAAATATAAATGATGCTTATTCTCTCCTGTCTCCATTCATGGCCTTTCATCCCCCTTTGGGAATGGGGAGGATAGTACATCCTAGAAAGCATGGGGTTCTGTTCATTTTGCAGCCTGTGATGCTTGCTGTTTCAGTAAGAAGTGCTCTTAAGAATCCAGGCCCAAAACTTTTGGAAGTCTAAAGAATAGAAATCTAGGGTATTAGTGCAGGAAGATATCTGAGGTAGGCAGAATTCTAAGATGGCTTCAAGATTTCCACCCCCTGATGTACATGCCCTGTGTAATTTCATCCAATTGAGTGTGAGTGTAACCATGATTATAATGGATTTCACTCTGTAATTAGTTTACATTCTAGGACAAAGGAAAAGTGATTTTGCAGATACAATTAAAGGTCTCAAAACAGTTGACTTTGAGTAAATAATAAAGGAGATTAGAGAATGGAGGATTAGGAGGGCCTTACCTAACGAGGAGAGCCCTTAAAAGGGACCAGTCTGTCTTGGAAGGAAGATATGCAAAGAATGAAAACAACTCTCCAGCTTCCCTGGAAGAAAGCAAACAGCCATATTGTGAATTGCCTACAAGAGCCACATGGCAAAGAATTGTGGGTAAGCCACTTGGAGCCATTGGCCAACAACCAGCAAGGAAACAGGAACCTTAATCTCCTACAAGTGCAAGGACCTGAATTCTGCCAAAAATCTGCATGAGCTTGGAGGAGGACTTCCAGCCTTAGATGGAATTACATCTTTGGTCAACACCTTGATTTCAGCCTGGTGAGAGACCCCAGGCAGAAAATCCTGCTGACGCATGCCTGGACTTTTGACCTACAGAATTGTGAGATAAATAAATGAGTATTGTTTTAAATCATTAAGTTTGTGGTCATAGCTACCCAGCAATAGAAAACTAATAAGAGTTCTTAAAGCCCAAGCATCTTACTCCGTATTTGAATTACATCAGCATGGAGGATCTTCTGTTCTACTCTTTGAGAATCATCGATGGTAGGCAAAATACCGAGCGAAGACAGGGTCTTCTGTGGGTAGACTTATATTTTGCCACAATAGGGAGTGCCTGTAGGGTGCAGTATTGGACAGCTCATAGTAGACAGGGGTGAAACAAGAAATGGAGCCATGGGAGGGAATTGAAGAGAACCTTGATTAGTTCAACAACTTGAAGTATGCGTATCCTATCTGTAATTGAGTGTATAGAAAACCAGTTTACAACTGCAGGTTGACTAACCAAGCTCAGTGTTCCTAGTAAAGGTAGTAAGTGGTTCCAGGGTCGTATAGTGTATGCAGTGTATACAACACTTAAGGAAAACATGGATACTGATTTTGGTCTTTAGATAAAGTGGTCACCTTAGGCTTAAGAGTTCCTATGTTATAGAACACCATTCTGAATTTTAGATGGAAATCTTTAGGATACCAATGTATTTTTATATGCTTTCTTCTTGACTTCCATCCCTCAACTTCATTTTATAAACCAAGTGAATGAATGAATCTCATTTCACCAAGGACTAATTCCTTGCAGCCAGAATTGGATGACATATTTTGTTTGATTGTTACCATGATTAGGCCAATTCTAAACTTGACATCTTATATTATAAATTTTATACTGTACTGTAGGATTTATCCTGTATTGTTGGATTGCATAGGCAGACATTGGCAAACCCAAGCTTCCAGTCTTACTCTGATTCTATTGCTGTGGCACTTCCTTTTTATTCAAGGAATTCCTGGTATAGTACAATCCCGTAAGGAGCTCTATAAAGTTCCAGAATAATCTTTTTTTTTTTTAAAGCCATAACACTGTTTTGACAGTGATGTTTATTCAAGTAGAGCTAAAACGTGCATATCCATATAGGTGATAACTGGGACAGGATATCCACTAATGTGAAGGAATAGCTCAAATCAAATGGCGTTCCCCTATTTACATTACTAGTAGGATGAAAGCCATTATTCTTAGTGCTTTAGATAGTTGAAAATTCCTACTTATAATGCCTAATCTCTGTATCAAGTAAATAAAAAACAAAATTAGGGATTGAATTTTTAGATATATTTCAAATCTATCAGAAGGAGAGTAGACCACACTTTGAGAATCTCTGCTGTAAGAGAAATCATTTACCCCTGTTAAAAAGGTGGTGTGGGGAATATAGAGAGTGGCATGCTAAGTCAATGTCAAATCAGTGGTCACGCAAAAGATGATCCTCAGTACCACAGAAATGCATTGATGAGACTAAGACAAAACAAAACAAAAAAATAGGATCCTGTACAGCTTTAGAGTATCATAGGAACTTAGAAAATTGAGAATTGAAATCTGCAGAGTTATTTGGCTGGCCTTGAAACTGACCAAGTCACCTGACTTTCTCCCTTTTCTTTGGCAAGTGGGCATTGATCCAAAAAGGTCTTGTATTCCACTGGAGAGGTGATAAGGCTTGAATGTGGGTAACACAATTCTATTATGCCTTTGCTCTTCAGTAATCTCCTGTACTACTTCTAGGCAGTGGGGTCCATCTAGGGTTCACAGGTCAGTGGCTTATAGGCCATAATCCCACTCCCATGTTGTTTGCTAAAAGTCAAAGGCCACCTAGAAAACTTAGGCCATCCAGAGTTCATTGTGATATGTTATTTTAAAATGGTAACCAGTTGTAGAGTACATTCCAGAAATACCCCTTGTTGAATATTTTTCATTACGTCTGCACCCCTATATATATATTTTTAAAGATTTTAGTATTTATTTATTATTTTTATTATGTTCAGTTAGCCAGCATATAGTACATCATAAGTTTTTGTTGTAGTGCTCAACAATTCATTAGTTGCATATAACACCCAGTGCTCATCCCAACACATGCCCTCCTTAATACCCATCACTCGGTTACCCCATCCCCCCCTTCTGTAACCCTCAGTTTGTTTCCCAGAGTCCAGAGTCTCTCATGGTTTTTTCCCCTCTCTGATTTCTTCCCATTCAGTTTTCCCACATTAAAAATAGAGCTACCCTATATTGCACTACTAGGTATTTATCCCAAAGATACAGATGTAGTAAAAAGAAGGGGCACACGCACCCCAATGTTGATATATATATATATATATAAAATATTTTTTTTTATGATGAATTGTAGCAAGTTGTTGGAGCAAAGATGAGACTCATTTATTTCTTTAAGTTTTTATTTAAATTCCGGTGAGTTAACACAGTGTAATATTAGTTTCAGGTGTACAATATAGTGATTCAACACTTCCATACAACACCTGGTGCTCATCAGGACAAGTGCCCTCCTTAATCCCCAACACCTATTTCACCCATCCCCCCTCCTCCTCTCTGGTAACCATCAGATTCTGCTCTACAGTAGAGTCTGTTTCTTGGTTTGCCAAAGATGAGACCTGTTTCATATGCCCCTCCTAGCAGCATGAGTATTGACTGTCAGAAGTGAGCTTCTTTCTAGTCCTGCATGCCCTTGCTTATCTGATAAGGACTCAGTTTCTTGCCATTTTTTTTTCCCTTTCAGAACTGCTATGACCCTCCTTCAGTATCGTTTACTGTGAGGTCATTTGTCCTTCATTTGTACCACCCTGGGAGTGAACACAAATACAAATGTGAGAACTGGAACTGAACATTTGACATCAGTGCTATTATTGGAATGTTATGTGTCCTTCTGGATAATAACTTCAAATTAACATCATGTGGGACAGCTTATGATCCAAGACTAGCACAGTTTCAGTTGCCACATGAAGAAAAAGTTTTGTTTTGGCTTAGTTGGGTAATTCATTGCAAATGCTTTGCGGTCCCTCATTTGATAGTAATACTGAACATTCAGAAATTGTATGCAGGGATAATACCGTACCATCAGGTGTGGTAGAAACACACACACACATATACACACACGCACACTCATGCACACAAATTAGGATCAGCTTACCTGGAGGAGGAGTTAAAGGCTCCTTTGTCTATTTTGAGGGGTATTAGAAGTGCTTCTACCCCCAAATAGCTTGCCTTTCCTTAAGGTCAAGGTCTTGCCTTTACATTAAGTCCACCTTCTCAAACATGGCATATTTTATTTTAAATGCAAATGCCCCTTGGTAGAGGCAAAGTATTGAGTCATAGTACGTTAGTACAAAGGATTTTATGTTACTATTTGCTTCTGGTGGTAGAATAAGAGGAAACTAGAAAGTGTTCGTTTTCTGGGTAGGAAAAGCAAAATATCGATTAAGTCTTGACTTTTGCCTGGGATCAGCCCATGTGGCATTCACATGTGATCTTTGTGTGTTTGACTGTGTTTGTGATATTACCATTCTCTAGCACCTTAATCCTAATAGCACTGTTAAATGGGAAGGAAGTGAACACTGTGGTTTGAATTAAATTTTATGACTATCTGACATTTTCATGGGTGCCTCCTATGACCACAAGTTAGTCTTAAGGCTCTTTTTTTTTTTAAATTTTTTATTGTTATGTTAATCCCCATACATTACATCATTAGTTTTAGATATAGTGTTCCTTGATTCATTGTTTGTGCATAACACCCAGTGCTCCATGCAGAACGTGCCCTCCTCAATACCCATCACCAGGCTAACCCATCCTCCCACCCTCCTCCCCTCTAGAACCCTCAGTTTGTTTTTCAGAGTCCATCGTCTCTCATGGTTCGTCTACCCCTCCGATTTCCCCCCCTTCATTCCTCCCCTCCTGCTACATTCTTCTTCTTTTTTTTTTTCTTTCTTAACATATATTGCATTATTTGTTTCAGAGGTACAGATCTGAGATTCAACAGTCTTGCACACTTCACAGCGCTTACCAGAGCACATACCCTCCCCAGTGTCCATCACCCAGTCACCCCATCCCTCCCATCCCACCCCCCACTCCAGCAACCCTCAGTTTGTTTCCTGAGATTAAGAATTCCTCATATCAGTGAGGTCATATGATACATGTCTTTCTCTGATTGACTTATTTCGCTCAGCATAATACCCTCCAGTTCCAACCATGTCGTTGCAAATGGCAAGATCTCATTCCTTTTGATGGCTGCATAATATTCCATTGTATATATATACCACCTCTTCTTTATCCATTCGTCTGTCGATGGACATCTTGGCTCTTTCCACAGTTTGGCTATTGTGGACATTGCTGCTATAAACATCGGGGTGCACGTACCCTTTTGGATCCCTACTTTTGTATCTTTGGGGTAAATACCCAGTAGTGCAATTGCTGGATCATACGGTAGCTCTATTTTCAACTTTTTGAGGAACCTCCATACTGTTTTCCAGAGTGGCTGCACCAGCTTGCATTCCCACTAACAGTGTAGGAGGGTTCCCCTTTCTCCGCATCCCTGCCAACATCTGTCGTTTCCTGACTTGTTAATTTTAGCCATTCTGACTGGTGTGAGGTGGTATCTCATTGAGGTTTGGGCTAGATCTTTATAGATTGTTTTGGCCATTTTGTCCTATGTGTTAAATCTTAAACTTTTTGTTAGCACTTTTTCCTGGGATCTGAAATTCACTCAGAAAAGAGGGTCCTTTGTTATTAAGTTAAAGAATTGTATAAGATTAGAGTGAGGCAAGACTATTCTGAAATGGAATTTTGCTGATTGATTATGTTATCATCTATCATCAAAGAAGAAGAGCTATCTAATAGCTAACGATTTTGTCTTTGAAGAGCTTTATCCAGTGGAATATTGCCAGCGACATCATGATTTTGTGATTACATTTCCAAAAGTATTTCCTCCCCCTACTTTCATGCACTATGCCTCATAAGAGGCCTCTCTAGAAAGTCATTTTGAAGGGGCTTCCTGTTTATAGGTAACATTTGAAACAATAAAACAGGAACAACATTGTGTTCCTCATCTTCTGTCCTAAATCGAACACACTTATGGGGAAGGTAATTACATTAACCTTCAGAATGCATTAGTATTTCTCTCCTAAAAACATAAACTCTTCTCCACATTGAAGATATTTGTTCCTTGTAAAATTTGACAGTGTTGAAAGGTAGCCAAAATGTTGAGATCCTAGCTATAAACTAAGAATATCTTTTCTTCCTTGGCTTTCTGTTTCTCCATGATACAATCCCACCTAATCCTGACACAGCCCAAAGCACCAGTGTGCTTGTACATGAATGACATTCCCTTTCTTAGGGTTTTGCCTAGAGATATTTTCCAGGGTTTTCACAGTCCCACTGCTGACCCCTCTCCTTGCCTACCTGTATTGATTTATTCATCAAACACTTATAAAAACCCTAGGATGCTTATATTGCTTCTCAACCTTATCTGTCCTGCTTTTGTAACATCTTGAGAGAATGAATTTTGTGCCAGGCGCTGGAGCTATAGCAGGGAACAAAGACAAGTAAGATTCCTCATTCCAGGGAAGTTATATTTTAATAAGATAAGACTCATAATAGATAAGCAAACAAACCAATTAACAAGTAATTTTAGGTAGTTATAAGAAATAAAAGAAAATAAAACAGAGAGCCCTCTGTGAAGAGATTGCATTCACACTGAGATATGGATGAAAAGGAGCTCGCCAGAAAAATCTGGGGAAAAAGGATACTGGGCAGAGGATATAGCAAATACTGAGACTCCTGGGTCAGAAGTCCTTCCTGAGTTCTAGTTATTGAAAGAGCGGCTGAGCACAGGGGTGTGTGGTATAAGACAAGGTCAGAGAAGCAAGGAGCAACCAGATCACCTTGGATGTATAGGTCATGGTAAGGGTTTTTGAATTTATTCTAAAGGCAATGAGACTCTGTCGGAAGGGTTCAGGGAAATGGGCGTTTTGGCATGCTTGAAGGTGAAGGCATATATTTCTCAGGAACACCTGGTGTCCTGTTTGTTTTTTTTTGTTTTTTTTTACCTTCATGTGAGTTTTGCCTTGGTGGTGCAGAGTTTGGTTCAAAGCAAGCATGATGGCTGCCTACATTACCTTTTTTTTTTTTTAATTTAATTTTATTATGTTATGTTAGTCACCATACAGTACATCATTAGTTTTTGATGTAGTGCTCCATGATTCATTGTTTTCATATAACACCCAGTGCTCCATGCAGTACGTGCCCTCCTCAATACCCATCACTGGGCTAACCCATCCCCCACCCCCTCCCCTCTAGAACCCTCAGTTTGTTTCTCGGAGTCCATAGTCTTAAAACCTGTACATGGCCCATGTTGTTGGCTAAAAAGTGGCACCACAAAGATACCAGGTCCTACTCCCTGGAACCTGGAGCATGACCTTATTTGGAGAAAGGGATGCAAATATGACTTTGCAAATATGACTAAATGACAGATTTTTAAATGAGGAGATAATCCAGGATTATCTGAATGGACCCTAAATGCCATCACAAGTCAGTGAGAGGCCGAGGGACATTTCATAGGCACAGAGGAAAAAATGATGAGAAGACAGAGCAGAGAGAGAGTTGATGATGCTGGTTTTGAAGATTGGAATGACATGGTCACAAGGAAAGGAGTGTCCTGCAGCCACCAGAAGCTGGAAGAGACAAGGGATGGATTCTACCCTGGAGCCTGCAGAGAGCATGCAGCCATGCTAACACACTGATTTCAGCTCAGTGATAGTGATTTCAGACTTCTGGCCTCCAGAACTGTGAGAGAAAAGTGGCTCATGTTATAAGCCACCATGTTTGTGGTAACATTACAGCTGCCAGAGGAAGCTGATGCAGTCCTTGTAAATATTTCTGGAACGGTGACTGAAGCCTTAAGTACATATGGAGCTTTCCTACTTTCTACAGCAGCATCCCTGGCATCTGTGTGCAGCTCTTCTACTGGGGATTCTGGAGACCAATGGAAATCAGTATAACAGACGGGGCATTTGTCCCTCCCCTTTATGGCCACTTAAATTTCACGATGACTTTGTGTACAGTCTACCTATAGCCTACTGGAAACTCTGTAGAGTATCTTAAGTAGGGCATCTAATCTGTGTGCTAAATAGAAAAGATCACTTTGACTGCCGCATACAGTGGATTGGAAAAGAGTCCTAATGGAAATACTTGCAGAGGGTACATTAGGTTTTAGAGGGAGAAATGATGATGGCTTGGATTAAGGATGTAGCATTGGAGGGAGAGAGAAATAGATTTATGATATGTTTTATAGATTGAGTCAAGAAGACTTGCTGAAGATTGTGGGGAGAAAGAAGAATCAAATTTGACTCTTTGGTATTATGATTGGCTGAAGTAGGGAGGAAATGGGGAGGGGCAAGTCTGGGGGGGGCGGAGATCAGAGTTCTGTCTGATACAGTAGGAATGAGATTCCTATGAGATGCTGTTGTGTCTTTACTTGAGACGCATGTTCAGTCAGCTTGTTTGAAATTCCTGTGAGATCTGTTTACATCGTTCTCATTCTTGTTGCTGCCTGTCTCCATGCATACCCATTAATTTAAAAAATTCAGATATGTCAAATCTCTGTTTCTTATAAGCAGAAGCCACTTCTCTTAAAGAGCTTATCAGCTAATGTGTGCAGCTGGCCCTATACATAAAAAGATAACTCAGTAATAGGGAGAGAAAGTTAAATCCTTATGTTTGTCAGTCACACAAATGCCACGGACAATAAGCCCTCAAGAGTTTGGGGAAGACACAATGATAGTAGGCTAAAGTGCTTGGGAAAAACTCCCTGGACAAATTGGAATTTGATTTTGGAAAGGAGGATTTGGAATGCATCCAACCCCCCTTAGAACCAGATTAGCATAATTAGTGACAAGGTCTTACACTAGGATTTTGTTGGTATTGCCTCCAAGTTCCATTTCAGAAAATTATTTTTGCCCTCAATGCTTCCAGATATAATAAATGAACTTTTTTGCATCAAGTGTGTAGAGAGGGATGTATCCTATTTTTGCAAGGGTATCTTAAGATTTAAATTTGAATTAGTCACCTAATTTAAGTGGAGATGACCTGGATTGTGATAAAGCCACAGTGCATGACAGGAATATTGAGATGGTAGGTGATGTAGTGAGTGAGAAAAAACTGCTTGTTCATGAATGATTGTATGTATGCATTTGAGAAGCATATGAAAGGAGTTTCTGAGTACTGTTGAGAAAATAGTGTTTTTAATTGTGTGGATACTTAATACAGAAACCAGAGGCATGCAATGAAAGCTTTCATTGTAATGAATAGCATAGATCAGAAGAAGCTGAAAATGTAAGAAATCAGAGATTTTGAAGCTACCAAAGCTTTATGGAAAAATAGGAAAAAGCAAGGTGGAGATTTGTCTATGCTCACAAAGACCAAAATAAGATGAGTCAAGAATACAGTTGAATCTCAACCAACTGAAGGCTGAACTATTCCTAGTTGCCCATAAAATAGGGCTCTCTTCTCACGATAAGGACAAAATAAGAAAAGCAACATGTAAATGAAGTAAATTATAATTAGAGGTAGAGCCTCCACCTTGGTGGAAATTGTAGGGAAGATTTTGGGAGGAGTGAGTCTATGACATAATCATTTCAGCTAAAACCCTGTGTAGGGTATGTGATTTTTAAAAAAGATTTTATTTATTTGAGAGAGAGAGCACACACCAGCAGGGGTAGGGACAGGAAAAGGGAAGAGCAGACTCTGTGTTGAGCATGGAGCCTAACATAGGGCTTGATCCCATGACCCTGAGATCATGACTTGAGCCGAAATCAAGAGTCAGCCACCCAATCGACTAAGCCACCCAGGCGTCCCAGGATATATGACTTTTATTGCCACCATAGACTTTGGTCTGTGTAAATACGTATCCACATCGTCTCCTTTTTTCTACGTGTCATCCCCACTGCCTAGAAGGAGCTTTGGACTGGGAGATGTTGGGAGTTCACTCTCCTAGCTTGGGATGGAGGTGACTATGCAGCCTGCTTCTTAGATTGCTAATGTTGCCTGTACCGATCGGGAGGATTAGGGCAGGCCACAGTGGGCAGTTGAAGTAGAACAAGACAGGGAGTCAAAGTAATGGTTATCGTAATTTTATGAAAAGAAAGTTAGGCTTATAAACACCAAACTTCAAAGAGTTGTGAATTTTCAGGTCTGTCTTTCCAAACTTTGATGCTTCTAGCATTACCAGTGTTTCTCTGGTTTCAGCAGACTCCAGGAAAGACTGTGACAGCAAAGAACAACACAATCATGTCATTCAGAACTTGAAAAGTGTCTAGCTGCTCCAGGCATCCTGTAAGTTAACAGGGTGTTCACCTGATAGATTTGTGCTTCTTCCTGATTTTTCTCCGAAAGGAAAGATATAAATAAGGGTATCAATTAATCTTGACCTGCATTTAGAGTTTCTTCACAGTTAAAAAAGAGAGAGAAATTCAGTCTTCTTAGTACTTGTTGCAAATAAAATTATTAGAGATATGGGTTCAACTGACAATACCAGGTCCTTCCTTGGGATCTGTTAGAATGGTCAGACAGACAATGGGAAAATTGCTACCATCTCCTCTTTTAGGATCTTTATAGTGAGATTAATAGAAAATCAGACTATCTAAGACTTACAAATAAAAATAATATAAACCCATTATAAATTCCTAACCAAGCATTTATTTAAGTACGTATTAGCATAATATATAGGAAATATAGGGAGATAGAGCAACTAAAATACCCAGGGAAACGTAAACTCACAGTTCAAAATAGACACCTGAGGAATACACACACCCAACAGAGTGGTCAGCAGACTGTAGCCCATAAGCCAGATCCAGCTCTCTACCCTTTATATACAGTCCCCAAGCTATGAGTGGTTTTTACATTTTAAATAGTTGAAAAGGAAAATACAAAGAAGGATGGTATTTTGTGACACATTAAAATTATATAAAATTCACATTTCTGTGCCTATAAATAAAGTTTTATTGGAACACAGCCATGCTCTTTCATTTACGTATTGTCTATGGCTGCTTTCATACTGCAATGGCAGAGTTGAGTCGTTGTGACAGAGACCATCTGGCCCATGGACCCAAAAATACTTAATTATCCAGCCCTTGACTGAAAATTAGTTTGTTGACCTCAGCTCTAAGAGAAAGACCATAAACTGAAAAGTATATCCAACCTAAAGCAGGATTATTGGTAAAGATCTTAAAATAAGTGTAGTAAATATATTTAAGAGATAAAGGAAGCTATAAGCAATAGGAAAAGAAACCTAGTTATATTTAAAAAACAATTGGACATATTCAGTATGGAAAACATAATAGTTGAAATAAAGAACACAACAGGGGCACCTGGGTGGCTCTGTCAGTTGAGCAACTGACTCTTGGTTTCAGCTCAGGTCATGATCTTGGGGTTCTGGGTTCCAGCCCTGAGTCAGACTCCGCACTCAGTGGGGTGTCTGCTTCTCTCCTCCTCCTTCTCCCTCTGTCCCTCTCCCTGCTCATGCTCTCTGTCTTTCTCTCAAATAAATGAATAAATAAATCTTTTTAAAAAAGAGCGCAATAGATGAGATAATCACCAAGATTGACAGTGCTGAAGAAGGAATCCATAAACAATGCTCACTCCTATTTGGTTAATTGAGATAAATGCTTGATTCTTTCCCTTTGATTACTAATTTTCTAAATATTGGATTGGTTCCTTGTCATCCTCTTAAGTTAATCAATTAGTTTGTAATTATTATGAACTCAAGGATACCTAATTCTTACCCTTTATGAAGTTCAAAATTTCCCATATTTGGCCAGTGGAGGAAGTCTCTTCAAGTTGGCTCCCAGGTCTGTTGATGCGACAAGCATCCTCCCTGTGTGCTGTGATATCATCTTGTCCATCTTCTGCTCTACCTGGAATTAGCCATTGTCCAAGAATCCCTGGTTTCTTGTGATTGGAACTAGGATTTCAAGACTACAATATTTGTACCAGGGATATTTAATGCTACTATGTTGGACTTTGTTCTAGCCTATCCCCATAGTCTGAACTATAGTGTATGTGAGGGTACATGTGTAAGATAAGACATGAAATAATGCTGATTCTCCCAATTTAAATTCAGGACTGTGGGAATTTTACTTAACATGGTCTGTTATTACTTATGTACCTCTTTGTTTCACACTAAAAATATCCCAAAAATGATCAATTGTTTTATCCCCCATTATATACACAATAGTCTGAGAAGAACAATACAAATATTACCACCTTCATTGTGGTTAATGTGAATATATGCATATACTCTTCCTATTCTCCCTCTATATAATTGTATTGTATCTGCACTGTTGGACTATATAGCCATTCGTTACTATACTTTCATTTTTAATCCTCATTTAGAATTCTGTTTTAATGTATTTAATTCTTATAACCAATGTTTATATTAATGTCTCTCTAGATACATTGAATGTTTGAACACGTTTTCTATAGTTGATTCTTCATAAAATGTTGATGGCAATAATATTCCCTCAATTCATGATGTCGATAAGTTTATGTCCTTTATACTTGAAAGTAATTTTGTGGAAAATGAAAATCTTGGCTTACATTATAATTTTTTATTTAGTATCTTAAATTTATTATTCCATTATCATCTGGCATAAAAGATTGCTGTCAATGTCCAGTGATAATCCAATTTCATTTTCATTTTCCTTGTAAGTCCCTTGCTCTTTTGGCCCAGCTAACAGAAGGATTTAAAAATTTTTTTTAAATTGAAATTCTAGTAATTTTTTTTTTTTAAAGATTTTATTTATTTATTTGAGAGAGAGAATGAGAGACAGAGAGCATGAGAGGGAGGAGGGTCAGAGGGAGAAGCAGACTCCCTGCCGAGCAGGGAGCCCGATGCGGGACTCGATCCCGGGACTCCAGGATCATGACCTGAGCCGAAGGCAGTCGCTTAACCAACTGAGCCACCCAGGCGCCCTGAAATTCTAGTAATTTTATCAGAGTAGAATTCCTTTCGTTATTTTGTGTCTTCATATACACACATATATGCATTTCAAGAAATTTTCTTGGGTTATATTTTTTTGTATTCTGTTCCCTTGTTTTTTTTTTTTTTTTTTTTTTTTTTTTTACTTCTTCTTTAGGGAGTCCTGTCATCTAGATATTAGATGTTCTTTTTCTATCATCTATCTTTCTACTTTCTCATGAATTTTTAAAATCTGTTTTCCATTTAAAATTTTTTTCTTTTTTCTCCTTCTACTTATCTTAAGCTTATTGTTTTATTTGCTCTTCTGTTCCTTTAGTTCATTCTTTATCTTGAAAATCATATTTGCTTTTATTTCACATTTTTCTGTATTCTGTCACCTCATTTCCAAGTGTTACTATTTCAGATTTATGCTCTGTTTCACATCTTGTATCATTTCCTAAATTAATTTTAGCTTATTTTTAAATAGAGTTTTATGGTTTTATTTTTGTGAACATGCCTTGCAGGTGTACGTTCATTTTAGGCATGCTATTCGGCTTCTTCTTTCTTTCTTTTTTTTTTTTTTTGTTATGAGAATCGCTGGCTCTTTTCCCTACCCTGACATTTATCTGGAGATTCTCTTCCTTTGTCTGTTTTTTTTTTTTTTTTTTTCCTTAATTTCCTCCCACACAGTTGCTGATGTCATGCAGGTCCTATGGCTTTTGGTAATTTGTCCTCAACCATTTGTTTTTGGGGATTCCCAGGAAGGGATACCTTGTTACTTAGTTGTGCTGTAAAAGCTGTTCATGGGTTTTACATTTTAATATATATTTGAATTTACTTCTCAACTCTAGAAGACAGAAAAAAATAGCAAAATACGTAATAAAGGAATCAATAAAGACAAAAGCACAAATTAAATACAAAACAGCAAAAGAATTAAATTGATCAACAAAACCAACATCTTATTCTTTGGAATGAATGACTAATAACAAAGTAAACGTGACACCGGACTGATTCATAGAAATGAACAACATGAGGAACAAAGTTGCGATTTGATGGACACAACAATATAACCTTTAATTTGAAAGCCCAAACAAAAGAAGTTATTTTCTAGGTAAATATAAAATATAAAAACTAGCTCAAGAAGGAGAAAACTACATAAACCAATGTGCAAAAAAGAGTTAACATAGCAGACCTGAAACTACTCTCTTTAGACGTACCCACTTGTGGGTTGGCTCTTGACTAGCATCTGAGATCTTGGCACTCGATCCATTCCCAGCACTGATATGAAAATGTTCCCTGTTGAAGGTGGTTCACTGTGCTTCAGCCTGTGAAATCACTCTGATTTATGCTGAATTACCTGCTTTTCTTCTGGGAATCTGGAATTTTGGAATGTGCTAGACAGAATGTATCTATATGACCAAACCCCCATAAAAAGAACTTGGGCACTGAGTCTCTGATGGCCTTCACTAGGCAGACGCATTGCACACATGTGACTGAATTTTTCATTGCTGGAGAATGAAACATGGGCAGGAACGAGAGAGCATAAAGAAGCTTGTATGTGGGTGTGTCTTTCCCTTACTAATAGCTCTCTACTGTAATGAGTCTTAGCTTTGAGTACAACTGCCTGCTGGGTCCCATGATTCCTCCCAGTGAACCTCTGAATGTTGTCCTCCTAGTGAATGACACACCAACAATTCTAAAATACGTGCAAAGGAGAGTCAAATTTCTACCCCTCCTAAAACTGTACCAGATTCCTACAGTTGCAGGGACATACTCTACCAAATGTTTAAAATATTAGACTAATTGAAAGCCTTTATTGTCTTGTTTTTTTCTTGATATATAGATTTCCAAGTAGGATGTGTGGATTTGTCACATTCTCCGGTATTTTTTTTATCAGTTTACTAATTTTATCTAGTTTCTAGTTCTTTATTTCAAGTCTGCTGTTACACACAGAAAGATTCATGATTGTTCTATCTTTTAATATTTTAATTCAATCTTAATAATTAGAATATTTTTTTTATAGAACATGAGCTCTGAAGTTATATTTCCTAGATGTGTATTTTCACTCTTCCTTGATAGCTATGAGATCGTGCGCAAATTACTGAAGTTTTTCTGAGCCTCAGTTTCTTTGCATGCACCGAGTACTCTTATCCAATATACTTAGAGTGCATAATCTACTTACCAAGTATTCCACAAGGTTGATATAAGGATTAAATTAGATTATGCACTTATAATAAAGTGCTAACAAAATGACTGGTACATATAATTCCTTTGAATGTTAAGTACAGTTGACCCTTGAACAACGGGGGCGCTGAGGGCTGTTGACCTCCCGTGCAGTCACAATCCATGTATAATTTTTGAGTGCCCAAAAGCTTAACTACTAATAGCCTATGGTTGACCAGAAACCTGACTGATACCATAAACAGTTGATTAACCCATATTTTGTGTATGTATTATATGCTGTGTTCTTACAATAAAGTAAGCAAGAAAAAAAAGAATGTTATTTAGAAAAGCCTAAGGAAGAGAAAATACATTGACAGTACTGTATTTATTGAAAAAAATCCACATATAAGTGGACCCATGCAGTTCAAAGCCGTGTCATTCAGTGGTCAACTGTATAGCTATCTAGTGGAGATTTAAACCCACTGGCATTTATTATGATTACTGATGTTTAGAATAATTTCAACCTATTAAGAGTTATCCTGCAATGAGTGAATTTATCCATTCGTTCATTCACACACATATTTACTTATCAATGAATCTTCAGTGCCAACTGGTATTCTGGGCCATGGTATTCTGTGACAAATAAGAGAAATGGGATTGTACTCACATGAAGTGTACATTTGAGTGTTATTAAAGCACAGCTAAATGAATGTAATTTTTATCAGCATCTGGAATATTTCTCTCCTCCAGTGAAGCCAAGGATTTGGCTTCCTTGTGAAACCCTCCCCTCCAGTTCATCTACATTTTAATATACTTGGGAAGTTTTACTTCAGGATGTGGTTATTCTTGTTTATAAATATACTCTTTAAACAATAGTTGTAAGTTTTTTCAACTAATATCATCCTTTTAAATTTATACTTTGTTTCTCTTCTAGTGGTTGTGGTAATGATTAGACAATTGGTACAGTATCAACCAATTGTGCAAGTAAAATCTTTCTCAGATATACGAAGCAAAATTTGACATGCTAGAACTGTGTGCGATTCCCAGCAATATTTTTCTTCTCTTCTTTGTGTATATGAAAGTCTTTATTTTGTCCCCAGGACTGAATAGTTCTTTGCTTGGTGTGAAATTCTAGAATCAAAATTACTCTCCTTCAGAACTCGGCAAATTCTTGTTTCTAGTGTAACTTGGAGAAATTCTGTTAGTTTATTTCAAAATTATTTTTAAAAAGAAATTTCCCACCCCTAAGCTAGAAGCTTTTGTGGGTTTTCTTTAACTGCTGGTAGCCACCAACCCTCCATTTCTATGATTTTGTTACTTTCAGAGTTATATACATAGAATCACACAGTATGTAACTTTTTGAGATTGGCTTGTTTCACTCACTCAGCATTGTTACCTTATGGTTCATTCAAGTTATTGTGTATATCAGTAGTTTGTTCCCTTTTTGAGGACTGTTCTATGGTACGGATATACCACTGTTTCCATTGTGGGGCTATAATGACTACAGCTCTTATGGGCGTTTATGTACAGGATTTTCTGTAAACACGTGTCTTCATTTCTCTAGTATAGCTTCCCAGAATGCAATTACAGCATTCTATGGCAAGGGCATGTTTAGTTTCATAAGAAAGTGCTGTACTCTTTCCTAGCGTGGTTTTGCCATTTTATATTCCAATCAGCAGTGTATAAATGATTCCGTTCCTCCACATCCTTGCCAGTATTTGGTGTTATTACTATATTTTAGCTATTCTAATACGTGTATAATGAGATCTTTTTAGGGTTTTCCTTTGCATTTTTCTAGTAGCTGATGATTTTGAATATCTCTTCTTGTACTTGTCACCTGTGTGCTGAGTTCAGTGAAAAGTCTATTCATGCCTTTTATCCTTTTTGTAATCTAATTTTCTGGATTTCACTGTTGAGTTCTGGAGTCCTTCGTATATTCTAGATACAAGTCCTTTGTTGAATGTGGGGTTCGTAAATTCTTTCTCATAGTCTTTCCACCCTCTTTGTAGACTCTTGTGGAGCAGCTTTTTATATTTTGATAAGATCCAACTTAGCAGTTTTTCCTTTTATGGGTCATGCTTTTGATGTCAAGTTTAAGAACTGTTTTCCTGAAGCCCTCCATGTCCTGAAGATTTCTCCTTTGTTTCTTTGTAATAGTTTATAGTTTTATATTTAAGTCTGTTACCCATTTTGAGTTAATTTTTATATGAAGTGAGGTTTTGTTTGAAATTTATTTTTATTTTGTCCTAGGATGTGCACCTGTTAACTTCTCATACTTCAGGAGTATGTAGAAATATGTGAATACATGTACAGCTTAATGAATTTTCACAAACTGAGCACAGGCATGTGACCAGCATCTAGATCCGAAAGCATGCTATTTCCTTTTACTCGCCTTTGTGCTCCACTGATGGGGTACTTTTCCTGTTTTTAAACTTTATATTAATGGAATCATGTAATACGTGTTATTTTGTTTATAGCTTCTTTCATTAAATATGGTTTGTGGGTTCACCTGTATGATGGGTAATTCCAAATCATTCATTTTATGACTCTGATATGAACACAGTTTAATTAATTTATCCCTTTCCATGTTGAGATATATTGGGGCTGTCTCCATCTGGGGACCATTATAAAAAGTGCCACTTTGATTATTTTTATACATGTATTTTGGTGAACAGTTATGACCATTTCTGTTGTGTATGTACCTAGAAGTAGAATTGTTAGTGCATAAGGTGGGCATATATGTTCAGCTTTAGTGAATGCTACCAGAGAGCCTTCCAAAAAGGGGTTCCAATGACCTCACCTCCTTGTCTACCCTTGATACTTTCAGTCTTCTTGGTTTTAGCCAACTGATGGATATGGGTCCCATTACCACTTTTTTTCCTTTTTAAAATATTTTTAAACTTTTAATTTTGGAATAATTTCCAACTTCTCAAAAAGGTCTAAAATGAATGAAAAGAATTGTCATATACCTTCACCCAGATTCCTCAAATGTTAAGACACACACACACACACACACACACACACACACACACACACAGTAGGCATTGCCCTTGTAGCCCTAAATACATCAGTATTTATTTCCTAAAAACAAGGACTTTCTACGCCATAACCACAGTCCAGTGATCAAAACTCAAAACACTTACATGAATATAGTGCTATTATCTTACCAACAAACCTTATTCAGATTTTATGAATTGAGGCACAATTGTTCTCTCTATCCAAAATAGTTGCTCTGGTTTGAGAAGCTGCCCACTTCTCTGACCTCACCTTACTCTGGCCACACCAGCCTTCTTCTCCCAAAATATGTCAAGCTCATCCCAGTCTTTGAGGTTTGCATTGGCTGGTCCTTCTCCCTGCAGTTTTCTTTTTTCCCGGATATCCTAGACTTGGCTTACGTATGACTTCCTCAGAGTACCTTCCCTAACTGCCTGGACAATGGTAGCACTCAGTCACTCTCCGGCATTATCCTATTTTAATAATCTGCATAGGGCTCTTGACTAGTTGACATTCGGTTTGCTATCAGTTTTGTATCATCTACCGCCAGGAACATGAAAGCTCTGTGAGGGCTGGGAACTTGGCATTACTGTTCTTGACTCTATTTCCATCGCTGAGGATAATGATGGACACATAGTAGGTTCTCAGTACAGGTGTACTCCCCACACGAATGAACTGATCGATATTCTCCATGGACGTCGCACCCCAAACTCTGTCTCAGATACCACTTTATCCTTTTAGGACAGTCTTCCTGAAATGCTTGAAATAGTTACACCAGATGTAATTTTATCAAGAACCAGCAATGAACCAGATCTCCCAGAACAAGTAACTTTGCTCTACCAAGAAATGCTCTACTAGGAAATACAGAAGGCTACAATATGATGAAGGCTGGACAATGGGAACTGGTTCAGGCCACCATATATGATAACAGTGTGAAATTGCTACAATGAAGAGACCCTAGATCACCTATAAGACAGAAATTTGAAGAGAGGGTAGGTGCAATTTGCCCTCTGCACATGCTTCCCTCAGGATAAGTCTACTTTTAAAATGTTCTTTTTTTTTATGTTATGTTAATCACCATACATTACATCATTAGTTTTTGATGTAGTGTTCCATGATTCATTGTTTACGTATAACACCCAGTGCTCCATTCAATATGTGCCCTCTTTTTTTTAAATTTAATTTTATTATGTTATGTTAATCACCATATATTACATCATTAGTTTTCGATGTAGTGTTCCATGATTCATTGTTTGCGTATAACACCGAGTGCTCCATTCAATATGTGCCCTCTTTTTTTAAATTTAATTTTATTATGTTATGTTAATCACCATACATTACATCATTAGTTTTCGATGTAGTGTTCCATGATTCATTGTTTACGTATAACACCCAGTGCTCCATTCAATACGTGCCCTCTTTAATACCCATCACGAGGATAACACATCCCCCCACCTCCCTCCCCTCTAGAACCCTCAGTTTGTTTCTCAGAGTCCATAGTCTCTCATGGTTTGTCTCCCCCTCCAGTTTCCCCCCCTTCATACTTCCCCTCCTGCTGTCTTCTTCTTCTTTTTCTTCTTTTTTTAACATATAATGTATTATTTGTTTCAGAGGTACAGGTCTGTGATTCATCAGTCTTACACAATTCACAGCGCTCACCATAGCACATACCCTCCCCAATGTCTATCACCCAGCCACCCCATCCCTCCCACCCCCCACCACTCCAGCAACCCTCAGTTTGTTTCCTGAGATTAAGAATTCCTCATATCAGTGAGGTCATATGATACATGTCTTTCTCTGATTGACTTATTTCACTCAGCATAACACCCTCCAGTTCCATCCACGTCGTTGCAAATGGCAAGATCTTATTCCTTTTGATGGCTGCATAATATTACATTGTATATATATACCACATCTTCTTTATCCATTCATCTGTCAAAGGACATCTTGGCTCTTTCCATAGTTTGGCTATTATGGACATTGCTGCTATAAACATCGGGGTGCACGTACCCCTTTGGATCCCTACATTTGTATCTTTGGGGTAAATACCCAGTAGTGCAATTGCTGGATCGTATGGTAGCTCTATTTTCAACTTTTTGAGGAACCTCCATACTGTTTTCCAGAGTGGCTGCACCAGCTTGCATTCCCACCAACAGTGTAGGAGGGTTCCCCTTTCTCCGCATCCCCACCAACATCTGTCGTTTCCTGACTTGTTAATTTTAGCCATTCTGACTGGTGTGAGGTGGTATCTCATTGAGGTTTTGATTTGGATTTCCCTGATGCCGAGCGATGTTGAGCACTTTTTCGTGTGTCTGTTGGCCATTTGGATGTGTTCTTTGGAAAAATGTCTGTTCATGTCTTCTGCCCATTTCTTGATTGGATCATTTGTTCTTTTAAACTACTTCTAAAAGTATGTTCTTGCTGGGAAATTACATTTTAAAATCAAAAGCGTCAGCATTTTTTCAGGCTTTCATTTACTTGCTTTTCAGCCACCCCTTTTCCATTTCTTGTTTTGAACACTGTGTGGTTAATCAGATCTTCCAGAATATTAAATTTTATCTGTTTTGATCATCTTGTGGTGAATGATCGAAGCTTATTGCTAAATAGCAGCCATGGAAAGATATTTTCAGTGTTGTGTGAAATTGTAATTGTGCACATTGATACATATATAACACTGTAATAGTTACTCCTTTAGCCTTACACCATACTTATGAGTGGAGATGATACCTTCTTCACAGCCACTCTGTAAATGTGTAAAAATGTTAAATGACTTGCTCAGAGTTGTATAGAAAACCTAGAAAGTAGATCTATGTGGCAGCTACCTCCTTGGCGTGGCTGGCATCAAAATGGGAGTATTGCAAGTTCTGTTCCTGGTGATCAGGACTTGGAGTCAACGTTGCTTTAGTTAATGTATTTCCTTCATGTTGAGTGCAGAATTTTCTGATCAATTAAATTGAGTCACCCTATGAAAACCTTGCACTATTTTTGTCTTAGAGCGTGAAGCTTTCCTCCTAGCTTCCTTGTTCCCAGTCTTTCTGTACATCACAGTCACCCAGGGCTGATGCTGATTCATGGGGTCGAGAGTAAGAATCAGGATTTGTATTCTTAACACTCCCCCAGGTGACTCTTACTAATATTGAGAAATATTTAGTAGTAAGTCAGGATCCAGAGGTGGTTGTCTGATCCACTGAGAGAGAAATAAAATATGTACTCGGGAAAGGGGTTCATCTCTCAATTGATACAAGCCCTGCTGAGAACATTTTGGCCCTAGCTTGGTATCTTCCATGTGCTAATTAGCCTGTTTTCCTCTCATACATATAATCATAACCTTTCCTAAGATTTTTTTTTTAACGTACTCTGGGATCAAAAAAGGCCACAGCTACTGAAAAGGATAAGTGTTTGGTAGCTCATAAGTATCAGAAAGAGCTATAAAATCAAGAAATTGTGCAATTTTGGACTATCAGAAATTAAACTCCCTGCTGAAACTACCTCTGTTTAGACACACCTCAGGAAACAGATTGTCAAAAGTAGCTTTATGAATAAGCTTTTGCTGGGAAGAAAAAAAAAAAAGAGGAGAGAAAGCCCTCACAGTGGGTTGTGTTTTTATTTGTTTGTTTCTCTCAGCTCTCATACCTGTCTAGCGGCTCTAAAGTTTTCTATTACCCATACCTCAGCTTCATCAGCATGACTAGTATTTTCTTGTGCAACCTTAGTGAGCCTTTGAGAGGCTCACCAGGAAATTATTGTGCCAGGCTGAGTTTGATGATAAGATGAGGTAATAAAAACTGTTGACTACGAGGGCTCTCCAGCCTCTTGGGTCATATTGTAAAAGATTCTGAAAGTAAACCTCCTTAGAGGCTGAAGATTCGTCAAGTACTTTTAGGTGGAGAGAAGTGTATGCTCACCTTTGCTCTTCCTTCCCTGAGGATCAGAGAGCGGCATTACCCTGTCCATACACTGCATTTCCATGAGACAGGTTATATGAACCGCGAGGAAATGTTTGTGTTATTGAGAGTGTGGCCATGTGACAAACAACCCTAGGAAGGTGTATGAAAAGGAGAGGCCGGGGCACTTGGGTGGCTCCATTGGTTAAGTGGCTGACTCTTGATTTCAGCTCAGGTCATGATCTCAGGGTCATGAGATCGAGCCCCCTGTCGGGCTCTGCACTCAGCATGGAGTCTGCTTGTCCCGCTCTCACTGCTCCTCCCCCAGTTCATGCTCTCTCCTCTCTCAAAATAAATAAATAAATCTTTAGAAAAAGAAAAGGAGAGGCTTTGGAAGAAGGCAGTCTGGGTTCTGGTTCCTGATACTGACCACTCCTGTTGATTCTCCTGGTGTAAATGTTCATATCTCTGAAAGCGGCTGGTAGACTGGAGCGTGCCAGACCTGGGTGATCAACAGACACATTTTATCTGGCTTCCACGTTTTTCTTTCTTTCCTTTGTTTTCTCCTTGCCTTTCTTAATTTCCTTTTCCCCTTCCCCCATCAAATTTAACGCAAAATGCAAATCTTGGGGAAGTCCACATAACAGTGTCTGTTGTTCAGGTTCTCTCAGGAAATGGGAAGGGATGGTGGCACCAGGTCTGTTTTCTGTACGGCCTCCCCTTAGAAGTGGCGTCTCCAGGGGCACCTGGGTGGCTCAGATCTGACTCTTGGGTTTTGGCTCAGGTCATGGTCTTAGGGTCGTGACCTCAGGTTGTGAGATCAAGCCCTGCATCAGGCTCTGCACTCAGTGCTGTTCTTACTGAGATTCAGCCAATTTTCTTGAATACATGCTACTTGGAGTTTTTGCAGGTCTTTAATGTCCAGGGTTCTAAAGAAGTTGACATAGATCATTTTTGCCAGTATTGTTGCTTTTATGGAGGAGCCAGTTTTTAGAGTGGATTTCCATCTGAGAAGTGCTTCTCTGACTTACTTTTAAATCAGTTGTTCTGTGGAATCTTACCTCCTACTATATGGATCCGAATGAGGTGGTATTAAAATCTTTAGAGCTTATTTTGTCTTGACATTACATCTTGGCACAGATCATCTGTTTTGTGAGTGACAGTACATTTTGAAAGTGGTGATGTGTTTCTTTTCTTAGTGACCAGGTGCTTTGGATGGAGAGGTAATAAACTGAATTTGGAGAGAGGTAAAAGTGAAAAAGTCAGCAAGGCATCCTGGAGGAAATGATATTGAAGAAGAGGTGGAATGAGCCGTCAGGTAGTGTTGATGATGTACCGGGGTGTGGAGGAATCATCCAGTAAATAATTATTGAGCAGGTGCCATGGACTAGGTTCTGCTATAGGCCCTAAGGATATAGCAGTAAACAACACCAGCAACAAAAATTCCTGATCTCATGGAATTTATACTCTGGTGTAGAGATGCGGGTAGGGGCACAGAAAACAAATCAATGTGATACGTAGTAAAAAGTACTATGAAGAAAGTAATCCGGCAGGTGAAGGAGACTGAAGGCATGCTGTTTTTTCACAGGAAGATTGGGTAATTCCTTTCTGATAAGACATTAGAGCAGAGAACTGAATGAAATAAGGGAATATTCCCTGTGGTTTTCCCGGGGCAGAGTGTTTTCAGCATTAACAGTGGTGAGTGCAGAGACCTGGGTTGGGAGCAGGGGAGTGAAGAACCCTGGTTCTAGAGAAGTGGCAAATTTGGGACTTGAGAACTTAGGGGAGAGGAGAAATCCTTGAGAAAAGAAGCTGAGGCTGTCAACTCCTCGGAGAGACGGAGGGGGCAAGGATGAGCAGAATAGTACGGAGTGTAGGTCACTTGAGGCACTTTCGTTGCTGCATTTAGGGTGGACCTGGGGAAGACAGGAGTGAGAGACAGTAGCAGCAAGTGTTACAAGGCTCCCTGGTCTGAAGCTGTTTGTCATGTGCGTGACACCCCTATGAGCGCTGTGCTTGGTGTTACCAATGCCTTTGCAACTGCTCCGTAGAGCCTTTGTGAAGAGTCTGCTCTGCCTTTCAGAAACAAATGGAGTAAACGTCGAAGGATCAGATACACAGAAGCTTCTCTGTCTAGTCCTCTTCTGATTTCCTAATCTTAAAACCCTCTGGTTGGTCTTAGAGGACCCAGCATTCCACCACCCCCAGGAAAGAGGCCACTAGTGATGCTCCTGCCATAGGGAATTGTACTGTGAACAGGTATTCAAAACAGCCATGTGAAACAGACCCTTAAATGCAGAGAACAAACTAGCGGTTGCCAGAGAGGAAGGGGTTAGAGGGATGGGCAAAATGGGTGAAGGGGAGTGGGAGGTACATGCTTCCAGTTAGGGAATGAAAAAGTCACAGGGATAAAAGGCATAAGGAATATAGTCACTGATGTCATAATTGTGTTGTATGGTGACAGAGGGTAGTTGGATTTGTGGGGAGCACCACATAACATACAGACTTGTCAAATAACTATGTTGTATACCTGAAACGAATGTCAGTTATACTTCAATAAAAGAATGCAGGAGTAAATACACTTTAAAAATCAGGGAAAAAAGGCCTTGTGAATATATTTTCATTCTGGGGACTTTGTTGGTACAATACCTAAGCTTTTCCACTTTTTTTTTTAACAAGACCCACAATTTTTAGAGCTGTAAAAAAAAGATGATTATCATTTGAATTAATTTGAGTTGCTGTGATGTTTCACTAGAAAATTATTGGTTATCTGTTTATTTCCTGCTTTATTACCAGTGTTAGAATAACAGTACTCAGGGACAGATGCCTGGGTGGCTCAGTTGGTTAAGAGTCTGCCTTCAGCTCAGGTCATGATCCCAGAGTCCTGGGATCAAGTCCCGCATTGGGCTCCCTGCTCAGCGGGGAGCCTGCTTCTCCCTCTCCCTCTGCTGCTCCTCTGCTTGTGCTCTCTCTCTTTTTCTCTGGCAGACAAATAAATAAAACATTAAAAAAAAAAGAATAATGGTACTCAAAAAGAATTTGTTGAATTAATAAGTGTTAGAAATATTTTAAAAATTTATTGTTAGATGGGAACATTGCCTCCTCTTCTGATGTTTTTAAACCTCTTTCTCTCTAAAGGCTCCTGTACATATGCTTGGGTTTCTCCATCCTCAAAACAAAATGTCCTCCTGTGATTCTTACTCATCTTGGGACTCCGATATCCCTGGTTCTCACTCTCTTAACCTACACCATTCACTCCTGAAGTCCCTGCAATTTTACTTCCACATCTATAATGCTAGATTCCATTAAATAAACTATTTTTTAATTGCTAAAACCAGTTGATGACTTCAGAGCCTTGTTTTACTTAGCATATTATGCTTTCTCTTTATTTACTTAAGCTGCATGACGTATTTCTCTCCTAAGTTCCCTCATCTCCCTCCGAACACTTCTCTTGTTCTGTTCACTCCTTAAATGTCAGTCTTCCCAAGTTTTGTCCTTACATATTCTTCTCTTCTCTTGCTCTGTTCTCTTCCTACAGAAATATAGTCTAGGGAAGCATCTGACTGAACTCCAAGCACAGACTGGAACAGGCATCTCACATTTAACTGTCCAGCAACCTGGGTTTATTATTTTTCTCTCATTCCTCTCTTGGATATGCTGTTGTTGTTCTTCTTTTTTTTCTTTCTCTTTCTCCATCACTTTAAACTCCGCTTTCTTCTTTACCATCTACATCCAGTCTGTCACTACAAGCTGCCAATTTTGCCTGCACGTATATCTTGAATCCTGAATCCTTCTCTTCTTCATTCCCTCTGTATCTAATTTGGTTCAGGACCTCGTTGCCTCTAGTCTGTATTATTTGGTTAATCTCCTGACAGGTCCCCTCTTTTCTGCTCTCCTTGTGCCTCTGCTTCAATGAGAGGCAAGCTGGTTATGTAGGAACGATCAGGCTGACATCTTTTATGTTATTATTTGTTTTATTTTCCTACTAATCCATCCGAGACTGTAAAAAAGCAGCAATCCTCTTTGGTATTACACTTAATTTGCTAAGCATGCCCTTCTTAGATAAGTGGCAAATTTGAGCAATATCAAATTTTATATTAATGGATCATTGATCCAGCTCCTTTAAACTAATGTATTATGGTGCTATGGTGATGGCTTGGAGACCTTCCCTGTGTAGCAATTTTGGTTCTCTTGCAAAAGCCATTCCCCTGCTTCTTTTCTAATAACATTTATTTTCCACATAGCCATGTACTTGAGGGGCAGCCAGCCACGTTTCCAGGGCCAGGGCATGAAGCTGGAATTGAACTAAGCCAACTCTGGTGGTCCTTGTTCGCTTTAAAATAATTAGTGTGGGCAAAGGCATATGTCAAAATTCTGTCTGACACTTGACTGGAAATCTGCTGACAATTTCTGGGAATTGTTTTCTTGCTGATAAATTGAGACACACACAACTGGGAAAACATGGCTCCTGTTTTACCTGCTGGACATTGTCATCAGGGTTTGTCATGTGATTGCTGGAGCTGCTGCAGCCATCTGACAAGCATGAGAAGAGCTAGTGGGAGGAGAAGGTCCTTTTGCTGAAGGTGATAGTGTGGGAAAATGTAAATAACTTGGGTCTTAGATAACGTTTACCAGCTGCTCTACTGCTGAAAATCTTCTGCTGAGGGAAAGAGAGAAAATCCCCTTCTTATTTAACACAAGTGCACTGAAGATTTATGTTTCTTTTGATTGATTGATTGATTGATTGATTTTAAGTTTTTATTTAAATTCCAGTTAGTTGACAGTGCAATATGTTTCAGGGGTACAATATAGTGATTCAGTGCTTCCATACAACATCCCGTGCTCATCACAAGTGCACCCCTTAATCCCCATCACCTGTTTAACCCATCCCCCTAGGTACCTCCCTTCTGCTAATCAGTTTGTTTTCTATAGTTAAGAGTCTGTTTCTTGGTTTACCTCACTGCTCCCTTTGCTGGTTTGTTTTGTTTCTTAAATTCTACATATGAGTGAAATCATATTTGGTATTCATCAGGGAAATGCAAATCAAAACTATAACGAGATATCACTTGACACCTGTCAGAATGGCTAAACTCAGCAACACAAGAAACAACAGGTGTCAGCAAGGATGTTGAGAAAGGGGAAACTTCTTGTACTGTTGTTAAGAATGCAAACTGGTGCAGCCATTCTGGAATACAGTATAGAGGTTACTCAAAAATTTAAAAATAGAACTACCCTATGACCCAGCAATCGCAATACTAAGTATTTACACATAGGATACAAAAATACTGATTTGAAGGGTCGCATGCACCCCAGTGTTTATAGCAGCATTATCAACAATAACCAAACTATGGAAAGAGCCCAAAGGTCAATCGACTGATGAATGGATAAAGAAGTGGTACATCTATATACAATGGAATATTGCTCAGCCAACAAAAAGAATGAAATCTTGCCATTTGCAATGATGTGGATGGAGCTAGAGTATAATGCTAAGCAAATTTATATTTCTTGAGGTCAAACTCAACTGATTTCCTAAGACCCTTCACTATAGTGGCATGTGCTTGGTCATTGAGTGTATCACTTCTCATCATAGAAGTCTTGTCTGAAGAACTATTTTCCATGTAATGTGATTTTTTTTAAAAAGATCAAAAATCATGTAAGAGTTAAAAGTAAACTTAGAAATCGTATAGTTCAACTTCTAACAAATTCAGTTCCTTTTCTGGAGCTGGGGAGGCATAAAACAGTTCAATCAATACTAATAGTTCAACTTCTTTATTTTTACACCTTAACCTGGGATCAAAATTCTCATTCTCTACTCTTGGGTCCACTTAGCGTCACCCATCCTTTTAAATATGGAGACATCCTGTATGATCATTCCTGCTTTCATTCAGGAAAGGTCCACTTGTTCAGTCACCCAAGTTCTGCTTCTTCTTATATGCCTGCAGATGGCCACTGTCAGTCTCCCTGACGCTGAGAATACATGTGTATAAATGTGTTTGACCCCACAAAAGGCCTTTTGGATTTTTGAAAAGTGGCAGCTGAGTAACTATGAGTGCAGGTCAAGGATTGACACCTCAGGGTTCAAGAAGATTGCTGGGTTTACTTTTGAGTAGACTATACTGGTAAGTGAATTAGCAAATGCGGACAATTACCCAAATAATGTAAGCCAAGAAAAAGCACTTGGCTTTCATATTTTTGATATTACAGACCTCTGGCTTGACTGTATTTGTTTTTATCTCTAATATGTGTTAGTGTAGTCCTGGACCTAGTGGTATGCATGAATCTCCCTGGAATATCCCTTGTTGGGGTCTTTTTTTTTTTAAATGGATAGAATAAAAACAGTCTAATGACATGAAGCCAGAGTGGATTGAGTTTATGGAAAAGGAAGCAGAGTCCAATGGTGTGATCCCTGAGCTCCAGACACAACGCTTGAGTTTGGGCTATTCAGCTTCAGTCTGATTTTCTTTTGGTTCAGGTTTCGTGGAGATCCCAGCCAGCCCTTAGAAGCAGCTGCTGCACTGAGGAAGCCAAGAGGTCTTGCCTCTGACCTTGTCTGGGCTCTCCTGATGTGCTGACTAAATGCTCCATCTAAAACCCCACATAAATTCCATCATGACCTCATCTGCCTTTGTCTCCATTCTTTGAGAAGGAAGTGGAGTGAAAAGTTAGAGGGACAATATTGGTGGGAGTTAATTGAATTGTACATGTATTTAACATTGAGAGATCCTGCAACAACCCAATGGAAGGTTTCATTTATTCAGATGGATAAGATGTTCATTGAGTTTCAAGAGGTGTTTTGATTCTCACTGGAGGTTTAATTTCCTTGTCTAGAGATGTCAGTGTTGAATACTATCTTGCCAACTGTTGTGACAGCTTGGTGACCAAAACTGATGCCTCTAGAGCATAAGAGCATAGCTGGGGTACAAAGTAGTGGTTCTCTCCTCCAAAATAGTACTGCCTTTGGAATGTTGATAGGCTAGAGTAGCAGTTTTCTTCCGCTAAATAATCGTTCAGTAGTTCGTAACTGAGCACATCATCACGTGTTATTGGGACAGAGCTGACCTTCACAATTTGAGTTTATTTTGGTGTAAGATAGAAAGTGCCCTTTGACTTTTATGGCTAATAGCACTTCCCTTTCATTCCTAGGCACGTGGCAAAGATACCTGTAGGACCCAGGTAGACAAGAACGTATCATATTTTTCTTTCTGATTCCCTGAGATGAAAGTTGTTTTCACGGTCTCTCCAGCTATCCATGGCAGTGAGTGGTTTGTCTTTAAGAATTCAATCTTATGTCAACTACCCTTCAATTTTTAGAAGCTTGTGTTAGAAACTTTTATCAAATGTATTAAAAATTAGTCACAGGCAATATAGTACTCTACATGGGATCCTGGAATGAAAAAAGGACATTAGTGGAAAAACTGGTGAAGTATGGATAAGGTCTATAGAAAAAAAATTGAAAGTTTTTTTTTTTTTTTCTTGCTTGCTTGCTTGCTTGCTTTCCTGTGCACAATAACCCATTGCTGATCACTATAGTTATACTAATACCTGTTTTGAGAAAGATAAAAATAAATTTTAAGGTTTTTTGCTTTGTTTTTCATTTAGATGCATTTTCCTACTGCAGATTCTGATATCAAAGGATATGGTTTATTAAGTCCAAATCTTGTCCTGTTCTGGTTAAGCACCATCTTTAAAAAGGAATAGTGGGACATGATTGTGAGTTTGGAGGAGAGAATGAGAACAATTTAGCTGTGACATTCATGACTGAGGTCTGAGGGGGGGAGGAGGATTAAGGTGCCTACAGACTATGGTTAAATATAACTCCCCATCCCTGAGAAGAGTTGCCAGGCATGCCAAAGCATTCTTGAATCCTAAATGAGCCAGGTGGGGCTCAACTAACAAGTTTTTTGTTATTCCTTCATTCTGTGCCTGATCGTTTCTTCTTCAAAGTGAAACGTCAAGCCCTGTCTTTATAGTCAACTGGGTGTCCTGTTGGGTGCAGTTCTCACTGTACACACTGTTCCCATACTTAGGAGTCATTGGTTCTTTTAGAGATCTGGATGCCATGATGTGTTGCCATGTGTTTGTTGTTTCCTTCCTTCTTTCCTTCCTTCCCTCTCATTCATTCATTCATTCATTCACTCATAATGGGTGTCTTATATTTGCAAGGCATAGGGATAAATAAGAAACACAAGAAACCCTTGGTCTACTAAGGAAGGCCACATCTATATTCATATAATTATAATGCAGTATGGAAAGTGAGCAGAGCCATGGGAGAGGTGTTAGGGCCAGCAGGAACTGAGAGTATGGACAGACTTCTTCCAGTGAGCAGGATCAGGGGAGACTTTGTATTTTTGGTTGGAAGTCTGAAAGTGTTGTGGCAAAGAAAAAAAGAGAATTGATTTGAATGAGAAACACAACAGGGAATTTGGTATCCTGGTGGCCTGAGGACTCTTATTCTTTTCTTCCTACTTGAATGCATAAAGGACTTCTTGACTTTTTATTCTCTTATTCTGATCAAACCATCCTGATAGAAATTAATCTGTATAAATGGAGATTTGTTTTACTACCCTCTTCTCTACCATAGATATTTGCATGACATCTGTGAAATCAATGCCTGGGTATTATAGCACAGAAACACTTTTCGAGAATTTTCTTATAAGCCTTGGAATTTCTCCTAACTAGAACAAAGAATCTTAAAACCACAGGGATCTTCAGAAATTATTACCTAGGCTGATTAGCTATCCCCACTTCCCAGATGAAGAAACTGGGACCCAGAGAGGCAAAGGGACCTGAAGGAGGTCATGGATTAGAATCAAGGCTCTTAGCAGCTTATGTAATTGGGATCAAGTCAGCATGAATAATACATGCAGGAGAATCGGGAGAAATGATAGCGGTGGGGAGACCATTTAGAATTTCTATTACTGCAGAAATGGTAGACAGGTTTTTTTGTTTGTTTGTTTTTTGTTTTTATGTTCAGTTAGCCACCATATAGTAGATCATTAATTTTTGATGTAGTGTTCAATGATTCATTAGTTGTGTATAGCATCCAGTGCTCTTCAGTAGACAGGTTTTTGGAAGCAGCTTCCTTTCTTACCTCCCTTCATTTGTATATGCCCATCCTTCCGCATTGTTGCCACAGCACGGGCCATGGAGCTTCTCCTACCATCTAAATGATACCCAACTAGACAAATTTGCTTCTCAGTCTCCTAGACTGCTCCCTGTGCTCATACTTTCATTTTACTCCTGGTCTCTGTGTGGACTTTGTTTTAACCTTCATTTATTTCTTCTTCGGGGTTCCTTTCTTTATGTAGACCTGGGGCTTCTGACCTGTATTATTTTCCTTCTTCCTGAAGAACTCTTAACATTTGTTGCAAAGCAGGTCTAATGGCAATAAATTCCCTCCAGTTTCGTTTGAGAAAGTCTTTATTTCTCCTTCAGTTTGGAGGGCTAATTTCCCACAGTACAGAATTCTAGGTTGTTGTTTTTTTTCCCTCCCAACACTTAAGTGCTTCACTCCACTCTCTTCTTGCTTGCATAGTTACTGAGAAGTCAGATGTAATTCTTACCATTGCTTCTCCATAGGTAGGATGTTTTCTTCCCTCTGGTTTCTTTCAGGATTTTTCCTTTATCTTTGATTTCCTGTCATTTGAAAATGATATGCCTTAGTGTCACTTTTTTGCATTCATCCCGTTTCATGTTCTGTAAGCTTCCTGGATCTGTGGTTTGGTGTCTGACATTAATTTGGGGAAATTCTCAGTCAACATGGCTCCAAATACTACTTCTTTTCCTTTCTCTTTCTTCTCCTCTGGTATTCCCATTCCTTTTGTAATTGTCCCATAATCCTTGGATGTCCTGCTATGCTTTTCTTCAGTCTTTGTTCTTTTTGCTTTTTGGATTTTGTGAATTCTGCTGATACATCCTCTTGTGCAGAGATTCTGTCCTTAGCTGTGTCCAGTCTACTAATAAGCCCAATCAAAAGCATTCTTCATTTCTGTTAGTGTTTTTTTTTTTTTTAAGATTTTATTTATTTATTTGAGAGAGAGCATGAGAGGGGGGAGGGTCAGAGGGAGAAGCAGACTCCCTGCTGAGCAGGGAGCCCGATGCGGGACTCGATCCCGGGCCTCCAGGATCATGACCTGAGCCGAAGGCAGTTGCTTAACCAACTGAGCCACCCAGGTGCCCCTCTGTTAGTGTTTTTGATCTTCAGTACTTCTTTTCAGTTTTTTTTAAATTGAGATTTCCATTTCTCTGCTTACATTGACCATCTGTTCTTGCATGCTGTCTACTTTATCCATTAAAGCCCTTACATATTAATTAATCATAGTTGTTTTAAATTCCCTATCTGATAATTCCAACATCCCTTTCATGTCTGGTTCTGATGTTTGCTTTGTCACTTCACACTGTATTTTTTGCTTTTTTTGGTATGCCTTGTGACTTTTTCTTTCTTTCTTTCTTTCTTTCTTTTTTTTTTTTTTGTTGGAGGGAAGACAAACATTTTATAAAATACTGCTTTATAATCCCTGTCCTTGTAATTTTTTCTTGATAGCTGGATATGATATACTGGGTAAAAGGAACTATGGTAAATAGGCTTTAGTAACGTTTTGTGGTAGGGAAACCCTGACAGCCTTATGATCAGATCTGTTTTTTAGTGAGCCTGTGCCTCTGGACAGTGAACTTCACAAGTGTTTCTCAGATTTTTCCTTTCCCCTTAGGTGAGACAGAATGGATAGAATGGCTAGAAGGGGTTGGGTTTGGATATTTTCCATCCCCAGGTCAGTTAAGCTTTCATAATAACCCAGCATGTTAGGCCCTGGTTCACAAGTTTCCCTTTGTTGAGAAGAACCGAGTACTCTGAGGTATTGAAAAATGGTTCTTTTTCTCTTCCTCTGGCACCAAACTCTCTGTATTTACTATGGGAATCTGGTTGAGCTTCTAAAGGTAAATCTCACAATATGGTGAGAACCCCCCCAAAAAAACTGGGTCCCCCTGGAGGTTTTAACTCTCAGAGTTGTCCATACTGAGCCTCCAGCATTTCATTAATTACATTTCGGGCTTTTCTACCCTAGCAGTGGTTCCCCACAGTGGTTTCTGCTTGCTCTAAGTCTCTGCTCTAATAAGCTATGTGTCTCTATATTTGCTTATCTGTCTCTCCAGTCTTGGGGGCAGTGATTTGTCCTGTATCCTCTCCTCTCTATGGATCCAAGAAGAATTACTGATTTTTTTCAGTCTGCTCAGCTTTGAATTGTTAGGATAGAGTGGTGACTTCTAAGCTCCTTACATGTGGAACCAGAAACCAGAAGTCTTAATTGTGGATTTTCAGTTAGATCCTTCTTTATGCTTTATTTCATTAAGCTCATAGTACCTAGACCCAGAACAGGCACAAGCCATCTCCTGACCCCCCATTTATAAATGTGTGTGTGTGTGTGTGTGTGTGTGTGTATACATCTCTACAGATGGTACTTGACTTAAGGTGGTTTGACTTAGGATTTTTTGACTTTACGATGGTATAAAAGTGATATGCGTTCATTAGAAACCATACTTTGAATTTTGGATTTTGATCTTTTGCCGGGCTAGCGATACACCTTACGACACTCTTTCATGATGCTGGGCAGAAGCAGTGAGCCATAAGCTACCAGTCAGCCATGTGATCACAAGAGTAAACAACTGATACTTTTACAACTATTTTGTACCCATGCAACCATTCTGGTTTTCACTTTCAGTAGAGTATTCAATATGTTACATGAAATATTCAATACTTTATTATAAAATTGGCTTTGTCTTAGATGATTTTGACCAGCTGCAGGCTAATGTAAGTGTTCTGAGCCCATTTAAGGTAGGCTATGCTAAGCTATGGCATTCAATGGTATATTAAATGTATTTTTGACTCATGACATTTTCAATTTATGATGAGTTTATTGGGATATAACCATATCATAAATCAAAAAAGATCTGTACATATATACATATACACATATGAATATGTGTTTTAAATTAGAAGTTCAGAGAACATAATTGCTTCACCCATATGGGATCAATAGAACAGCTATTTTCCAAAAATAATAACGTTATTCAGAAATGTATTTGGGGCGCCTGGGTGGCTCAGATGGTTAAGCATCTGCCTTCAGCTCAGGTCATGATCTCAGGGTCCTGGGATCGAGTCCTGCATCAGGCTCCCTGCTCCTTGGGAGCCTGCTTCTCCCTCTGCCTCTCTCTCTCTCTCTCTCTCTCTGTCTCTCATGAATAAATAAATAAAATCTTTAAAAAAAAAAAAAAAAGAAATGTATTTGTGTTCACCAAAACACAGTGCATTAAGGCGCCTGGTGTAGTTTGCTGATGCAGCTGTAAAAAATCTAGGCAGTACAAAGCATGGGGATGAAATATACATAAAACTTAAAATACATATTTTGGTGTGAGAAACACTTTTTGTTCCTGCTGGTCTGAAAAGTCTCTGATACTTTCAGAATGCTTAGAATAATTGGGTCCACTCTCATACTTAAAGAAAACTTAGGGGCACCTGGGTGGCTCAGTTAGTTAAGTGTCTGACTCTTGAAGCTCAGGTCGTGATGTTAGGGTCCTGGGTTCAAGCCCCGTGTTGAGCTCCATGCTGGGCATGGAGCCTAATTTAAAAAAAAAAAAAAGTTTGGCCTGGGTAAGTATACAGTATTTAGCTCAAAAAATTTAGTTTAGTAAAATGTAGTAAATTCATTCTGGAACTTAAACTGCACCGGGTATAATGAATGCATGGCATCGTTAGTAGACATTATGGTGATTTTGCCAACTGCAAAAAAAAAAAAAAAAAAAATGAAGTCTTCCTCAAGGATACAAACATCTATATATAGCGGAGAGAAAACAGCAAACCAAGCTCTGACTTCTGGAAAACATAAAATGCAGTGTTGCTCAGTACCTAATAAGTGAGGTAATAAGCACTTAGTAAGTACTTCTATTTTTTATTGACGCGGATCTACTCTGTAGTGGACTGTTTGGTCCTTTATGGCTTATAGTCAACAATCTGGGCTGAAGCACCAATCAGTCATTTCTGAATGTACTCAGATCCTCAACCTTTTCTTTGTGTATGGTCTATGGTGACTGCCTGAGGCTAAGCTTTTTTATTTATTGAGATTTTCCTCCTCCTAGTCACCACCTTAGCTTGTCTGCTCTTTCTAGCCTCACCTATTAATCCCCATCTTAATTTACTGAGCATATTACTCTTCCAGAGTCATCCCTGCTGTGCCCTCACAGACAACATCATTACCTCTAGCTCGTCATGCCTTGTCTCTTCCTTCATTTGTAAGTTTCGATAGAGCCTATTTCCTCCACAAAGTTTACGTTTTCTTTTCTCACGCATCTCTTCCTCTCTTTGCTCCTGAGCACATATCTGCCCATGATGTAAAATGAAAGTTCCATTTAATTCTTTATCTCCATAGCTGATTGTCATTATATTTTTATGTCTTTTCTGATGGTAAAATCAGACGAATTTTTGTGTAATTAGGGAAAGTTTATTTTCTGGTAATGCCCATTTATGCATGCCCATTTAATATTTAGTATGAACTTCTTATACACATGTTGTTTTTAAGTACCACGATTTACAGGTTCACTGGGAAGGGTGCAAAACTTTGAAACAAATGTAGGTTTATACTCACGGAATTCACAACACAGTATGGGAAGATAGCCAGATGAGTTCACTTAAAATGGGTAGGGACAAGATTTACTCTTTTGAAAGTTTCATTGGTATGGCTAGGTGGAGGGGATGGGTTATTTGTCAAGCAGTTGGCTTGGATCACAGCAAACAGTGGTTAAGAATCGTGATACCTAGGAAGGACATCTGCCTTGTACAAAATACCTTGAGTACCAAGGCCTGGGTCAAACCCCATTCTCAGAAGGGTACATGTGATTTTAAGGCCAAAACTCATTCTTATAATAATTAGTAATCTTGTTTATAGTCCAACTCAGCCAAATAAGCCAAGCATAATCCCTGTGTGCAGCAACACATACGGGGTATTAACATTTTTTTCTAGATCGTAACCAGTTTTAACAATCTTGGGGTAGGCAAGGTTTTTTGTTTTTTTTTTAAGGCAGAACCCATGATTTAAAACCTTGCTAAGTGTTAGTAACACCAAGTTTAACCCGACATGAATTTTCCCAGTGGGGTGTTCCACAGAGGCAGAATCTTGTTGGAGTTAATAAAAATCAAAATTCTCATGAGGCCATTGCCCATTTAAACTCAGGCTTATACCACCATTCTCAGAAGGGCTGAGTCAACATCATATACTCCGATTCAAGAGAATGTTTAACCCATGTGGTTTTTCATGTTCTTGAGTCATGCTGAGCACCAGGAAGGACATCCGCTCATCACTGGAGGAGGGGAAGAGGCAACGAGAAAAGATAGCCTCCCTGTGCACGTGTACCTGGGTCCTACACATGCTGCTAGCTTTCCAGGTATCCGGGAACCCCATCTCCCCAGAATCGTTCATCTCTGATTGGATTTTATGTAAGATTGATTCTCTCTCACCTCAAATGCAGATTTTATTACCATGATTGCTTTGTCGCTTTCCCTCACTCCTATTTTTCTTTTTCCCAATCTTTCTCTCTCCTTTCTCCCTCCCTCCATTCCTCCCTTTCCCACCCCCCTTCTTTGCTTGCAGAAGGTTGACTCAATCAGACACATCACATCAGTACTCATCACCTTCACTGGTCCCTGCAAATTCCCTCACGTTGACTGTGCGCCCTCACTTGGCACCACTACCCTGTAGGCAACACCTCTCAGTGTTTTATGCATATCCTCTATTTGTATACATCATTGAAAAACACATACTATTCTTTTGTGTGCATGTGTGAGGGCTTATAGCCCTCGATCTGCTTTATTTTTTTTCATGCAGTTTTGACTGTTTATAATCCAACCATTTTACTATATGCCCCTTTAGTTGCTTCTTTTTGCTGCATAGGATTTCACAGAATACCTCCATAGAGTGTCTCCATTCCCTTGTGACAAATACCTAAATTGCCTTCCAAATCCCGAATGCCACAGACAATGCTACAGTAAACATCTTTATATAGTTGGAATGAATCCCAGCAAATGGTTACAAGGAATCACAATCCATGTGGAAGGACCTCTGTCTTAATACAAAATATTTTAACAGGACCTGGGTCATACTGCATTCTGAGAAGAGAACAAGTGATTTCAAGGTCAGAATTCAGTTTATAAAAGCTCGGTTCTGTATAGTGTGTGGCCATTGAAATCTCTACTCCATTAAGTTAGTTGTCAGGTAATGTTTGAATAGAGGTTTCTTTTTTTTTTTTTTAAGATTGTATTTATTTATTTGACAGAGAGAGACACAGCGAGAGAGGGAACACAAGCGGGGGAGTGGGAGAGGGAGAAGCAGCCTTCCCGCTGAGCAGGAGCCCGATGCGGGGCTCGATCCCAGGACCCTGGGATCATGACCTGAGCTGAAGGCAGACGCTTAACGACTGAGCCACCCAGGTGCCCCTGAATAGAGATTTCTTAAATGCTTTGAACCAAGAAGTCTTTTAGTCTTGGTGGAAGAGGTGTGTGGGGGTGTGTGTGTCTGGGTCTGGGTCTGAGTCTGGGTCTGTGTCTGTGTGTTGGGGCATGCATGCAATATTAAGGCAGCTTGCAAGTCTACCTTAGCGTTTACTTCAGTTTGTGCGGGGATTTTAAGGTCAGCCAGAAGAGAGAGGTTAGGGACCTCTCAGACCTTTCTGGGGCATATGCATAACCCTGAACATTAGGGTGATCTTTTAGAACCCCAGGAATAGGTCAGAGCTCTGGATATCTCACTCTCCAGATCTTCCTTTAACATTTTGGTCAGGCTCTTGTTTGCCCCAACTAATATCCCAAACTTAAGTAGCTGCATTATTTTTTTAAGATTTTATTTATTTATTTGAGAGAGAGAGTGAGTGAGTGAGTGAGAGCGCACAAATAAGGGGAGGGGCAGAGGGAGAAGCAGACTCTGTGGTGAGCGTGGAGCCTCACACAGGGCTTGGTCCCAGGACCCTGAGATCATGACCTGAGCCAAAATAAGAGTCAGACACTTAACCAACTGAACAACCCAGGTGCCCCAGCATTATTTTTTTAAGGTTTATTTATTTATTTGAGAAAGAAAGAGAGAGAGAGAGCAGGGGGGAGGGCCAGAGGGAGAGGGAGAGAGAGTCTTTTTAAAATTTAGTTTTAGGGGCGCCTGGGTGGCTCAGTTGGTTAAGCGACTGCCTTCGGCTCAGGACATGATCCTGGAGTCCCGGGATCGAGTCCCACATCAGGCTTCCTGCTCAGCAGGGAGTCTGCTTCTCCCTCTGACCCTCCTCCCTCTCATGCTCTCTGTCTCTCATTGTCTCTCTCGCAAATAAATAAAATCTTAAAAAAAATAAAAAAATAAAAATAAAAAAAAATAAAATTTAGTTTTATTTAGGGGCACCTGGGTGGCTCAGTCATTAAGCGTCTGCCTTTGGCTGGGGTCCTGATCCAGGATCCGGGGATTGAGCCCCACATCGGGCTCCCTGCTTGGCGGGAGGCCTGCTTCTCCCTCTCCCACTGCCCCTGCTTGTGTTCCTTCTCTCACTTTGTCTCTCTCTGTCAAATAAATAAATAAAATCTTTAAAAAAATTAATTTTATTTAAATTCAATTAATTAACATATAGTGTATTATTAGTTTCAGAGATAGAGTTCAGTGATTCATCATTTGTATATAACACCCAGTGCTCATGACATCATATGTCTTTCTTAATGTCCATCACCCAGTTACCCCATCCCCCCAACCCCCTCCCTGCAGCAGCCTTCAGTTTGTTTCCTATGGTTGAGAGTCTCTTATGGTTTGTCTCCCTCTCTGATTTTGTATTGTTTTATTTTTCCCTCCCTTCCTCTATGCTCTTCTGTTTTGTTTCTTAAATTCCATATACAAGTGAAATCATATGATAATTGTCTTTCTCTGATTGACTTATTTTGCTTAGCATAATACCCTCTAGCTCCATCCACATCATTGTAAATGGCAAGATTTCATTCTTTTTGATGGCTGAGTAATATTCTATTGTATATGTATACCACAGCTTCTTTCTTTTTTTTTTTTTTTCAAAGATTTTATTTATTTATTTGACAGAGACCAGCGAGAGAGGAAACACAAGCAGGGGGAGAGGGAGAAGCAGGCTCCCCGCAGAGCAGGGAGCCTGATGCGGGGCTCGATCCCAGGACCCTGGGATCATGACCTGAGCTGAAGGCAGATGCTTAACGACTGAGCCACGCAGGCGCCCCCCACATCTTCTTTATCCATTCATCTGTTGATGGACATCTGGACTCTTTCCATAGTTTGGCTATTGTGGACATTGCTGCTATAAACATTGGGTTGCACGTACCCCTTCGGGTCCCTACATTTGTATCTTTGGGGTAAATACCCAGTAGTGCAATTGCTGGGTCGTAGGGTAGCTCTATTTTTAACTTTTTGAGGAACCTCCATACTGTTTTCCAGAGTGGCTGTACCAGCTTGCATGAGGGAGGGAGAGTCTTAAGCAGACTCCCTGCTGAGCCTGAGCCTGATGGGGGGGTGGGGGGATGCTCGATCTCAGGACTCAGATCACAACCTGAGTGGAAACCAGGAGTCAGATGCTTAACCCACTGTGCCACCCACGCACCTCAGCAGCTGCATTATTAAACAATAACTGCTTTTTAAAAAACAAAAATAAAAATCCCGGGGATGGGGCTTTTCCCACAGAGTAAGCTTCAATTCAGGTCAAAGAACGGCAATGTCGTGCAAAGGGTTTTTTCCCAGGGACCCATGAGACAAATAGTGACAATGCCCTAGCAATGGGCCTTGTCAAGGAGCACCAACCCCACTTAACCCTCTGTGTTGGCAGCCAGACTGCTGGTTTTCACAGCTGCTGTGGTTGGGAGGCTGCTGGTTTTCAAGGTTACATGGAACTGCCGAGAAAGGGATAGAAGCAGGACTAGTTAAATGCTACAGTCCCTACCATTCTTACTGAGTTTTGCAGTTTTTCTTCAATAGATTGCTTCTTATACTGTTGGCAACCTGGAACTTTAGAACTCCCAGAGTTCTAAAAACATTGATTTTGACAAATTTGCTTGTACTTTCATTGATTTTATGGTAGAGCAGATTTATGGAGGTCCTCGTTCTACCTTTCCATATGTCCAAACCTTGCATTTTTATCTTAACTGCAAATCACTTCCTAAGAGTCCTGTGGCTTCCTTGAGTCCATGTTTTGTATATATCAGCACTGTGACTCCAAATTCCTACAGGGATCAGGTGGGTGACATACATGAGAGTTGAGCATGTGATAAAGATCTGAGGTGTGGTGGGTGCACAGGCCCATCTCAGGAGTGGCTGCTCCTCGGATCCTTGGGGATAAGGACCAAATACTGCCAGATCTCTCCATTTAACAAAAGAATTAAGAAATTCAGATTTTTTTTTAAAAAAAGGAAATGCTTATAATTTACATATATAGTATACGTTGTTAGATGAAGTCAAACAGCACACCTCTGTGGACCAGATCCCTCTGGCAAGTCCCTGACTTGTGTCCCTTATTAAAGATTAGTGTTGAGGGGCACCTGGGTGGCTCAGTCGGTTGGGCATCTGCCTTCAGCTCAGGTCATGATCTCAGGGTCCTGGGATCGAGCCCCACTTCGGGCTCCCTGCTTGGTGGGGCTTCTCCCTCTTTCTCTCCAGTTCCCCCTGCTTGCTCTCTCTCTCTCTGTCAAATAAATAAATAAAATCTAAAAACTACAAATAAAACAAAAATAAAATAAAGATTAGTGATGATACGAACTAAGCATTGTCTTCATATTTCTTTTTCTCACAGGAAATAATACAAAGCCACACGCTCTTCTTCATGATAATTGTTCTTTGTGATGTGGGGGAATTTTTTATAAGCCCCATCTTAGAGGTTTCGTTTATAACTCATTTTGATAAGGAGAGGTCTTTCCTTCTGGGATTTTCTGATAGAACACATGGATGACTTCCGGATAGCTCCCCTTACCACCAGCCTCTCCATATGGTCTGAATGTGTAGACCTGGGTGAGACTCTGTGTTTTTTATCAACAAAGTAGTTAGTTTTATGATAGGAGCCTAGAAGAGGTCAGCACATTAAAGAAGATCGGTTCTGATGGGATTTTAGTGTGACCTTTTGACATTTCTCTGCTGTTACCAGCTGAGCTCTCCCTCTTGAAATAGTGCTCAACTGCAGCCAGAACCAAGGACCACACCTCTTGTAAAGAAAGGTGGAATTGGCACAGAGGATCAGCTGTCTTTGTCTTCATGCAGGACCTCATTTAAACCATCTCATACCTGACAGATCTGTTTTCTGGGCTCCTCTCAGTCACTCATTCTAGGAAATGATAAACATTGTGCTGTGTTTACCTAACTCTAAAATGTGGTCATTTGTCCCAAAACCTTGTGAGTGTTTAGTAAAGGCAAGCAGTTAGTTTTCATTCTAGGCAAACTTACATGAGGTTATCTTCTGTCTGACCTTACCCAGGCTGGGGAATCCCTGTGAGTTCGTCTTTCTTTATTAGCTGTGTTGTTACTTCCTGTGATCAATGCCATTGCTCTTTGTTAAACCTTCTCGAATGTTCTAATGAGGCACAGTAAAATAGGAATTGCTGTCAGTTCTCTTCCCCATCAGAGATTTATGCTTTTCTCTTTGGAGTGCATAGCATTAATGATAAAGTAATATTTCCTTGTGGCCGTCCCAGTAATAACCCAAAGAAAGTATCTGTGCATAGACTCACATATAGCTGGGCATCTGGGGGAGGTATGCCCCTTCTGAAAGAAGGGACAGAAATTCCCTTTCCAATTTATTTCTCCTCTCATAGCCCTCCCTGGCAAAGATCAGTTTACTGCTGATTTCCGGCAAAGATCAGCTGGATGTTAAAACCTGTCAATTTTGAAATGGGTAGGAAAAGAGTAATGAAGTCACTGAGAAATAAAAGTGAGTTTGAAGAGTAAAAGTATAATCAAATTAATTTGTGAGCAGGATCATGATAGGTTGGATTAAACACCTGCCTTTCTGAATGTGGGAAGAGCCAGAAAATATTCCTTTCTGGAATTATAAATTGGATATCTGCAGCATCACTTGAGGAGATAAACTGCCAAAGACATGTTCTGTTTTCCCAAATAAGCACCTTTTTTCAATGAGAAATAAAAGTCAGTGTGTCAAGAGCAAAGAAGACAGGCCACAGACTGGGAGAAATTATTTGCTGGAGACATATCTGATAAAGGACAGTCACCCAAAATATACAGAGAACTCTTAAAACTCAAAAGGCAGAAAATGAACCCCACTTAAAAATGGGCAATAGTCTTGAACTGATGCCCCACCAAAGAAGATGCAGAGTTGACAAAAATTGTGAAAATATATTCAACAACCTATGTCCTCAGAGGATTGCAAATTAAAACAATGAGATACCCCTACATACTAATGTAAAATGGCCACAATCCAGAACCCTGACAGCACCAAATGCTGGTGAGGATGTGGAGCAACAGGAACTCTCATTCACTGCTGGTGGGAATGCAAAATGGTGCAGCTCTTTTGGAAGACCATTTGGCTGTATCTTAAAAAATTAAACATACCCTTACCATATAATATAGTAGTCACACTCTTTGATATTTACCCAGTGCAGTTGAAAACTTATGTTCATACAAACCTGCACATGGATGTTTATAGCAGCTTGATTCGTAATTGCCAAAACTTGGAAGCGACCTAGATGTCCTTCAGTAGGTGAATGGGTAAATAAACTGTGGTACATCCAGACAATATTATTCAGTGCTAAAAAGAAATGAGCTGTCAAGCTATGAAAAGACATGCAGGAAACTTAAATGCATATCACTAAGTGAAAGAAGCCAATCTGAAAAGGCCACATACTGTGTGATTCCAACTATATGACATTATGGAAAAGGCAAAACTATGAAGATCATTGGTTGTCACGGAATTAGGGGAGGGGAGAGATGAACAGGCAGAGGAGTTTTAAGGTGCTGAAACTATTCTGTAGGTTATCATTGTGGGTACTTGTCAGTATATATTTGTCTAAACCCACAGAATGTACAACACCAAGAATGAAACCCAATGTAAACTATAGTTCTGTGGGTGACAATGGCTCGTCAAGTAGGTTCAATCAATTATAACAAATATACGGCTCTGGTGGGGGATGTTCATAATGGGGTAGACTGTACATACATGAGGACAGAGTATAAGGGAGCTCTCTGTACTAGCCACTCAATTTTGTTGTGAACCTAAAAAATTAAGTCTCTTTATAAAAACGATGTGTACCGCGGGGGCATGGTGTTAGGCTCAAAAGATGGGAAAAGCAATTATTAGCGCTCCAATAATCACCCAAAAGCTTGTTTGTATCCTTACCCCAAGTAGGTTTAAGTCTCAGTAAAAACTAAATAGTGAATATAGTTGGGCAAATGGGCAGGACATACGATAAGCACCTTCTGAATGGGAGATACTGAGTTCTTCTCCCATGGGGTATTTGAAAACATTTTTCTTCTCTCCTTTCCATCTCTAAATGTGAGTACATTCATCATCCCTTTTATTTCTTCACATTTTGCTCCCATGTATTTTTTATAAAGGTAGCAATGCCAAGAACAAAAGCATTAATCTATTGGTAGCTGATGTGGGACAGTTAATTAAAGCTTTTAAGTTAGGAGAGATTTCTCAAAACCCCACCTGCTGTGATGGACACTTTATTTCACTAGTGTTTCCAAGGCTTGAAGCTGCCCATTTAAGAAGAAAAAAAAAAAAGGCTAGCATCTGGTTATAATTTGGTACCATTGCATGTGGAAATAATAGTTTTGGATGAGGACATATGAACCTCCTCTGTGAATGCCTTCTTTCCCCCCTTTGGTTGATCAGAAGGCTGCTAGTAAATCTTTTTTTCTTTATAACTCAGAGTCAGCAGCATTGCATGGCATTCTTAAGCCCCCCCTCCGCCCCCCCAACAAAACTGATTGTATCTGAAGTTAGATTTATCCCACTGGGGGCCATCTCAAGATGATTTCACTTGCTGTTCCCCTCAGACTTTCTCTGCCTGCCATTCTAGTTAAACTGGAAGCCTGGGATCTACAAGATAGGTTCCCAGTACCTGAGAGTTATCCAGACTGTCACAAAAGACTGGATCCATTCTAGCATTGAGACACCCAGGAAAGAACTTAGATTCCTTGATGGATTTTATTCTCCAGCCTGGAGGGAGTAAAACAGTCTGAGGAAAGGTCTAGCCACTGGGGCTTCACAGACTATAACCAGACTGGGAAGGGAACATCCTTTTCATGGTGGCTCTGGACCAGATCACTCTTGGATGATTCAAATAAAAAAGATAAAAAATAACAAGTGTTGGCAAGAATGTGGAGAAACCGTATGATAATTGTCTTTCTCTGCTTGACTTATTTCACTTAGTGCAATCCCCTCCAGTTCCATCCATGTCGATGCGAATGGTGGGTATTCTTCCTTTCTGATGGCTCATATGTGGACCATAAGGAATAGTGTGGAGGACCACAGGAGAAGGGAGGGAAAACTGAATGGGAAGAAATCAGAGAGGGAGACAAACCATGAGAGATTCTGGACTCTGGGAACCAAACTGAGGGTTACAGAAGGGAGGGGAGTGGGGGGACGGGGTAACTGGGTGATGGGTATTAAGGAAGGCACATGTGGTGATGAGCACTGGGTGTTATATGCAACTAATGAATCATTGAACACTACATCAAAAACTAATGACATACTATATGTTGGCTAATTGAACATAAAAAAGAATGTGGAGAAAAAGGAACCCTTGTATACTATTGTTAGGAATGTAAATTTGTGCAGGCACTGTGGAAAACAGTATGGAGGTTCCTCAAAAAATTTAAACTAGAAATACCATATGATCCAGTAATTCCACTATTGGGTATTTACCCAAAGAAAGTGAGAACATTGATTTGAAAAGATATATGTACCCCTATGTTTATTGCAGCATTATTTACAGTAGCCAAGATATGGAAGCAACCTTTGTGTCCATCAAGAGATGAATAGATAAGGAAAATGGGATACACACATACATACATACATATACACATTATACAGAATGGAATATTATACAGCCATAAAAAGGATGAGATCATGCCATTTAAGACAACATGGATGGGCCTAGAGAGTATTATGCTAAGTGAAAGAAGTCAGACTGAGAAAGACAAATACCATATGAGTCCACTCATGTGGAATCTAAAAAACACCGAAATAAACAAAAAGTAGAATCAGATCTACAAATACAGAGAATGAACTGATGGCTGCCAGAGAGGAAGGCGACAGGTGGTTGGGCAAAATGGGTGGTTGGGAGTGGGAAATACAGGCTTCCAGTTATGGAATGATTAAGTTACAGAATACAAAACACAGCATAACAAATATAGTCAATGATACTGTAACAGGGATGTAATGGGACTCATGGTGAACATAGCATAATGCATAAACTATAAGATCACTAAGTTGTATACCTAAAACTAATGTAACATTGTGTGTCTACTGTCCTCCAAAAAAGAAAAAAAGAAAGAAAGAAAAAAGAAGTCTACTGGCATCTAACAACCACAACAAACAGATACTTACAGACTACTTTATAAAAATAGAGCTACCCTATGACCCAGCAATTGCCCTCCTGGGTATTTACCCCAAAGACACAGATGTAGTGAAAAGAAGGGCCATATGCACCCCAATGTTCATAGCAGCAATGTCCACAATAGCCAAACTGTGGAAAGAGCCGAGATGCCCTTCAACAGATGAATGGATAAAGAAGATGTGGTCCATATATACAATGGAATATTACTCAGCCATCAGAAAAGATGAATACCCAACTTTTACATCAACATGGATGGGACTGGAGGAGATTATGCTAAGTGAAATAAGTCAAGCAGAGAAAGTCAATTATCATATGGTTTCACTTATTTGTGGAACATAAGGAATAGCATGGAGGACATTAGGAGAAGGAAGGGAAAAATGAAGGAGGGGAAATCGGAGGGAGAGATGAACCATGAGAGACTATGGACTCTGAGAAACAAACTGAGGGTTCTAGAGGGGAAGGGGTGGGGGGGATGGGTTAGCCCGGTGATGGGTATTAAGGAGAGCACGCACTGCATGGAACACTGGGTGTTATACGAAAACAATAGATCGTGGAACATTACATCAAAAACTAATGATGTATGGTGACTAACATAGCATAATAAAATAAAATTCAAAAAAACAAAAACCTTAAACTCTGAATATGGGTTTGCTTTGTATATAGGTAAGCCTTTTGATTCAATCATAATGGGGCATTTTCTCTTCACTTCCCAGGGAAGATTAAAGAGCACAAGTCCACAATGGTCATCTTTTAGATACTCACAAGAGTTCTGTGTCCTAGTGTCTGGAATAGTGCTAGATTTTACAGTTTGTAAAATTAGGACCAGAATCTGCTTATCAAAATAACCTCACAGAAAATCTTGGGGCTATGGTTTTCTTTTCTTTTTTTTTTTTTTAATTTTTTAATTGTTATGTTAATCCCCATACATTACATCATTAGTTTTAGATATAGTGTTCCATGATTCATTGTTTGTGCATAACACCCAGTGCTCCATGCAGAACGTGCCTTCCTCAATACCCATCACCAGGCTAACCCATCCTCCGAACCCCCTCCCCTCTAGAACCCTCAGTTTGTTTTTCAGAGTCCATCATCTCTCATGGTTCTTCTCCCCCTCCGATTTCCCCCCCTTCATTCTTCCCCTCCTGCTACATTCTTCTTCTTCTTTTTTTCTTTCTTAACATATATTGCATTATCTATTTCAGAGGTACAGATCTGAGATTCAACAGTCTTGCACAATTCACAACGCTTACCAGAACACATACCCTCCCCAGTGTCCATCACCCAGTCACCCCATCCCTCCCACCCCACCCCCCACTCCAGCAACCCTCAGTTTGTTTCCTGAGATTAAGAATTCCTCATATCAGTGAGGTCATATGATACACGTCTTTCTCTGTTTGACTTATTTCGCTCAGCATAATACCCTCCAGTTCCATCCACGTCGTTGCAAATGGCAAGATCTTATTCCTTTTGATGGCTGCATAATATTCCATTGTATATATATACCACCTCTTCTTTATCCATTCATCTGTTGATGGACATCTTGGCTCTTTCCACAGTTTGGCTATTGTGGACACTGCTGCTATAAACATCGGGGTGCACGTAGCCTTTCGGGTCCCTACTTTTGTATCTTTGGGGTAAATACCCAGTAGTGCAATTGCTGGATCATATGGTAGCTCTATTTTCAACTTTTTGAGGAACCTCCATACTGTTTTCCAGAGTGGCTGCACCAGCTTGCATTCCCACCAACAGTGTAGGAGGGTTCCCCTTTCTCCGCATCCCCGCCAACATCTGTCATTTCCTGACTTGTTAATTTTAGCCATTCTGACTGGTGTGAGGTGGTATCTCATTGAGGTTTTGATTTGGATTTCCCTGATGCCGAGCGATATTGAACACTTTTTCATGTGTCTGTTGGCCATTTGGATGTCTTCTTTGGAAAAATGTCTGTTCATGTCTTCTGCCCATTTCTTGATTGGATTCTTTGTTCTTCTGGTGTTGAGTTTGATGAGTTCTTTATAGATTTTGGATACTAGCCCTTTATCTGATATGTCATTTGCAAATATCTTCTCCCATTCTGTCAGTTGTCTTTTGGTTTTGTTGACTGTTTCCTTTGCTTTGCAAAAGCTTTTTATCTTGATGAAGTCCCAAGAGTTCATTTTTGCCCTTGCTTCCCTTGCCTTTGGCGATGTTTCTAGGAAGAAGTTGCTGCGGCTGAGGTCGAAGAGGTTGCTGCCTGTGTTCTCCTTTAGGATGTTGATGGACTCCTGTCTCACATTGAGGTCTTTCAACCATTTGGAGTCTATTTTTGTGTGTGGTGTAAGGAAGTGGTCCAGTTTCATTCTTCTGCATGTGGCTGTCCAATTTTCCCAACACCATTTGTTGAAGAGACTGTCTTTTTTCCATTGGACATTCTTTCCTGCTTTGTCAAAGATTAGTTGACCATAGAGTGGAGGGTCCATTTCTGGGCTCTCTATTCTGTTCCATTGATCTATGTGTCTGTTTTTGTGCCAGTACCATACTGTCTTGATGATGACAGCTTTGTAGTAGAGCTGGAAGTCCGGAATTGTGATGCCGCCAGCTTTGCTTTTCTTTTTCAATATTCCTCTGGCTATGCGGGGTCTTTTCTGGTTCCATACAAATTTGAGAATTATTTGTTCCATTTCTTTGAAGAAAGTGGATGGTATTTTGATGGGGATTGCATTGAATGTGTAGATTGCTCTAGGTAGGATTGACATCTTCACAATATTTGTTCTTCCAATCCATGAGCATGGAACGTTTTTCCATTTCTTTGTGTCTTCCTCAATTTCTTTCATGAGTATTTTATAGTTTTCTGAGTACAGATCCTTTGCCTCTTTGGTTAGATTTATTCCTAGGTATCTTATGGTTTTGGGTGCAATTGTAAATGGGATCGACGCCTTAATTTCTCTTTCTTCTGACTTGTTGTTGGTGTATAGGAATGCCACTGACTTCTGTGCATTGATTTTATATCCTGCCACTTTACTGAATTCCTGTATGAGTTCTAGCAGTTTTGGGGTGGAGTCTTTTGGGTTTTCCACATAAAGTATCATATCATCTGCAAAGAGTGAGAGTTTGACTTCTTCTTTGCCAATTTGGATGCCTTTGATTTCTTTTTGTTGTCTGATTGCTGTGGCTAGGACTTCCAATACTATGTTGAATAGCAGTGGTGATAGTGGACATCCCTGCCGCGTTCCTGACCTTAGGGGGAAAGCTCTCAGTTTTTCCCCATTGAGAATGATATTCGCTGTAGGTTTTTCATAGATGGCTTTTATGATATTGAGGTATGTACCCTCTATCCCTATACTCTGAAGAGTTTTGATCCAGAAAGGATGCTGTACTTTGTCAAATGCTTTTTCTGCATCTATTGAGAGGATCATATGATTCTTGTTCTTTCTTTTGTTAATGTATTGTATCACGTTGATTGATTTGCGGATGTTGGACCAACCTTGCAGCCCAGGGATAAATCCCACTTGGTCGTGGTGAATAATCCTTTTAATGTACTGTTGGATCCTATTGGCTAGTATTTTGGTGAGAATTTTTGCATCCATGTTCATCAGGGATATTGGTCTGTAATTCTCCTTTTTGATGGGGTCTTTGTCTGGTTTGGGGATCAAGGTAATGCTGGCCTCATAAAATGAGTTTGGAAGTTTTCCTTCCATTTCTATTTTTTGGAACAGTTTCAGAAGGATAGGTATTAATTCTTCTTGAAATGTTTGGTAGAATTCCCCTGGGAAGCCATCTGGCCCTGGGCTTTTGTGTTTTGGGAGATTTTTGATGACTGCTTCTATTTCCTTAGTGGTTATAGGTCTGTTCAGGTTTTCTATTTCTTCCTGGTTCAGTTTTGGTAGTTGATACATCTCTAGGAATGCATCCATTACTTCCAGGTTATCTAATTTGCTGGCATAGAGTTGCTCATAATATGTTCTTATAATTGTTTGTATTTCTTTGGTGTTGGTTGTGATTTCTCCTCTTTCATTCATGATTTTGTTGATTTGGGTCATTTCTCTTTTCTTTTTGATAAGTCTGGCCAGGGGCTTATCAATCTTGTTAATTCTTTCAAAGAACCAGCTCCTAGTTTCGTTGATCTGTTCTACTGTTCTTTTGGTTTCTATTTCATTGATTTCTGCTCTGATCTTTATTATTTCTCTTCTCCTGCTGGGTTTAGGCTTTATTTGCTGTTCTTTCTCCAGCTCCTTTAGGTGTAGGGTTAGGTTGTGTACTTGAGACCTTTCTTGTTTCTTGAGAAAGGCTTGTATTGCTATATACTTTCCTCTTAGGACTGCCTTTGCTGTATCCCAAAGATTTTGAATAGTTGTGTTTTCATTTTCATTGGTTTCCATGAATTTTTTTAATTCTTCTTTAATTTCCTGGTTGACCCATTCATTCTTCAGTAGAGTGCTCTTTAGCCTCCATGTATTTGAGTTCTTTCTGACTTTCCTCTTGTGATTGAGTTCTAGTTTCAAAGCATTGTGGTCTGAAAATAGGCAGGGGATGATCCCAATCTTCTGGTACCGGTTGAGACCTGATTTATGACCTAGGATGTGATCTATTCTGGAGAATGTTCCATGGGCACTAGAGAAGAATGTGTATTCCGTTGCTTTGGGATGGAATGTTCTGAATATGTCTGTGAAGTCCATTTGGTCCAGTGTGTCATTTAAAGTCTTTATTTCCTTGTTGATCTTTTGCTTAGACGATCTGTCCATTTCAGTGAGGGGGGTGTTAAAGTCCCCCACTATTTTGTATTGTTGTCGATGTGTTTCTTTGCTTTTGTTATTAATTGCCTTATATAATTGGCTGCTCCCATGTTAGGGGCATAGATATTTACAATTGTGAGATCTTCTTGTTGGATAGACCCTTTAAGTAGGATATAGTGTCCTTCCTCATCTCTTATTACAGTCTTTGGTTTAAAATCTAATTTGTCTGATATAAGGATTGCCACCCCAGCTTTCTTTTGGTGTCCATTAGCATGGTAAATGGTTTTCCACCCCCTCACTTTCAATCTGGGGGTGTCTTTGGGTCTAAAATGAGTCTCTTGCAGACAGCATATCGATGGGTCTTGTTTTTTAATCCAATCTGATAGCCTGTGTCTTTTGATTGGGGCATTTAGCCCATTTACATTCAGGGTAACTATTGAAAGATAGGAATTCAGTGCCATTGTATTGCCTGTAAAGTGACTGTTACTGTATATTGTTTGTGTTCCTTTCTGGTCTATGTTGCTTTTAGGCTCTCTCTTTACTTAGAGGACCCCTTTCAATATTTGTTGTAGGGCTGGTTTCGTGTTTGCAAATTCCTTTAGTTTTTGTTTGTCCTGGAAGCTTTTTATCTCTCCTTCAATTTTCAATGACAGCCTAGCTGGATATAGTATTCTTGGCTGCATATTTTTCTCATTTAGTGCTCTGAATATGTCCTGCCAGTCCTTTCTGGCCTGCCAGGTCTCTGTGGATAAGTCTGTTGCCAATCTAATGTTTCTACCATTGTAGGTTACATATCTCTTCTCCCGAGCTGCTTTCAGGATTTTCTCTTTGTCTCTGAGACTTGTAAGTTTTACTATTAGATGTCGGGGTGTTGACCTATTTTTATTGATTTTGAGAGGGGTTCTCTGTGCTTCCTGGATTTTGATGCCTGTTTCCTTCCCCAAATTAGGGAAGTTCTCTGCTCTAATTTGCTCCATTATACCTTCTGCCCCTCTCTCTCTTTCTTCTTCTTCTGGGATCCCAATTATTCTAATGTTGTTTCGTCTTATGGTATCGTTTATCTCTCGAATTCTGCCCTCGTGATCCAGTAGTTGTTGATCTCTCTTTTTCTCAGCTTCTTTATTTTCCATCATTTGGTCTTCTATCTCACTGATTCTTTCTTCTGCCTCATTTATCCTAGCAGTTAGCGCCCCCATATTTGATTGCACCTCATTGATAGCCTTTTTGATTTCTACTTGGTTCGATTTTAGTTCTTTTACTTCTCCAGAAAGGGTTTCTCTAATAACTTCCATGTTTTTTTCAAGCCCAGCTAGTATCTTTAAAGTGATGATTCTGAACTCTAGATCTGACATCGTACTAATGTCCGTATTGAGTAGGTCCCTGGCAGTCGGTACTACCTCTTGTTCTTTTTGTTGAGGTGATTTTTTCCGTCTTGTCATTTTGTGCAGAGGAGAATAGATTAATGAGAGAACAAAATGCTAGCAGGGTAACAACGTCCCCAGAAAATATACTCTAAACAAATCAGAAAAGACCTGAAGCAGTGGGAAAAGAAAGGGGAAGAGAGAAAAAAGAAAAGGAAAGAAAAAAAGAAAAAAGATAAAGATAAAGATAAAAACAAACAAAAGCAGAACAAAACAAAACAAAACAAAAACAGAATGTGATCAAATATGATCAGGCTGGATTATAGATCAGTGCCACACACTAGATTTTGGGTGTATTTTGGTCTGTTAAAAGAAAGTCCCTCCCAAAATTTTAAAGAAAGAAAAACTTATATATGTACAAAAATAAGGGTTGATATGATGAAGGGATGGAATATGACTGTAAAGATGGAAATTATAAGAAATTTTTAAAAAGGATTTGATAAGTTGTTTGAAAAAAGAAAGAAGAGGATTAAAAAAAAAAAAGAAAGAAAAAAGGGAGAGAATGTGATCAGGCAGGGGAGTAGAAAAAAACCATACACTAGAGATTTAGAGTATATTTTGATCTGTTAGAAGAAACTATCTCAAGATTTTAAAGAGAGAACAACTTATATATATATATGCCAAAAATACAGGTAACTACTATGAAGGGATAGAATATGACTTTAAAAATGAAAAATAAAAATGTTTTTTTTTTAAAAAAGGGATTGATAAGATGTTGGTTGAAAAAGGGAAAAAGAAAAATTCAAAAAAAAAGAAAAAAGGAAAAAAGAAAAAAAGACAGTTAAAAAAAATAATTAACTTTGAAAGACTAAAGAATCATGGTAAAAAAGCCATGAATTCTATGTGCAGTATTCCCCTAGCGCTGGAGTTCTGCCGTTCTCATTGATCGGTAAACTTGGTCTTGGCTGGCTGTTCTCGCTGATCTTCTGGGGGAGGGGCCTGTTGCCGTGGTTCCCAAATGTCTTTGCCGGAGGCAAAATTGCCCCGCCCTTGCCGGTCCGGGCTGAGTAATCTGCTCGGGTTTGCTCTCCGGAGCTTTTGTTCCCTGCAAGCTCTCCGTACAGCTTTGGAGGCGGAGAGTGAAAATGGCGGCCTCCCAGTCTCCGCCCCGGCGGAGCCGAGAACTCGGGGTCCCGCTCCTCAGCGAGCCCCCAGAGAAAAGCAGTCAGTCACTCCCGTCTCCCCGGTCTCCGGCCACACTCCGCGCTCACCCGGCCTGTGACCGCGCCTTTCTATCTGGCACCCGACCCCGAGTGGAGTGTCCAAACCCAGCAGATCCCCGCGGTGCGCTCCCGCACCTCTCCTCCCGGGGGAAGAAGGTGAGTCTCCCCGGATCTGCCGCTTGTTGGGTCCCTGCTGGAGGAGCAGTGGCCCGACTGTGCCGCGGATCACGGTTTATAGCAACCCCGAGCTGAGAGCCCGCGCCTGGGCTCCGTCTCTGCAGCCGGCTTCCCCGCTCCGATACCTGGGAGCTCTGCCGCACTCAGGCACCCCGGTCTTCCTGTGACCCCGAGGGTCCTGAGACCACACTGTCCCGCGAGGGTTCCACCCCCCACTTCGCCACCAGAGTGACGTCCCTCAGCGGAGCCGACTTCTAAAAGTTCCGATTTTGTGCTCCGCGGCTCTATCACTTGCCAGAAGCGGCTGACGGAGGCCCCTCCCCCGCCGTCTATCCTCCCGAATAACGCCTCGGATTCACTTCTCCGCACGTCCTACCTTCCAGAAACTGGTCGTTTTTCTGTTCAGAGAGTTGTTGCTATTCTTTTCTTCGATCTCCTGTTGAGTTTGTAGGTGTTCAGAATGGTTTGATCCCTATCCAGCTGAATTCCTGAGACCAGACGAAATCCAGGTCTCCTACTCCTCCGCCATCTTACTCCGCCCCGGGGCTATGGTTTTCTTAATATGTTGAAGTGTCTTTGTACCTTTATAGACTTGATACATATAATTGCTGATGGTCACCAATATAATGGATGACAACTTAGTAAAATAGAAATATTTACCTAGCCCACCAAAGGAAAAGATGGCTAAATATTTACTGGTTATAAAGCACACTGGGCCACACTTTTTCCTGGTGACTCAGTCCTGCACCACTCTTTAAAACTTGTTAAAATAATAAAAATGAATATTTTCATAAAACACTGAAAATGTTAGATGGTATTATCCAGTTGCCACACAGGGGGAGATGCTTTTTGGCTTTGAAGAGTTTAATGGAGAGGAGGTCACATTCCTGTTATTGCCTCACTTTGTGTATAAACTCTCTATTTTTTTGATATTTTATTTCCAGCACTTGAAAAACAGCAACAAATAATCCTATCTTTTACCTACTTCACAAAATCATTCTGTATTTTGAATCCAACACTTTGAGTACCCTGAAGAAAAGTGACGTAGAAATAGCCCTGTCTCCTTCCCTAGTCTTCATTATGTATTTTTTTCTTGGTTCCTGGTAAGATTCTTGCCCAGTGATTAAGTCGAGAGAAACACCTACACATGTTCTGCTCAAATGTATTTGCCATCGATCATTTTATGTATGGTCGAGGCCACCCAAGGCAGTCACTCCCCTTTCTTCTTTTTCATGATATATGTGCTGTTGAATAAAAGAAACAAATGAATTATATATTAGGGTTGGAACCATATTTTCTAAAATGTTCTTAAGCAGGAAAGCATAAGAAAAATGTGAAAACCTTTTTTTTTTTTTTCCTTTTTCCAGTTTCTAAGCTGTGGACTGAGACTGGGTGCTCTAAAAATGTTTGATTTGGATAATGCTAGAGGAGAATTATATGGTACATTTCTTTTTAAGTAATACTCTTGTTCTCCCCCTTCTTGCTTTATCTCTATGCTGGATATCTCTGTGGTGGATTTCCTCATTCTCTGCCAAATTTTAAGAGTAGAGGTCATTTGCCTGACACTGAGGCATGGTTGCAATTTCTTCTCTGGAGAGGCTCCAAGAACGTCCATCTGTGAACTTCTTCCTTCCCTTTCTGTCTTCCCAGCTGTCCAGTCCTTCCTAAAGAGAATGATCATACTACTGTAAATCCAGGAGATCTTCATGGGCTAGCTTCCAGAAAGTTGAACTTCTTACAGAAGAGAAGGGAGAGGTACAGAGTGTCTGGGGCTTTCTTCGTTCTGGAGAAAATCACTTCCTAGTGATGGGGTGGTACCTCCCTGCCAAAATTACCCACCCTTCTATCTCCAGGCCCTCTCCAAGGATCCTTCCCTGCTCTGGCCTGGATCTGTTCGAGACTCACCTTTTCTTCATATTTAGATAGAAGCATATTAAAATTGGAAAAGTTGGCTCAAACACAGTTCATTTTCCATCTGGTCAAGAAAGCATTTCCTAAACTTTTAGCCTGGGCCCTCCTAGCCCCTGTTACATATCTCTCAGACACTCCCCATCATACTGAAAGGATCTGATAATATGTCTGTTCTCTTATGTTATTAATTCCTAGGATGTGGTGTACATTGGGCGCCATATAACTCCAGGGTAACCATTCATACCATAGTCATCTTAGACTTGTGTGTTTCTCACAGCACTTTTCAGTTGGTTCGCAATAAAGCATCTTGTGAAAGGGGTGGCATTTGCTAGATCTTCAGATGGTAGCATTTGAACTGGTGACAGGGCTGGTCTTTTTCTTTGCTTTATCCTTACAGTAGTGAACTTGACAAAGTAACATGAAATTTAAACAAAAGATCTATAGGATAAGTAGATAAATGAACATACGATGCTCTCCATAAGAACTTTTCAAACCAGATTAAGGTGTCTGGCTTTTTGTTGCATTCCAAACTCATGTTCCCCTTCCAAATATTTCTCCAAGTGGCTATGTGAGTACATATCCTTGTGTCATTTCTTGCAGTTTGGGTGTGTCTAAATGGAATCATGTGTTCCCAAGTTTTGGCTCTTTTTACCCTATTCATTTACCCCACTCCCAGACGTGTCACCTACCCACAGCAGAAGGCCACAAATTAAACTGGCTTCTGGCATTGTTCAAAATGGATCCAGCTTGGCCTTGGGTTTCCCTCTTAAAATGCTGGTTTGTTAGTACAACATCAATTAAGATCCCCTTAGACCCATTAAAGCTAGTGGTGTTTTAATTAGGTTCAGTCAACAGGATTGATTACAAGTCAACAAGAGCAGCTTTGGTGAGGTGAACTCACGGTTAATACATTTGGCTGGCTTTCCAAATGGCAGTGTGAATTTAATGAATATAAGCCTACATTTGTCCAAAGTTTGGTCACCCTTCACTGTCAACCTGCAAATTGTGGCATTTAATAAAAACAACATGTGGATAAAAGGTACATACCAAATATTGAATAGGCATGCATATGTGGTTACCAGAAAATAAACTTTCCTAATTGCATCAAAATTATTTTTTAATAACAAGTGAAGAAGGTAAAATGGCATACCCTTAAAATAACTATGCTATTTCTGGCTACTGGAAAAAAAATGATTTTTAATGTCCTATATTTTTAATTAAAGAAGAAATACATGGTTAATATAAGTAAAATCATATGAAAATGTGTAGAGAATTAAATACTCTTCTCCCCTTTGACATCCCTGAAATAACCCATTGTGTACCTTTGCCATTATTCTTTCTCATTCAAATGTAAATCCAGATATAGGATTGTTGATAAAAATGAGATCCTACTGTACATGTTTTTCTCCTGCTTGCATTTTTTATGTATCCATGTATAATAGAGAGCCATCAGGAGAGTGGGTAGAGATCTAAGTTGTTTTTTTCTCTGCCTACATTCTATAGAATGGACATATCCTAGTTTATGGAACCATTTTCTTAGTATTGGGTATTCAGATTATTTGCCACTATAAATGGCGATTCAGTAAATATCTTTGTCTTTAGGTATTGTCACTTCTTTTTCCCTCTAAGAAACTCTAAAATGGAATGTCTGGGCCAAAAAAGATATATATTTAAAAAATTTTTAAGTACTCTGCTGAAATAATTTTTGTCAAAGTTCTAATGGCAGGCAGTTTTCAGACTAATTCTTAAATTTCCCAGGTAAGTCTAGATCACTTGAAGAAATTGCCATTTAAAGAGTTTTGTTTTTTTTTTTTAGAACTAACTTCCATATTTTTCTCTATGAATCTATATTTACTGTTGTTTTTCCTAAGAGACTGAACTATCTAGAAATGTAGAAATACATTTAAGTTCTATAATTATGATTTGAGATGTGTAATTTTACCTCAGAACATTAAAAAAAAAGTTCAAGTGTCATTAAATCAAGCAAACTAAATATGAAATACTAAATGCTCTACCTCATTCCAAACATTATTATGTATCACTTCCATATTCATTATTAGCTAGTAATGGTATCATGCTAAGGAATTCACTGGGACTCACTCTGATGGTTAAATTCTCTCTGGCAGTGGATCCTGTTACCTCACTGCGGTGGGTCCATTCCATGACCTCAAGAGGGAGAATGCACTGGTGGGTTGCATAATAAGCAAGCTAATTTACATTAATTTGGTGTTTCTGAATGTGCTTTATATTTACTTCTGGTAGTATGCAAAATTAATTTAGTTGTAAGAACATATTCTTAATATCAATTGTACTGGAATTTTAGCTCTTTTAATAGGAACTAGAAGAAGCATAACTAGAATATCAAACCCCTGATGTCATATATATTTATGTTTATAGATATATACATCTGTGTATATATACACATACTCTCATATATATGTATACATATATATGTATAATGTATAATGTACTTAATATAAATATTAAAGTAAGTTCAAAAATGAACTTATTGAAAGAGAAATATTAAGTACAGGTGGTACATATATGTATATATAAATATATATATATATATTTTTTTTAACAAAATATCTTTTGAGTACTTTCCATGAGCCAGATGTTGTTTCAAGTGCTGGAGGTAAAATGAAACCTTCAATCCAGTAAAAATTGTAAAGGGGCCGGAATAAAAATCACTGAAATTAGGGGAAAATTCTGAAAATGTACATAACTCTAATTTCATTTTCAACTTGAATGCTTAAATCTCATTTGTATAAACATTTTATTACATATCAACACTGCATAGTTAGCAGCCTAACTTCTGCAAACCAGAGTACACTAACTGAGACAACCATGCACAAAGTGTGTGTTGTCCAAACACGATAGTTCTCACTGTTGTAACCGGAACCAGTAGGTGGAGAGATTGGCAGGCCACCCCATGGCATGCATTTTTGGCATGGTAGCTGGTAGAGGCTCTGTCATGTTACCCATGTGGCTTCAAGTGAGCCCCGAGAGTTGTCTTCACTCCTGGCTGCTGGGAAAGGAACAGAGCATAGCACCTGAGCATGGGAGGCTTGATCATCAAAGCCCAAATCTACCTTGCAACTCTTCCACTCATCATCCTTTGGATCAAACTCACTCAGGAGGCCCCCGCTAACTTTGCAAAAGACTACAACAAGCAGGCTAGCTATGGCCAGGAGAAGAGAGGGAGCAGCCAGCGATCTCTGCCACTGTGGGGACTCGAATGTGAAGGCAGTCTTCAGAGTTGGTCTCTGACCACCTAATTCTGGAATAATTAGAAAGGTAACTTTGGGTTATGCATATAAGAAATAACATAATACCCATATATGATTATCCTTTGGTCCAGGATGCCATGGAAGTGTTTTTTTTTTAAATGATAAACATAAAATGTATTTTCCAAGATGTCTAAGAACAATTAGCCCTTCTTTCTACAGCCATATGTCTCCAATGACGAAACTGTTCTCCTACACTCTCATACCCCCCATTCACCTGTACGAACCGTTTTCTGCCTCTACCCCCTGGTGGTAGCTTGACTCTCAAGGTCCAGGAGGACCTTCTCATTATCAAATCCGGTGGATTCTTCTTATCACTCATTCTCTTTTTTCTTTTTCCATTACTGACTTCTCTTCCTCTTACTAGTTTTGTAGGAAATGTTATTGATGTTTTTGTAATACCAATAGCCTCAAACACAATATAAAGCACTTACTACATGCCAAGAACTAGTCTGTATAAAATACAAATATTAATTCAGTCTTCATAACAATCTTATGGGGCACACCTCTTATTAACCCCATTTATAAATGAAGACACTGAAGCATAGAGAAGTTACGTGACTTGCTCAAGGTCACACAGCTCGTCAGTGATGGGACTGAGGTTTGAATTCAAGCAGCCAGTCTTCAGAATATGTGTTCTCATCCTCTGTGATATGCTGAATCTTTACTTCATTTCTATTTTGAGCCAAATTCTGCTGAATTATGGAAACTTAATCAGAGTTAATTTATGGCAAACTCATTTTAATTCAGATTTTTCTCAAATTAGAGCTCTTCCCACCTTCTCCTCCTCTGGATTTCAGGGAGGTTCCATAGAGTCTTATGTGAAGTCAGGGCATGAAGGGCGTGGGGAGCATCTGGTGCCCCTTCGTGAGTTCATGCCGACATTGCACAGTAACCTGAGTGTTCATGGTCATTGTTACTCCTTTGCACTGCATTCTGTCATCCCGGGCCTGTCTCTTTTCCATACTTCTGTAAGGAAATACACTGCTTGAGGCTCAGACATCTCTGTGTTTTCTCAGACCTCCCTTTTATGATCCACCTCCTTGTCAGGGTCCTATGCAAAACCCCAGAGTGCCGGGTACCTTCCACACTCAGAAAGGAACTGCTCCATAGGTTCCCACACTCTGAAATTGGTGAACATAACTGGTGGTGAGTGTGCTTCCTCATGACTCAGATCATGGCAGGAGGCAATTCTGCCTCTCAGACCCCGGGGATCTAACTCTGCCGTTCCTTCTCCTACCCTCACCTGCCTTGTTGGGAAACTCTCCTCCTCCTCCGACCTTTGAAAGGTTTCCCCTCTTTTGCCGCCTTTTCCATCCTGTCTTCCCTATCCCTGGACTTCTGTGGCTCTGGTGGGTTGTTTCCTTTCTCCTTGACTTCATTTTTTCTTGCTTGCTTGAAGTCACAGGCCAATCCTAATCTCTATTCCTATTTCACATAGTCTTGTATCTCCTCTCTATGGCTTCATCAGTCATGTCTTTCTGACTCCAAAAATCTAAATCTCTATTCTTTATTTTTCTCCCAAACTTCAATTCCAATCCCTGTCTACCTACTAGACACCTTTACTAGGCTTCACCTTAAACTAAATTAGTCTCAAACCAAACTGACCATCTTGTTTCAAAACTGGATAGAAAGTTCCAGTTGTTCTTGTTTGTGGGTATGCATCCAGGATTAGTAGGGCCTTCTAGTTAATAGGCATCTGGTATTTGTTGAATGGATGAATGGATGCTTATCAAAGGCCTCATGACCTCTATGTTTCTGCTACTCTAGCACCTCTGTTATCATCCCCTTCTCTCTCGTCATTCAAGTTGGTTATTATAATGGAAGGAAAAAGAAGTTGTAGTTAGTCTCCTTTTGCTTGTTTGATTTCCTGAAGCTGACCATCTCTATCTTACTAATTTCTCACTGCCGATTTAATTTGTTTGCTTATTGGGTTTTATTTGTTGAAGATTGTTCCATTTGCTTTCAAAAGCTTGCCCTCTCGTTACTTTTGTGGGATTAGAGATCCAGGTTCTTCAGACCTCTCTGGTTTCCTCCAAACCAGGCTCAGGACCACATCCTCCTCTAGATGGTGATTCTGACAGATGTCCAGAAAATTTCTGGAGTATATTAGTTAGCATGCACCAGTAGGGTGTGTGTGTGTGTGTGTGTGTGTGTGTGTGTGAAGGGATTTATTATAAGGAATTGATTCACATGATTATGGAGGCTGAGAAGTCCCAAGATCTGTAGTGGGCAAGCTGGAGACCCAAGAGAGCAAGAGTATAAAGGTCTTAGACACAGGATAGTCAGTGTTGTAATTGTCATCTGAGGCCAAGTCCAAAGGCAGGAGGAGACTGGTGTCCCAGCTGGAAGACAGGCAGAGAGAGAGAGAGAGAACAGTCTGTTATTAAGCCTTTTTGTTCAGTTCAGGCTTTCAGCATATTGAATAAGGCCCACCCACATTGGGGAGAGCAGTGTTTTACTCAGTCTACCAATTTATATGTTAATCTCAACCCAGAACACCCTCACAGATACACCCAGAATTATGTTTAACTAAATATCTGGGCACCTTGTAGCCCAATCAAGTAGGCACATAAAATGAGCCTCATAGTTATACGTGTGATAATGCTAGGAATATATGATAATGCTAAGAAATAGCCCCCAATGCCTTCAGTTTATTTTAATGTGGTAGGCTATATTGGATTCACATTTATTTCTGTATGATATTCCATTGGTGAATGTCCTTTATTTATTCAATCTGCTATCAATGGACATCTGACATTGCCTTTTTTTTTAATTATGAAAAGTGTAGCCATGACCCTCAGTATTCCTCTTCTCCTTTTAATGCTTTAATTCTTCCTCTTTGGTTTCCCAAATCATCACAAACTGACTACCTGTGTCTATAGCAGGTGGTAAGCATGGCTGCTGAGTTTCATGCTCCCCTTTGAAGATTTTTTTATGGGCAAGATCCTGCCAAGTACCCTTCCATAGAAGTCTATGTTCTTCTGTCCTGCCAGAGCAGAGCCTGAGGAAATAGAACTTCTCACAGAAGTGACCACAGCAAAGGGCATGGTGTGATGGGGGTGTAGTATTGTTTGCAAGTGCAGTCCAGCAGAAAAGAGTAGGTGGAATCATGAAAAGAACCAGACGTTGTACGCTGAAAATGGGCTCCGTGGCTGAATAGAACTGTGAACTAGAAAATCTGCTTCACCTCTCTGAATCTCAGTTTCCGTATCTGTAAAATGGGACAGTATCAATAGCCTGCCATGATTGTTAGAGGAATGAAAGTAATGATGTGATATTGGTAGGTACCAGGATATTCACCAAAATAGTCTCTTTTCCTTGCCTTTTTTGGTCTATTTCCAAAAAAGTAATTGATGGCAAAGCATTTTGGGTCATGGGTTAGAGTAAGGTAGACATGTTCTCTAGATGTATGGTCATGTATGAGTACCAGTAAGTTTTGAGCTGAATTATAGCCAGGCACCTAGGATCTCTCTGTAAGCAGAATGTAAATCACTTTCCTCAAGATGTTTCTCGTTGTTTGCCAGAATTCATTACCAGAGAGTTTCCAAAGTGCTATCCATTACGTCAGGGCCAGTAAGTGCGTCCATGGCTTTTCAAAGAGGTAAACTGTCCAAAGTTGAGCAAGTTATTAATAAATCTTCTTTTGAAATCATTGCTGCCAACGTGGTTCCAGACTAGAAGAACCATGGGCACTTTAGCCTCTAGGAAGTGGCTGTCTGCGTTAAGTGGCCAAGTGGCACTCAATCACGTGCCCATTTGTGGCCGCCCTGACTCTGACATTGACATTATATTTAATGGCTAAATAAAAGATCATTTTTCCTTCTAATCTGACTGGAAAAGAGAAAAGCATGTACTTAAGACTACGTTGTGCCATGGAGGGACACCCATCAGGGAAACTGACACACTGAACTTTAAAACTCGGATTTTTAAGCTTTGAATAACTGGGTCCTGGGATTGAGCCCCCCACCCCCGTGTGTCTGGGCTCTGTGCCCAGCAGGGAGTCTGCTTCTTCCTGGCCCTCTGCCCGCCCCCCCTCCCAGCTCATGCTCTCTGTCTCTCTCAAATAAATAAATAAAATCTTAAAAAAAAAAGAGTATTTATCTTTTTTTACTGATTACTTGTAGCTTTTATCTTATTTCATCCTAATTTTTGACCTACCCTGTTCTGCCACCTGCCTAATTACCTACCAGTTACCATATATAATGGCACTTCAGGGAGGGCAGGAGGTTTTCACTAGAGTGGAGAATTTTAATGTAATGCAAACCCTCACTTTTATATCCACAGATTTACTTAAAGCAGGGCATACCGATTATATATCGTGAAGTAGTTTTTCCTTTACTGTGGGGTATGCTTAAAACTGTGGCATTGAACATGAATATATTTAATACATTTCTTGCAGTTTTTCTTAGCATGGTATCATTTATTTGAGGAATATAGTTTTTTTTTTTCCTCTTAAGATGTAATTTTTCTCTCAAAGATTTTACAAGCTATCCAAATCTGGAGTAGGGAAGTAGGGGCTGTACACTGGAAAAATTTAAGTATATTTTTAATGGGAAAAGGTCAATAATGAAATCTGTCTGGTTTCTCCCTATGGAAAGTATCAAGAAGACAGGTTTGTAGAGATTTGAAAAAAATGAAATACATTTTAAAAGTTGGGAAAAAATACAAATTGGGAAACAGTTTGATTTAAAATATTTATTTTCTGTTCTAAATTAAATATAATAGTTGATTAAACTGGCTGCTTAGGGAATACAGATATTTGGTTAATACATTTTTATGTTATTTTTATTAACACTAATCATTTAGTTTGTTAATGGCAGGGAATCCTCTATATTTATCTTTGTTGAAAAGTTGTTTACAGTTTGATCTTCCTTTCCTTGGACCTCCACAACCTTTGTATGAATTTTTATAACAACATGCATGGCATTGCTATGGCTGAGTGGTCATTATTTGTGAACTCATCTGCCTATTGGATTCTGTACTCTCTGAAAGAATTTTCTTTATTCATCTTTGTGTTCATTTGCTGCCTAATCCCAGAAATTTTGGAATGAATACATGGATGAAGTTAGAGCGTAGAGGGTTTATGGTACCTCATCATTACTTCCATCATTGACCATTTATCCCTTCATTGTTTTATATTCTGGAACCCCCAAAAGGAATTGTATAGGTGAAGATGGGCTAGTATTTGGCCTTAGTAACAGGAAACAATAGGTTCCTAACTGGAGAGTTGTTGGATTTGTTTAGGAAATTAATAATGGAAAGAGGATGGGAAGGAAGAAAATTTTTCATCTACGAAGTGTTAGGACCTCTCTCCTTGTCCAGGATGACATAATGGCTGGGTACTTATTTCCCAATGAAATTCAAGTGCCCACAGTAGGTACCATATCATGCATTGACTCCATACATTCAGAGACGATTACAAGGAATTGTGAAAACTGTTCAGCACAATTCAGTACAGAGAAGGAAATGGAGACCTTGTGACCTAACATCTCACATCAACTTAATGGTAGAGCTTAACTTGATCACTCATCTACCAGATCCAGTGCTGTGCTCCAACCATCCCCCCCAATTTGACCTGATGGTTTTTGGATAATTGCTTCTGTTTGTTGAACCAGAATGGTCAGCTGTGACAGCCAGTATGTACTTATCTAATTTTTCAGAGTCTTGAAAATTGACACCTTCTTGGATGTACACACATCCTTTCACCTTCCCCATGGATAGAGACTCTTTCCTGTTGGACAGTTTCCCACTTGAAGGACCAAGTAAGAACCTTACAGCAGGTGGGAATTGGGAGGCTATCTAGATCCAACTTCTTAAACCTCGAACAGAGCAGCTTTGATGGTCTCTGGGACGTTTAGGTGAAGTAAAACATGAGATTTCCCTCATTATTAAGGCAACATTTTTTTTTACGTTTAAGAGAAGTCCATTAATGCTGTCCAATTCTGTTTCGTCTTTAAGGAAAAGTGTTTCTGTACCTCAAGCTAGTGATTTCTGCCTCTCTATCTGTAGCTTGTCCACTAAAGTGAGCGTTCTGTAACAGACATCAGAGGAAAAGTTGGGCTTGCATATACTCTGGGGACTCAGCCCAATCACGGGCAATCAGTGTACAGAATTAGAGACAGGGTTCTGAGAGAGAAACATCACACCATCTACCACCATCTTATCTGTTGGGCTTAGATGCTTTGCAGAAGCAAGATAGCTTCAGCTTGTGGTAATATTGCTCTTACAAAGTCCTACAAAAGACACTAGAGTGTGGGGCGCCTGGGTGGCTCAGTTGGTTGAGCATCCAACCCTTGGTTTTGGCTCAGGTCATGATCTTGGGGTCGTGGGATCAGGCCCCGTGCTTGGGGGGTGAAGGCCTGCTTGAGATCCTCTCCCTCTTCCTCTCCCCCTCAAAATCAATAAATAAAATATTTTTAAAAAGATACTAGAGTGCAATGTGACCAGTAAAATCATCTTGCTGGCTTGTAATGTAGGAGGTCTCATCTGTAGACTTCTCAAACATAGTGGCAATTATTTCCAATTAAGAAAAGCTGTAGTAGAGTGCATCCCCCCTGGGTTCAGGTTCTTTGCCATATGACTTTATAGCTCCTTCCACAGAAGAGGTGGGGTGTATTTTTCTGCCCCTTAACTGGGAATTCCTATGTGGTTTGCTTTAGTCAATGAGATGTTGGTGGGCATGACGTGATGAAAATCAGGGGAAGTATTGTGGTCTTGCTCTTTGCCATGATCGGAAGAAGATGCCTATCTTGGCCATTTGAGTCTGAGAGAGGAGGAGAGAGATGTGAAGCAGTCACCTTGGCTTAAATTAGCTAACTACCAGCCTGTGCACATGCTCATCAGTTATTGTATGCCACTGACATTTTGTGGTGGTTACACAATATTATTGTGGCTATTGTTAACTGATACAAACATATTTCTTTAAGTAAAGTGACTGTTTAAATTTCTGTCCTAACTGGGATTTTTTAAGTAAAAGAGACACTATTAATAATTACAGGGGACAACACATGTAAACTAGGACCATCCTGGGTAAACCAGCATGTATGACCTCTCAAAACCCAAGAATCTCTAAGCTTTTGTTAGGCCTAGGAGAATTCTTGATGTGTCAGATTAAATAAGTTGCAAATAAAGGAATATACTCCATTTTCATTCACTTTACTTCTTTCGTTAAAATTTATTCAGTGCTTGCTAGGAACAAAGCTGATCTCAGGTGGCTTACACTTGAGTAGGGGAGGTTAGAAATGGAAAAAAAATATTATAATTGTCTCATCTATTGGCATTTGTGGATTTTACCATCAGTGTTATAACTTGGTCAAGCAACCATGTCCATGGCTTGTAGAAATGTGAAATTATGCAGGGGTGTGACTCAGAATTGCTTATACCTTCATGCTGGCATGCAGAGGTAGTTAATAACTTAGTGAGTGGGCCTCGCCAACTGGTTTCCATTTCCTACACAACTCAGCCTACATGTTCTATTCAATTTCTTGTAACTCCTGTGAACTAGAAAAAATGCTTCCTTGTGGAAAACTGTGACCACCAGCGTACAAAAATTATAGTGAAAAGCTGAAGAGGAGGCAAACTTGTATGAATACAGAGGTCAGAAACATAAAACTCCCCAAAGAAATAGAATTTGGGAGAAAGCCAGAAACTATAGAAATCCTTCTTTACAGACGTAGGGGTTAATCTCTCTGGAACAACAGGGCACCTGGGTGGCTCAGTCGATGAAGCGTCCAACTCTTGATTTTGATCTCAGGTCATGATCTCAGGATCCTGAGACTGAGCCCCGTGTCAGGCTCCAGGCTCAGCGGGGAGTCTGCGTGAGATTCTCTCCCTCCATCTGTGTCTGCCTCTACCCCCCCCCCCCCCCCCGCCCCACTCTCTCTCTCTCTCCCTTTAAAATAAATAAATCTTTTTAAAAAAATCTCTCAGGAACAACAAAGATTTACAATTCTAACCAGTGGAGTTACACACGTACACACATACACAGACATACATATGTACATATACATATGTAAATACCCATGTTCCTCATGGTCAGCAGAGAACACTACATGGAAATGGGAAGATAAAAGGTAGGGCCTGCAGGCTGGTTAGCTTCTTTTTTTTTTTTTAAGATTTATCCATTTGTCAGAGAGTGAGAAAAAGAGAGCACAAGCAGGCTGGTTAGCTTTATTAAACTTCATAGGGGCACCTGGGTGGCTCAGTCGGTTAAGCATCTGCCTTCAGCTCAGGTCATGATGCCGGGGTCCTGGGATCGAGCCCTGCATCAGGCTCCCTGCTGGGCGGGAAGCCTGCTTCTCCCTCTCCCACTCGCCCTGCTTGTGTTCCTTCTCTCGCTCTGTCTCTCTCTGCCAAATAAATAAATAAAATCTTTAAAAAAAAAACTTCTTTGTAGAAATAAAAACACATAGCAAAAAGTACACAAATAAATGAATTACCACAACATGAACACATGTATGCAACTCCCAGTCTGCAAGACCATTGGAGTGGGTTTTAGGTTTGAATTGCCAATCAGACTCATCATGCACAATTAGGCTTCTGCAGCAGCAACTTTATTTAGCTTTTTTACCAATCAGGCGGTAACTACAGCTTCATCCCAGAGACCTCAGACACTCTGATGTAGCCTCTGATGCCCCAAATCACCACATGCAGATGCATTTTGGTCACCAGTTTGATGGAGACTAACACAAGTGTGGATCACATCCACATAGGGAGACACCCAAGCTTGGGGACCTTCAGCTTAACTACTTTGCTAGCCATGTAGCTCTATTCTTTTGTCCTTAAATCATAAGTCATACACTGAACAGTCCTGACATCAAAGCACAGTGGAGTAAAGAACATTCATGTATCAGTATTCAGTATATGGCAGGCCCTGAGAACCCTATTCTTCAGGGTTGATGTTATAGGAAATAAAATATGTTCCCCATCCCCCCAAACGTCCTCCTTATGCTTCTTATTAACAAACAGTTCCTCTTAATGATCACTACCATGACTTTACTCCTGAAGATTATTTTTTAAGTTTACCTAAAAGAATAATACAGCACACACTTTTGTGGCTGCCATCTTTTCTTAGCATCACGTTTTTGAGATCCATCATATTTTTTTTTATATTTCTAGTTAGGATCTCATTGTATGCATATACCATAATGCATTCATGCTATTGCTGATTGACATTTGGATTGTTGCTAATTTATATAACTCGAATAAATCATGTTGCCAGGCATGTTCTTGCAAATGTCTTTGGTTCATATATGCGTGCATTTCTGTTGGATATCTGCCTAGGAACAGAATTGTTTGTCCTAGGGCAACATCACATGTCAGTAGATATTGACAAAATGTTTTCCAAAGTGGTTACACCAATTTATACTTCAATTGATCCTAGGAAGTAGTGGATGAGAGTTCCTATTGATCTACATGTTCTACATGTAGGGGGCAGAAAAAGTTTCCTTCCAACTTTCTAGGTTCTTTGGCCGAATAATTAAATTGACGTAAGACAGATGAACACAGGGAAAAACCAATTTAATTTCATATATACAGGAGCCCCCCCCAAAAATATGAGATTCCAAAGTTACCAAAGTAGGTGGCTTTTACACCTCTTAAATGAGGAAACAATAAATTCGTGAAGAACTGACAGGACAAAGGGGTTTGGGGCTTGGGGTAGTAAATTAGCAAAGAAGGAACAGGTTTGCTTATACATCTTTCTCAGCCCTAAATTCCTCTCTCTGACGATAAGGATGCCTTGTACTCTCTCTGTGCAAGGAGGTAATTTCATGGGGGAGACACATTTCCTGCTTTCAGGGACACAAGGGCCAGACTGTCCTTGCAAAGACTGTTTCTCAAGGAACTTTAATTCAAAATAGCCAGTATCACAATAATCATATATTCTGCTCCCCTTCATAGGACATTTGATATTATCTATAATTTTTATTACCACTCACCTTGTGGGTGTATAGTGGTAATCTTACACTTTTAATTTCCAGTTCTCTGTTAAATCCTGAGGTTTAACACCTTTTCAAATATGTCCCGCTGTTTGAATATCCTCTTTTGCAAAGTACCTGTTCACATGTCTTCTGTATTTCTATTTGAATATCTTTCTCTTTTTCATTAGCAGGAATTCTTCATAAATTCAGAAAGGGAATCCTTTGCTGATTATAAGAACAGCGGATGTTCTCCCTCCTCTCTGTGGTTTGTTTTTTCAGATTTTAATGGTGTCTTTTAATGAACAGAATTTCTTAATCTTAATATAGTTCAGTTAGGAAACTTTTCCTTTTTGTGTAGCACTTGTATAGTTCTGTTTATGGATTTTTTTTTTTTTTTGGTAATTCAGCTTATGAGACTATTCTCCAATATAATCTTCTAAGTGCTCCATTTTTTTACTACTTTAAAAAATTAAACCCTGATAGGGTAAGTAGTCCCTTCTTACTCTTCTTTGGGAGTGTCTTGAATGTCTGCAGATTTTGAAATTTTTTTTACAAGATTATTTATTTGAGAGAGAGCACGTGCATGCACACGTGTGCGAGCAGTGGGACAGGGGCAGAGGCAGAGGGAGAGCGCAAGAGAGAATCCCAAGCAGACTCCCTAATGAGCGAGGAGCTCGATCTCCTAGCCCTGAGATCATGGCCTGAGCTGAAACCAAGAGTCGGATGCTAGAAAAGATGCTGGCTGAGCCACCCAGGTGCCCCTATTCTCACATTTTGTAGTGTTTATGTAAACTTTAGAATTAGCTTGTCAGTTTCCCCAAACCATGCCTACTTGAATTTCTATTGAGATTGCATTGAATCTGTAGGTCATTCTAAGGAGAAATGATTGACCGTGATCCTCACAGCAGTAAGTTAGTGGATTCATGCACAAAAATATCTCTATTCATGTCAGTTTTTAAAAAATTACTCTCAATAATGTTTTTTGATTTTGTGATTAGGGATCTTACAAATGTTTTAAGATTTAATTAGGTATTTGATATTTTTGATGCTGTTGTAACTTACATCTGTTTTAAAATTTTATTTTCTCATTGTTGCTGCTATAAAAATACGATTAACTTTTGGATATCAGCCTGTTACCAGCAGTTCGGGTCAGTACATTTATTAATTTGATCATTTGTCTGTATTTTCTTTGGCATTTTTATATATGTAATACGTCTCTTACAAATAACAGTATTATTTCCTCCATTCTGATTCTTTTACCTTTCTTTCTTCTTTTCTTTTTACACTGAGAAGGACCTTCAGTGCTGTTTAATACAATGGCGGTGTTAGTCAGCATTCCGGTATCATTTCTGATTTTATAAGGCAAAATTTTTAACATTTTTCTCTCAAGTATGATTTTGCTGTAGGTTGTTTGCATGTATATGCTTCCTCCTTGCTCAAATCGAGAAATTTCCCTTTGGTTCCTACTTTGCTCATAGTTTTGTGTGTTTTTTTTTAATTAGTATGAATGGATATGAATTTTATCAAATGCTTTTTCTGTCTGTATCAGTTGAGATGATCACATTTTCCCCCATCTATTCTATTACTAAAGTGAATTTAATTATTTTCAAATGTTGAACCACCTTTTCTGATCTCTTCATGATATATTGCCAAATTTGATAATTTAAAAACTCTTTTTCACCAATAATTATTAAATGTGTAGCTTAATTTTGCTTCCTTTTAATAGGCATGACTAGTTTTGATATCAGCATGATGTCAGTCTCTTAAAATGATCTGGAAAATTTTTCTTTTTCTGTTCAGAAAAGTTTGAGCAAGATGGGTGGTAATTTTTCCTTAAATAGTGAGTTCATTGGTAAAGCCATCTGGATCTGGATTTTTCCTCATGGATTTTTAAAAAATATTTATTTATTTATTTTAGAGAGGGAGCGAGAGAGCGAGCACAAGCTGTGGGAGAGGCTGAAAAGAGGGAGAGGCTGAAAAGAGGGAGAATCTCAAGCAGACTCCACACTGAGTGCTCTATCTCATGACTCGGAGATCATGACCTGAGCTGAAATCAAGAGGAGGCCACTCAACCAAATGAACCACCCAGGCTCCCCCTCATGGATATGTTTTTAATTATTGATTCAATTCCCTGATAGTTATAGGGTAGTCATTTTATTCTATTTGTTAAAAGATTTTTTTTTAGGAATTTTTATTTCATCAAATTTTGATAAGCATTGGTATCCAAATCTTGGTAATACCCTCTATCATTTTAATATTTGCAGGATCTGACCTATATAACCTCTTCTCATCTTCCATATTGCTTATTTTTTCTTTCTGTCCTATTTCTTAAATCATTTTCACCAGGGGTTTATCACTTTGATTCATGTTTTTAAGAGATAATTTTTTAACTTTATCTTCATTATAACTTTGGTTCCTATTTTATTTCTTTGTGTTCTTCATTGTGCCTGATTTCTATTCTTCTTGAGTTTGATATGCATGACTTTTCTAACTTCTGAAGATAGAGGACTATAATATTGATTATTTAGCATTCTTCTTTTCTAATGAGAGCTATTAATATATGAAAACAACATAAGGCTATAAATGAGAAGCTGTATCAATTCCCTTCTAAGATCCCTTTGCCTGCATCCTATAAATGTTGTTCTTTTTATATTAATTCATTTCAAATAGGCTTTATTTCCATTGTGATTTATTTTTTGATTCATGGTTGGTTTAGCCATGTTTTGGTTACCCTACAATGATTTGGAGATCTTTCAGTTACTTTTTTTTTTTTAAGTTTATTTCTAGCTTAATTCTGCTGTGGTAGGAGAGCATACCCTATATGATTCCAATCATTTAACAGTTTTGGAGACATTTTGTAGGCAACATAAGATCAATTCGTTCACATGTTCTCCAGTTCGTTGCAAATAATATCTATTCCTAATACTAGACATTCAGTTGCATCTGGCTTACTTGTTGTGTTGGTCAAATCTTTTATAAGCTAGTTGAATTTTTTTTAAAGATTTTATTTATTTATTTGACAGAGAAAGAGAGAGAGAGTGAGAGCAAGCAGGGAGAGGGGCAGAGGGAGAGAGAAGCAGACTCCCTGCTGAGCAGGGAGCCCAATGTGGAACTCGATCCCAGGACCCTGGGATCATGACCTGAGCCGAAGACAGACGCTTAACCAACTGAGCCACCCAGGAGCCCCAGTTCAATTTTTTTTTTTAAAGTTTTACGTACTTGAGAGAGAGAGAGAGAAAGAGTGCATGCACAAAGGGGGAAGGGACAGAGGGAGAAGGAGAGAGAGAATCCTCAAGTAGACTCCCCACTGAGCATGGAGCCTGACTCAGGGCTCCATCTCAAGACCCTGAGATCATGACTTGAGCTGAAATCAAGAGTTGGAAGCTTCGGGCACCTGGGTGGCTCTGTCAGTTAAGCTTCTGCCTTCGGCTCAGGTCATAATCCCAGGGCCCTGGGATGGAGCCCCACATCGGGCTCCCTGCTCAGCAGGAAGCCTGCTTCTCCCTCTCCCACTCCCCCTGCTTGTGTTCCCTCTCTCACTGTGTCTCTCTCTCTCTGTCAAATAAATAAATAAATAAATAATCTAAAAAAAAAAAAAAAAAAGAGTTGGAAGCTTCACTGACGGAGCCACCCAGGTGCCCCTGAATTAATTTTCACCACCTCCTTTTATCCTCTATGAATTTGTCATTTGTACATGGTTTTATTTTTCTTTTAATAGTTAATCCAAGGATTATAGTATGTGTCATTTACTTCTCAGTGTTTATTACAAATTTGTACTTTTCTCTCTCCCCTGAGAATGGAAAGATTTTAAAATTCTGTAATTCTCTTCATAGTTAACACTATTGTTTTGGGTGTGTATTTACTAAATATATGTGTGAATCCCAGTACATCATTGTTAATAGTTTCTCCTGTTAACGTTAATTCAAATTTCCATGCTTTGTTCTTTTATGTCACTCTTCATTTCTTATATCTCTGAGTTTCTCCCTAGCATTGATCTTTTCTTCTGCATGAGGAAATCCCTGTAGTATTTCTTTTATTTTTCTAGAAAAACATTTTCTCTTCCATTTATTTTTGAAGGAAAATATTTGCTGGTTATGAAATATTAGATTGGTAGTTACAGTTTCTTCGCTTCCTTTGAAGTTAGCTATCCATTCTGGTTTTGCTTCTTTGAAGATTATTTTTAAAAGCTAGAGTATAAAAGACAAATTATCTTTTCAAAAAATGTATAGCTTTCTGTGATACATTTTAGTGTTGTTTTTTAAAGTTTGTGTTCATCATGTTTGGTGTTCATGGATTTCTCTGTTTTGTGACTTGATAGGTTTTCTTAGTTTTGACAAATTCTCACCTATTATATTTTAAAATATTGCTTCTGTTCCATTTTCTGTTATCTCTTTATTTTGGGTTCTAATTACATGTATGTTAGATTTTTTTTTTCAGTGCAATACTCCTACATTCATTTGTCTCCTAATTGTCTTATATATTCCTTTTCATATTTTTATTCCTTTAAAAAATTTTGTTCCATTATGGATATTTTCCTGACATTTATTCCAGTTCACTAATTCTCCCTGTCATAATATCTAATCTGCTTTTAATTCTATCTTTTTATTGTTAATATCAGTTATTTGATTTTCCTTTTTCAGGATTTTCAATTGATTTATTTTTCTTTATGAAAAAATCTTAATCTTCAGTTTTTTCAAACATATAGAGTTAATTTAAAATCTGTCTGATAACCCATTATGGGTTTATTTCTATCACCTGTTGTTTTTCTTGGCTTTCTATGTTCTTTTCTCTCCTCCATAGCTGGTGAATTTTTTTTAAAGATTTTATTTACTTATTTGCCAGAGAGAGAGAGAGAGAGCACAAGCAGGGGGAGTGGCAGGCAGAGGGAGAAGCAGGCTCCCCACTGAACAAGGAGCCCCATGTAAGACTCGATCCAGGATCCTGGGATCATGACCTGAGCTGAAGGCACATGCTTAACCAACTAAGCCAACACCCAGCTGTCCCTATAGCTGGTGATTTTTAAACTTGGGTTCATTTTATGGGAAATCAGGTATATGAAATGATTTAGAGATAATGGGAAACCTAAAATTACGTTTTCCCTCTTATCATCCTTTGCAGGAGATTTATTTTTGTTCTTATGGAAAGTCATAAGCACTACCAATCTGGATCATCTTAATCCAGTTAGGATTGGAAATGATATCAATCTGGGGTTTAGGGTCTGAAACAGGGTCATTTCCTAGTTTACCTCTCTTGCTGAGGTGTCAGTCTCCCCTTCTTCCTTTGTATACCCTGAACTCAAATTCATGTTATTCCTTCAAAAGCTCTGCTCAGTTTCTCAGTGTCTCTGCAGACTCTGGAGAAATTGGCAGACAGCTTGGATAAAACCAGCCCACAAAATTCTGTTCACTTATCTACTTTTCCTTTGTCTCCCAGATATTAACCAGCAATTATTTGTTGTTGTTGTTGTTGTTTTAGTCCATGATACCTGCAAATGGGTGTTTTCTTATAATTTTTTTTCTAGTTATAGTTTCATCAAGAAGGTTGGTCGAATTTCATTGTCCATCATTACTAGAAACTGAACTCTGTGTTTAGTAAGATTTTGATTATGTGAGGGGCGCCTGGGTGGCTCAGTTGTTAAGCGTCTGCCTTCGGCTCAGGTCATGATCCCGGGGTTCTGGGATCGAGCCCCGCATCGGGCTCCCTGTTTGGGGGGAAGCCTGCTTCTCCCTCTCCTTCTGCGTGCCACTCCCCCTGCTTGTGCTCTCTCTCTCTGTCAAATAAATAAATAAAAAATCTTTATAAAAAGAAGATTTTGATTATGTGAGAAGTATCATGGCCCATGCATGACATGAAAGGAGTCCAGTGTGGTGATTTTGGCAGAACTCGACTAACCTGTGTAAAATAGAATGCTGTGTGGAGAGAACAAGGAGAGCCACTGTCCATTGGGGCCAGATGATGGGTGGGCTTCATGTGCACAGATAGAAGCTTGGACTGCATCCTGTTGGTGAGTGGTGAGATGCTCAGGATTTGGGAGTGGGGGAGAGAAATGATTTAAGTGGCATTTTAGAAGGATGAGTCTTACAGATTACTGTCTTGCATGCACTGATATCACACAATATTGAATCTGATGCCAAGAAAAGACCTTAGTCTCACAGGAAGAACTATATTTTGAATACCACCATCAGTTCTTGTAGCTATTCTTGCCCAAAAGTTATTTTCTATAGGCAACCCTTATTTTAGACTTGGGAATCAGAAGTAATTTCGGTCGGGATGCCTGGGTGGCTCAGTCGGTTAAGTGTCTGCCTTGGGCTCAGGTCATGATCCTGGGGCCCTGGGATCGAGTCCCACGTCGGGCTCGTTGCTCAGCGGGGAGCCTGCTTCTCCCTCTGCCTGCCGCTCCCCCTGCTTATGTGCTCTCTCTCTCTCTCTCAAATAAATAAATACAATCTAAAAAAAAAAAAGAAGAAGTAATTTTGGTTGATGGGCTGTTCTTAATATTTATATTAAAAGTCAAATAGCCATTGGTGAAAGGGGCTATTTGCTTCCTTATACAGTGGAAGTCTCAAGGGTCCTAAAAATTGATATGTCTAACCTGCTTCTTAGATACCTGCAGATATCTTCACAGAATTTACTTAAGTAATTAAAAAAAAAATCCTTGCATCTTTATCATGCTTAAGTGCCTCCTCCTCATGGCGGATTGTGGTCTTTATTTACATTGCACATATCCCTTCCTTCATTAGGGAAACTCCAGTGCTTTGGAACTGAGAATTTCAGGGCTATAGGAACATTAGAACTCCTCTCTGTTCAGCCTCCTTAATTTACAGATCTGGAACCAAAGCCCAGCTTGTTTATGGAACTTATACAAAGTCCCACAGCTGGTTAATGGCAGAGCTGGAAATACAACCAGAATAATTTGGATAGTAACCTACTAGAGCATTTTTCATTCCAAAACAAATGTTAAAAGATCTAACAGGTTACATCCGACTATAAATACATAAATCAGAAGGTTAAATAGCAGATCAATAGTTTGCAGATAGGAAAATACTTACGGATGTTTAAAATTTTTGTGTGGAATTCCTACGTAGACTAGAGATGGGCTTTAGGGTACCCCCCAAATAACCTTCATTATACCGTATCATACGCATTCGTCTGGTCAAGGGAAGACTTTCTTCCAGTTCTCTAAGGAGTTCATGAGTCAGAAAAGATGAAAAATCACAACCTAAAACTTCTTAGATGGTTGGAGTTAGCATGTACCATTCATTCATTCACCTCCATGCCAGATACTTTGTTCGAGGCTCAGGACACAGAGATATGTGAGACAGTTTCCTCGATGAAGGACCCCACATTGTTCTGGGGAGACAGATGTATTGTTACGTGAAAAATAAGTGATACAGATTACTGGTTAGATGAGTTGATCCCCAGTTCATTTCTTTATCAGACCAAGATCACTATGAGAGGCTGGATAGGAAATTGAAGCAATCCCAGAATTAATCTAAGATTTCTACTTTGAGTCATGTGGATATATCCAGATACATTCCCTAGATCCAGAAATTATACAGACACATTGCACCCGAACTCTGGAGAGGCAGACTTCTGGATTCCTACATGAGAGACTCATGTCTTACCCATTTCTGGATCTCATCTGTGGTAGTGTAGGGCACATACAAGGGTCCTGATAACCGGCTGTTAACGTTTGCCAATATTGTCTTAAATCATTGACCCATGGGCCCCACCTTACTGCCTTACAGAGAAGTTAGCAAATTAGTTGATTTTTCCCAAGGAATAATTGAAGAGTTTTTATTTTTCTATGGCTGGACTGAGGCAGTAAAGAAGCTAATGGCTTGAACAATTCACTACATCAGAAGGGCACAATGGACATGCTTGGATAATTTTTAACTGCATCAAATACAACATTTCTTAAATCTACAATGCCAGGAGCTTCAACTTGTTTGGGTGCCAAAGTACCCTAAATTGCTCATTTTATGAAGATAATAAAAATAACACTAAAACCCAAACACTTTTAACACTTTTCACTGTTCCTGAAGAGGACAGGGAAGGAATACATAGCAAATGTGGGTTTAATAATCAGAGTCTGTGAAATTGCAAAGCATTTTCCCTGAATACAAGTGACATTTTCCTCTATCCTTAAGGGTGAAAAGCATGTAGCCAAAAAGTAGAATATCGACCGATACTTTTAGAGAAAATAGTTTCCCGAAGAATGGCATTGGACTCGTGGTAGTGTTCATTTACTTTGAACAGAAATGTCTGGAGACCCAGTAGAGAACATGCATAACCTTATGAGGACAAAAATCTTCTTTGGACTCCCAAACCCCACTGCAGTTTGGAAAACTGAAAAACAGTGCCCTAGTTTCCTTGGCGTTATTTAACAACATGGATGTAAAAAGCGGCTGTTCTGATTTAATTTTATTTTTGAGTTCAGCATGAGTCTGGCTCATAGAACAAGGATCTATTGAGTAGCATCATTCGAGTAGTGCTAGCTGAGAATTCAAGGATGAAAAAAACATATTCCACTTACTTTTAAGACTGAAAATCTAGCAGTGATAAAATTGTTTTCTGAGCTCCATCATTAGATGAAGCTGCAATGTGATTACAGTTAAAAAAAAATCTGATCAAGTGGGGATGCCTGGGTGGCTCAGTCAGTTTAGTGTCCGACTCTGGGTTTTGGTTCAGGTCATGATCTCAGGGTTGTGAGATCGAGCCCCAGGTCAGATTCTGCCCCAGCCCCCACTCTAAAATAAATAAATAAATAAATCTTTTTAAAAAAACCTAAAAAAAGTGTAATTTGGATAGAGTAAAATGTGCCCATTTCAAGTGTGCAGTTCTGTGAATTGATACATATATGCACTCATGTAAGCACCATCTAAATCAAGACACAGAAGATGTCCACTGCGCAAGAAAGTGCCTTCATAGCCCTCTGGAATCAATTCCTCTCCTCTTCCTGACCTAGGCAACCACCAATCCAATTTTATCATTATGGATTAACTTTGCCTCTCATAAATGGAGCCATAGTATGGACTCTTTGTTCGACATTTGTTGCTCAGCCTAATATGTTTGCGATTCATCCATGATACTGTGTATATAGTTCATTTCTTCCTTTTGCTAAGTGGTGTTTAATTTATGAATATACCACAACTTGTTTATAAATTTATCTGTTGATGGATTCCCCGCCCCCCACCCAGTTTTTGGCTTCTATGAACATTTATATAAGAGTGATTTGTGGACATATACTTCTCATTTTTCTTGGGTACATAATTAACAGTGGAACTTCTGGATTATTTCATAAGTGTATGTTTACCTGTAGAGGAAAATGTCAAGACATTTTCCGAAGTAATTATACATATATTATATATCTATGTAAAATGTGACACTTAGCAGTGTCTTTTGAATACCAGAAAGTTTTGATAAAGTTAAGTTTATCAATAGTTTATTTTATGGTTCCTGCTCTTCATTCCTATCTGTGAAATCTTTGCCTGTCCCAAGGTCAGAGAGACTTTCTTCTGTATTTTATCTGAACCATTTCCTAGTTTAATTTCTTAAGCTTGGGTATCTGATAAATTTCCAGTTAATTTCTCTGTGTGGTCTGAAGTGTACAGGTTATTTTTGCTTTCTGAATATGGATATCCAATTGTTCAGTTTCACTTGTTGAAAAATCCTTTCTTCATTATATTGGTGCACGTGAATACACAGCACACACACGTGTGTGTATGTACTTCTGTATGTTGCATATATGGTACATATATTGTCTCTGAATATTAATACATTTATTTATGGACTCTGTTTTGTTCCCTTGTTTTATATGTGATATGATGCCCTTATCATACTGATTTCACATAAACCTGTTTTTCTTTCTCGAGATTGTTTTGGCTCTACTAGGTCCTTTGCATTTCCCTTATACATTTTTTTTAATCAGCTTGTCAGTTGCCAAATAAATACCTGCTGGAATTTTAATGGATTAGAGTCTAGAGTCTGGAGATGAAATCAGGGAGAGTTAATGCCTTAACCCCATACTGAGAACTCCAATGCATGAGCATACTATACTTGAAAAATTCGGGAACCAGAAAGGTGAGTGCCCTGGGCAGATGTCACATAGTCCGTTGATGGTAGAGATGGAGGATGTTGAGCCCATGAGACAGCCAGTGCCCTGCTGGATTCTTCAGCCCAACATCCTTAAATGTGTGTAGACTGTAACGTGCCTTCAGCTGTTTCGTGTCTGATTTGAATATTTGGTCCTCTCCTGCCTCTCAGAGGGCACTTGTCCTTCTCAGAGTACTACTCCTCACCTCGTTGAGCCACTTTGGAAATATTAGTTCAGTGACAGGGAAGAAGTGGTGTCTTTTCATGCGGCTACACTACGGTTGTCTGACGTCTAAAGGAATGAAAACATAGTTGCCATTTGAAAGGTTTCAAGAAATGCTGGTATCAGAAGTCTCTCCTAGGCTCTTGATCCCAGAATGGATGGACCAGAGATAGCTAGGGTGACGAATGGCAACTGCTGTGTGCATTAGTGAAGTCCACATGGGGTTTTCAGGCACGGTGTCGCTGGCCCCCTCTTTAGTTCGGGGGGCACGGATGCAGGGGGATGATCAAACAGGACATGCAAATCCCATTATACAGAAGAGCAACCTTCTTGCTTCATGGCTGTAAGTTTCCTTTTTCACTCAAAGCTATTTTTTTCTTATAAAAAACAGATATTTTTTCTTTAATTCATCTGATGGTAATTTATTTCTTAGCATCCTGGAGGAGCCCAACTCTTCCCTTTTTTCCTTCAGGTGGCCTTACCTCGGCCGCTGAATTTTTTATTTTTTTGTAATGTCTCTTCTGATTTCGGAAGAAACTCAGCACATCAGGTAATTTCTCTGGGCCTCTGCCTGAATACCCGATAAGATGATCGTTAGAAGGTGAAGGAGGGGGGCGCCTGGGTGGCTCAGTTGTTAAGCGTCTGCCTTCAGCTCTGGTCATGATCCCGGGGTTCTGGGATCGAGCCCCCGCATCAGGCTCCCTGCTCTGAGGGAGGCCTGCTTCTCCCTCTCCCACTCCCCCTGCTTGTGTTTCCTCTCTTGCTGTGTCTCTCTCTGTCAAATAAAATCTTAAAAAAAAAAAAAAAAAAAAAGAAGGTGAAGAAGGGACAGTAAGCTATCCTCCAGACTGAGAAGGCACTTGGAGACTGGAAAATGGAACAGGTGACTCCACACAGTTTTACCCAGTTTTATTTTATTTTTTTAAGCGTTTATTTAAATTCCAGGGAGTTAACATAGAGTGTTATATTAGTCTCAGGTGTACAATATAGTGATTCAACACTTCATACATCACCCAGGGCTCATCAGACAAGTGCCCTCCTTAATCCCCATCACCTGTTTCCCCCATCCCCCACCCACCTCCCCTCTGGTGACCATCACTGTGTTCTCTAGAGTTAAGAATCTCTTTCTTGGTTTTACATAGCTTTATTCAAGTTAACTTACGGTGAGGACTGGGCAGGCCATGATCCCGGCACTATGAAGTTATTCTCTTCGAAGTCTAGACCTTCCTCCACAGATTTTATAAAGCCAAGGGGCTGTGCGGAGGGCTCTGTGGGTGAGGTCAAAGGTTAGTTATTTAAGTGGTGCCAACCGTGCACCAGAGGGGCGATCAGAACAAGCCCTTCAGCATTCCACTCACGGCAAACATTCACCTCCACAGGCCTAGAACGCAAGGCCCTGAGGGGTTCACTGTGGGGACATGAACAAGATGGAGTCAGTGTTGTCAGCTCTCCTACAGCTGGTTCGGAAGTGTGACTGAACATGAAACAGGACGTAAATTTGCCACCAAAGAGCCCTGAGCCTTCGTGCTGCTGCTCCGTCAAACACAGCATGTGACGTAGCCCAAACAGACACAAACACGACTCCTCGGGCTTCGAGGAGCCTCAGAGCCCTTCGCAGGAAGGCCTCTCCGAGGGGGAAGTGAGGCAAAACGTTAACTCCACATAGAGCGCCATTTCCTCAAAAACCCTCCTCAGCCATGTTGCTCACCGAGTCTGACGTGACGCTTCTCTATTTCCCTTCCCGTCATTTCACATCTTCACTCCTGAATCTTCTCCGCATGCCTCCATTCTTCTCTTAGAACCATCTACCCGCTCTTCTCTGGGCTTGTTTCCTCATTTCGGCTTCTTTTCACTGCCCTTGGAGGCACACCAGTGGACCCACCCGGCCAGGCTCCTTCTCAGAAGGGGAGGACGAGAAAAAGTTTGGGGAGGTAATGGATGTTTTAGCTGATGGAAGGACCCAGCTATACACTGTGAAGAAACTGAAGAGAACAGAGTTGTTATGGGAAACAGTTCTCTTGGTGGCCGTCCCTCCAAAAGACACAACCAAGCCAGATAATAGGAAAAGGAAGAGTTTTTTTTGTTTGTTTGTTTGTTTTACTTGGAACAAGTAAAGGAGGACCCTGGGGATATCTCCCAAAACAGTGTCTCCTCAGACAACAAAACCGGGAGGTTTTCAGCAAAGGGTACGTGCGTATTCATGAAGGGGCTTGAGCAGTGGGGAATTCAGTCGGAAATTTGGGCAAAAGTCATCTTAAGAGGACAGAACCCAGGTCTTAGTTGATTGGAGTCATGAGGGTCGGCAGGGGTCAGCACCATCAAGTCTCTGACTCCTGGTAGTCTGGTGTTTGGGGGTTTGAAGTGGGTTAAATCATGCCAAAAAAGGCTCAAGAATGTGCATTAGGTCAATCTCTACTTTTGAAACAGCTCTGGGTGTTTTGCCCCTGATTTACTGTCTCTGATACACTCAGGCCATCTCCTGGCCTGGTAGACACAGTTTGTCTTTGCTTTCCTTCATTCCCTCAAAATCATTGACCACTGAGGTTTTCACATTTCTGTGTAATTCCGGCACCTCCTAGGAAGCACTGTGTCCTGTGCTTGGGCCAGGGGTGCTGGTCAGACTTAGGTCACAAAAATGGCTGAGAGCCTAAAATGACTCCTCTCGCATCCAGAAAGCTCTATCTCATCTTTCTTTCTCCCGGTATTCCTAAGCCAGCTATGGAATGGTGGCCCTTTTGCTTGTGAGCCTCTGGAAATGTGGGGAAAAACCTGATTTTGGAGTTGTTAGGAGACCACCCCCACCCCCACCCCAACCCCCAGCCTGAGCTGTTCCCTGTTACCAAGGCCTGTGTCACCAAATACGCTTTGCTTCCCCGAAACTTGAGACCTGGTTTTGTCCCCCGTAAAACAGTGATCATTTCTCTAACAAATTCCGCTAGTCATTCTGTAGATAGACATTTGTAAGATTGACTTGTTCCGTGGAGGCTGACGATATTGTTGAATCAGGGGACATAAACCATAATCATCATGGTTTCATGGGCACCGTCGTGGGAGAGTAAAGGATGGGAGGGAGACCGGCAAATGCAGCAGCCCACCTTCCTGGGGAAGCCAGGACACGTTTTGAATGGGTACTGATATTTGTTGAATGAGTACTGATATTCGTTCTATCGTGCAAGGTGGGGATTAGATTTCCAGAAAGGAAGCGCAGTTCCTGTTCACCAGGCTTACATTCAGATGCCTTTCGGGGCCAGGCGAGTGATATAAATATGCAAAGAGGAGTGGGGTGGGCGGGGTACTGAAGGGGCCTGTGGCAAGCTGGAGAGTGTGTGCCTGTTCAAAGCTGTTCAAGCTCAAAACAATTTTTTAAAAGCTCGTCTGACCAAACAAACACAAAGCTGTGGGCAGATAGTGGTGATTCTGTGCATAATGTGTTCGAGGAACACATTGTAGGATCGCTTGGGGGTGGAGCGTAGGGGTGGTTAGCATAGTCAGGGGAAGGTACCAGGGAGGAGAGGTATTTGGGGGTAGACGGGAAGGGCCGAAGGAGTCTGGATTTTATCTTGCGGAGGGCAGGGAATTGCATTCTTCAGTTAGGTGGAGTGACATAATAAGGTTTGTTTTGTAGGGTCAGGTATCACCCTGAAGAGGTAACATGAGTGAAACCAGTGGGTAGCCAGCACAGTGTGGTGCGAATGGGAGGTGATTTTAACCCCTTATGTGGAGCATGGATGGGGTCAGGGGTGGACAGCCTTGTTTCCTTCTGTCCTTGTCATAGCTTCTTGGTCACTCAGCGGTCTGGGTGAGGAGGGGATGTGGGATTGGATCTCTCCGAGGCGAACCTCTTGTCTGCAAAAAATGGGCCCTGAGCCCAGCCTCAGTAAGCCTGGCCATTTCTCCTGGGTCTGCATGCACAGGATTTCCTGCTGCCCCCATGGATGCCTTTTTCTGTGAGCGTTCAGTTTTCTTCCTTAAGAGATAAAGCTACAAAGAACAGACTTAAATCTGCAGGAATGGTACTCCATGGGGGAAAAAAAAATGAAATAACAACACTAATACATCTTACAACTTCTAGCCAGGATCTGTTAGGATGCTGCTATAGCAACCCCAACAGAAAGGATTCAACAAACCCCCACCGGATCCCTTCCTGAATCCATCTACCTGACAGTCTCCCTCCTGGTGAGGCTGTCTCTCTTACATTACACCCACTAAGTGAAGATCCAAAGCAAAGAGACAGAAAATAACATCTTCTAACAATCTGCTTGTCATTTAGAAAAAGCTCCCCATATAAATGTCATGGAAACAAGCTGTTCTTGCAGAAAGAAAAGAAGAAAGCCCGGCCTCACTTGATTCCCTTTCAATTTTAATCTTCCTAATAAAAGGGTAACAGAAAGCAAATGTTAAGTGTTTGAAAGCAAATATCTCTGGAGCTTGGCCTTGGTGTGGTTCAGCCGTGTTCAGCCTGCTGGTGGGCTGCAAGCAGCGGGAGCCCCAGATCAAGCTCTCTGGGAGAAGATAAACTGGCTGCTCAAGATGCCATCCGTAGGACATGGAGAACTCAAAACAGACTGACAGGAGGCAATAGGTGTTTTTCTCCTACTTGGGACCAAGGGTTCTTGCTAGGATGCTGGCTGCAGGGTCTGCCCATTTCCGTTCAGTTAACAAACATTCATGGGCACAAAGCATGGACAATTCATTGTGCTTTGATCCTTTGAGGGATGCCCAGATACACACGACATTGTTCTCTGTGGGTGAGCGGGCTTATGTGTCTCAGCTACGGCCCAAGGACGGTGTTGTGGAAGCTGGGAGCCCAGAAGAAGGAGCCTTTATTTTCTGCCGGGATTAGCGGGGAATGCACTAGAGGAAGCAGCATTTGAATTGAGTCCCAGAGGGAGAGGTAGGATTATAACCACAGGATTAGGGGAGGGAAAGGGAACGGCAAGGAACACGTTAGATGAAAGCAAGGTCAAGAAAGCGAAAGAGGAATATTTGAGGTGAAATAATGGAAGGTCCTGAATAACCTATAAGCTCAGTCCTATGTGGCCTGGAATGGTTCAGAGACGTCTAGGGTATGTGTGGTTAGCCAACATCCACACCCTCGAATCCCCTGACATAGAAGTTTCCTGAGAAAGGAACTTAAACCCTGTCTCTGCTTAGGGTTGATCTCTATGGACATGCATAGCAAAGTGGTGGGAGAGGCCATCAAGAAACTAGCTTGTAGAAAGAAACTGCAGACCCTCTAGAAAAGAAACTTCTTTCTAGGAAAATAAGCATGGTGAGTTAGACTCAGCCTAATGTTCTGGGGGTCAGAGAGGAAACCTAAAGGGGAAAAAGCTCTGTTTGTGTGGAAGAGAGGAGATCCATGATACATGGTCGCCATGTTTGGGGAGGAAAGCCATGCTATGGCAGCACCGATGTGAACAGCAACAAAGGAGATTGCACCTGTCTGAGTCCTGAGAGGACTAGGAAGCCAGGGAAGGATCCACACCTTCATTCATCCAATCAGAAAGTGCAATAAAGATGGAGAATGAGAGGTTTAACACTTGAACACATAAACTGATGACATGTAAGGAACATTTGGGGCTACGTGAAGATTTGAGGTTGATGCCATGGACAAATTTTCAAAGTGCATTCTGCAGAACACTTGTTCTGAGCAGGTTCGGACTGAGCCGAGTATCTTGGGATGGGAAGAGACTGGGGTGTACAGAATAGCGAGGAGATCTTTGCAGAAGACCAGGACAAATGTGAGAAGCTGGGCTGAGCAGGTTGGATGGGAGAAGGGAGGAGGCACTAACAGGAATCATTTCATTGAGGAAGCATCCAACAAGGGTAAAGACTAGGTGCATGTTTGATTGATTGGACATGAATGAAAGAAGAAGCAAGAATGGGGAAAAATTTATTGTGAAGATTTAAGAATCAAGAAAATACAGCATAGGGTACCTGGGTGGCTCAGTCGTTAAGCATCTGCCTTCAGCTCAGGTCATGATCCCAGGGTCCTGGGATCGAGTCCCACATCGGGCTCCCTGCTCGGCAGGAAGCCTGCTTCTCCCTCTCCCGCTCCCCCTGCTTGTGTTCCTGCTCTTGCTATCTCTTCTCTGTCAAATAAATAAATAAAATCTTAAAAAAAAAAAAAAGAAAATACAGCATAGCTGTCCAGTGAATGGGCTTTAGAGTCAGCTAAATATGATCCTGCCTGGGCTACTTACTAGTGAGTGACCTTGAGGGCATCGCTTAGCCTTCAAAAGTGTGTTTGTAATCTGTGAAACAGAATAATGCCTATATCTGAAGCTTAGCTCTTGGATTAAATGGTATATTTCATGTAACATAGTTAAAAAGATAATTGTCGTGAAATGGAATCAGTTTGTAGAGAAAAGTAATGAATATGTTTTAAATAATAATACCTCTTTAGATCTTTTTAAAAATTTGATGGATAAGTTTCTCTATAGGGATCTTTCACGTCTTCCATTAAATTTACAACTAGGTATTTGATAGTATGTATATCATGCAAATTGTATCTTTTAAAGATTATTAATTTATAATTATTTGTTGCTATTGGTTTTTCTTATTAGCCTTTACCCAGCAACCTTACTGATCTCTTACCAATTTTATAATTCAGCTGCAAATTGTTTTGCGATATCTATGTACATAATCCTATTGTCCACATTACTATGTTATTGCAATAATACTATGTGGATAGTATTATTTCTTCCTTTGTAGTCCCATAGTTATTTTATTTTGCTTTATTGCATTGTCTAGAACTTCTAGATAACTGTGATTAAAAGTGATGATAGTCACCCAGTCCTTCACCTGATATCAGAGGGTGAACTTTGAACATTTTACCACTAAATAAGTTGTTTATTATAGGTCTTGTGTAGATTCCTTCTATTGCATTGAAGAAGGACTTTCTCTTCCTAGTTTGCCAAAGTTATTTTACTGAATGGATGCTTAATTTTGTGAAATGCTTTTTATGAGTCTGTTGAAATGATCATATTTTTCCCTTTGTTCTATTTAATGCAGTGAATTAGAATCACTCTAAATTTTGAATGTTAGTCCACTTTTCAATTCTTGAATAAAACCCATGTAGATGGAGAAATATATACATACACAGATATATAATGAATTTAGTGTGTCAGTATGTTGTTTTATAATTTTTGCATTGGTATCCATGAGGCAAATGGGCTGGTAATATTTTTTCTTGTCATGTGTTTTTCAGGTTTTGGTATAAAGGTTTTCTGTCCTCACAAAATAAACTAAAAAGTGTTTTAAATTTTCTCTACTTATTATACATATTTAAATGTTTGGTAGAATTCATTGATGTTTATCTAATCCTGGAATTTTCTATTGTAAGATTCTAATTACAAATTTAATTTCTTTGGTAATATAGGACTTTTCATAGTTTCTATTTCTACTTTTATCAGTCTTGGTAAGTTACATTTTTCAGGAAATAGTCTGTTTTATCTACATTTTCAAACTTATTGCTTGTAAATTATTCATAATATCCTCTTAGTATATTTTAACATCTGTGTTACTCTTCATGAAGACTCCTTTATCATTAGTTACATTGATTGGTTGTTTTGCTTGGTTTTGTGTTGGTCTTAATTGTACTTGCCAAAGGTTTATTAATCTTACAAATCTGTTCAAGGAACCAAATTCTGGCTCTGAGAATCCTCTATATTTTGTTTTCTACTTCATTCACTTCTGATAATCTGCCTATCTTTCTAGTAACTTTAATTGAAAGCTATGTGTCTCCTTCTAAGCATGAATTTAACCACATACTACAAGTTTGATGTTGTAGTTTCATTATTAGTCACTTTTGAGGAGGTTCCACTGACACGGTGACCTGATAATGAAGAGTTAGCTGAATCTAGAAAACTGTGCTATGCCTGGGAGACAGTTTTCAGGCCAAAAGCAATGGCCTCTATACAGACTCTAAGGCAGAAAATAACTCAGTAAAGTAAAAGAAGGCTGATGTTAATGAAGAAAAGAGCAGAATATTATCTGAAGCACAGACCAAACATTGAGACAATCACTGAGCTAGAAGGTGGATCTGGAGAGAATACCCAGAATGCCATATAAAATAACAAAGTGAGGTTAGGAGACACGGAATCTAGAGTGGGGATGTCTAATTTTAACCTAATTAGAATTTTGGTAATGGAAAATAGAGAGAGAGGGAAAAACCACGTTTAAAAATAAGAGAGACGGGCACCTGGGTGGCTCATAGGCTAAGCATCTGACTTTGGCTCAGGTATGATCTCTGGGTCCTGGGATCGAGCCCCAAGTCGAGCTCCCTGCTCAGCGGTGGGTCTGCTTGTCCCTCTGCCCTCCTAGTGCGCTCTCTCTCTCTTTCAAATAAATAAAATCTTAAAATAAAAATAATAAAAAGATTTTTTTCAGAATTGTTGAAATAGATGATTTCTTAAATTCAGGAAGTATATCCAGTCTCAAGAAAAATAAATCCTAGAAATTAATATCTAGACAAATCCTAAGAAAACTATATCGTAGACTTATATCCAAAATTAGCAAGAGAAAAGAAGTCAAATTGTCTTTTTCAAAAATTGACAAAACATTGCCTTCTAATTATGACAATAAAAGCCAAAAAGCAACTGATTTTTATCTGGCATGTATAAAAGAATTCCTACAAATCAGTAATAAAATGAGATATGTGCGTGTGTATATATATATATATATATGTATATATATATATCACCATATATATAAGTGCTAAACATCATTATTGATTAACAAATGTAAATGTAAACTACCCTGAGTGATTGCTACACAGCCATCAGAACAGCTAATATTAAAAAGACTAAAAATATCTAGTATTTCTGACAATGCAGAAGAATTGGAACTTTCCTATACTATTTCCTGGAATGCAAATAAATACAACCAATTTGGAAAATTATTTGGCAATAACTATTTCAACTCCTAGAATTGAACATATTCACATACAGTTCTGCTACTACATTGACATCTAACAGAAATGCATGCATATGTTTCCTGAAATACATGTATAGGAATATTTATGGTGGCATTATTCTTAGTAATCAAGAAGTAAACACAACCCAAATGAACATTAATGGTAGAAAAGGGAAGTAAACTGTGATATGAATGTACAGTGGAAATATGGCCGTATAAGGGAACTCAAGCAGCTAGTACCAGGGAGATGGATCTCACAGATAGAATGTTGTATGAGAAATGCAGTCCACAAAGGCATACATACTATATGATTTTATTTAGGTCAAGTTCAAAGTAAGCTAAAGTAACTTCTGTTGCTAGCTTTGGGAATAATGGTTACCTTGGAAGGAGAAAGGGAATAGTGTCTAAAGAGGTCATGATGGGGACATCTGGGCTCCTGGCAAAATGTATGGGGTTGTAATTTTATGATCTGTGTACCTTTCAGTATGTTTCTGATACTTTGAAAAGGTTTATATTTTCAAACTTAAAGATACTAACAAATTCCTAAAGGAGGAAATTTTAGGGTGAGCTAAGTGCTCACCTTCAGAAGCATGAAGAAAACACCATTTAAAAAAATAAAAAGGGGGGTGCCTGGGTGGCTCAGTCAGTTAAGCATCTGACTCTTGATTTCGGCTCAGGTCATGATCTCAGGGTCGTTAGATCAAGTCCTGCTTTGGGTTCCATGCTGGACGTGGAGCCTGCTTAAGATTCTCTCTCTCCCTCTCATTCTGCCCTTACCCCCATGCTCGCCTGTGCTCTCTCTCTCTCTCTCTCTCAGACAAATAAGATCTTTTTAAAAAATAAAAAGGAAGAAGGAAGAAAATATGGACAGAAAAAAATAGGTGTGAGAAAATAACAAAGTCAAAAAAGGTTAAGGAAGAAACATGAAACCACTAGGAGTGGTGTTTAGTAAAATTAAAAAAGAAGCAGTTGGAGCAAGGCCAAAATTTGGGTCTTTGAAAATAGTGATAAAACAGATAAACCCTTAGGGAAATATTATCAAGTTAAAAAGAAAAGTAAAGAAGGTACAAATAAGCAATTCTAGGAATTTATATAGAGCTTATAACAATGGGCATGTACATTTTTTAATATTAAAGAATACATGAGTAACTGTATTCAAATAAAACTGAAAAGATAATGGAATTGTTCTTAGAAAATAAAAGATTTTAACTGACTCAGAAAAGAGAACTCTTCAATAGACCCAGAACTAATTTTTGAAAGCATGAATCAGTGAGTGCTAAAATATATTCTCATAGACAATCAGAGGCCAGATGATTTTCTAGACAAGTTCAAGCAAACCCTCAAGTAGAAGCTAAGTCCAATTCTATAAATCTAAAAAGAGAGAATCTTAAAACCGAAGGCATCACTCCAGCCCCCGACAATTACTTCCTCCATGCCTCAACTGCATAAGAAAACAGATTCTAGACCAATGTCATGTTAAGAACATAAAGCAAAACTTCTCAATAAACCATTAGCAAATTAAAGTCAGCAATAAGCATCTATTTTAAAAAGTATAACCAAATTAATATAAAGAATATTTCAAAACACATGAAGGCCTACAGATCAGTAAACAGAATATTATCCAATTGGGGGGGTGGGGAAGAGCAAATGAATGAATAGGCAGCTGACACAGGAAGAATCCCAAATGTCCAATAAACATGTTGTCAACTATGAGTGTTGACACAATTTTTAACCAGCAGTCATACAGTTGTGAAGTTCTGTTTCCTTGTGCTTTTGAGGTGGAACATCTTCCATAGTTGGCAACTGTTGAAAACAGTGTGAACAGTCTTCTCCCATTGGCAGGGTATAAATTGGTTCCTTTACTTTGGAGAAAAAGTTGACCAAATTGGTAAATTCGAACATGTGCAAATTCCATTGCATAGCAGTTCAAGGTATATGGTCCAGAAGAGTGCTCCTCAAAGCCAGGTCCTAACAGAGACATTGCTCTGCCAATTATCCTGACCAGTCCATGAAGAAATGAACACAAAAGCTTTCCAGTAAGCATTTAGAAATTTTGATTGTAATTTGACATTGTCACGTCATCTCTTTTGGGTTTTATGAAGGTATCCGTCTACAGCCAATTGGAAAACTTAAAAATCCTTCCTTTTAGATAGTTCTAGAAGCATTGCCCTGTTTCAGTTAATACTCATGTGTGACTTGAGAGGTACAGACAATGATAATGGTTCATGGCACACGAGGGTAAAAGCACAGTACTCTGTGCCCGTGGGTAACTGTGGGCTTCCCTTACCCCAAGCCCCACCTGACCAACTTCAAGCCCAAGAGGGGTCATCATCTCTGCTCACTAAATAAAGAAGTCATGGCAGACAAGGGACCTATATCACCCTGGTTTGTGAACTCTGTTCTAGCAATTGACATACATGTGCACAAGAAGATATGTACAAGAATTTTCCTATCAGCATCACGTGTTATGATGATAATATTGACACTGACTTAAATATCCATCACACACACATATTTATGAATTTTCTAATGTTGGATCAAAAAAGGGAATTAACAAAGTATATATAGTAAAATATATTAAATAACATTTTAATACTTAAAATTGTATTAAGTAAATTATATTAAATAATGAAATACATAAAAATAGAGGATACATCCTATCAAAATGAAAAGAAATAGGAAGACAAATAATAAGTTCAGGATAATAGATCCCTCTGGTGGGGTAGGGAGATGCCTTAAAAAGAAGATGGACAATAATAGGAGTAGAGTGGATTTCAAATATATTGTAATATTTTATTTTTAAGACATTGTTTTTCTATATTTTAGTATCTTTAAAAATAGTGTTTAATATTCTTCAGAGATAAGTTCTGGAACAATAATTTGGTGACAGGAAGGCCCTACCACAGAGCTCCATCCCTCATGCTAGAATATCGTGGGGAGCGGTTGGAGCATAAGCAAGAGGCACAGACTGGAGAGGTCTTTATACACGTAGAATGTGCTTCTTAACATCCCCAAACCTCTGCTTAAACAATTCTAGTGCCAGGGGACTCAGTACCTGTCAAGGCAGCCTGTTCCATTGTTGGAAAGCCATGATTATGAGCCAAAAATTGACTTTTCAAGGTCTTGATGATCCTTGTCCATGTAGAATGGATCCATTCCTCTCTCCAGGAGAGCCCTCTAAATATTTGAAGACACCTTTCCTGTCTTCCATTGGTGTACTCTCCAGACCAAAGTTACTCTGAAAGCCCTCTCCTTAACCTATAGTTGATCTCACATCCTACTTCACATGGAAACAGAGGTCTTTAGATTTGCACGAACTTCCCTAACCCAACCTCCAAACGTGTGTATAACTGCCTCAGGCTTCATAGCCTCCCTTTCTGGATATTAGAACAAACAATTTCTCTATTCAAGGGTGACCCTTCCCTTACTCTTGAGTCCATCCTCTCCCATTTTCTCCTGTTTCATCCCTTTCTCACTTTCTGGTATGTTTTAAACATTTTCCCTTTTACTTTGTCTTCATTAATACAAGAATACATTTTCTTTAAGACAAAAAAATTAATGGGTGGCTCAGTTGGCCAAGTGTGTGGCTCTTAATTTCGATTCAGGTCATGATCTCAGGGTCGTGAGATCAAGCCCCACATTGGGCTCTGGTCTGGGCATGGAGCCTGTTCAAGATTCTCTCTCTCCTTCTCCCTCCCCCCTCCCCCTTCCCCGCTCATGGGTACTCTCACTCTTTCTCAAAAAAATAAAGAAAAAAAATTAACCAATACAGATGAAGTGGAAGTCTTCCTTGATCACTCCAACTACATTTTTACTCCCGCCCAGAGATAACCAACTTTATACTTCTGGTATATTCCATCATATTTTTTCTATGTATTTGCATGTATTTATATGAATGCAGAGACATGTACACTTTTGTGTGGTACTTAAGTGGGATAATAATTCATTTATTTTCCAAACTTAGAAACTCTGTATACCCTTTAACTAAATTCACTAGCTGTTAACATTTTTCCATATTGCTCTGTCTGTCTCCCTCTCTCCAATCCCCCTTTCTGCCTCATGTACAGGTCACATTTTTCTGAACCCTTTGAGAATGATTCAAGAACATTATGCTCCTTTATGATGCATTTTTGAACGTGTATTTTTTTTTAAGAACAAAGACTTGTCTTTTATCACCACAGTATAGTTAGCAAATAAGAAAATTTAAGATTGGGGCACCTGGGTGGCTCAGTCGTTAAGCGTCTGCCTTCGGCTCAGGTCATGGCTCTCCCACGCCCTGGGATCCCAGGGTCCTGGGATCGAGCCCCGCATCGGGCTCCCTGCTCGGCGGGAAGCCTGCTTCTCCCTCTCCCACTCCCCCTGCTTGTGTTCCCTCTCTCGCTGTCTCTCTCTGTCAAATAAATAAATAAATAAAATATTTTAAAAAAAACAAAAGAAAATTTAAGATTGACACAAAACTAGTAACTAATCTATGATCTATATTCAAATTTGGCCAGTTGTCCTTCTAATGTCCTTTATAATTTGTCTTTTCCTCCTGGTTAGAAAGACTTGTATTTAGTTGTTGTCTTTTCCTCCTGGTTAGAAAGATGACTTGTATTTAGTTGTTACGACTTGTATTCAGCTTCTGGCTTTCTTGGTCTTTTCTAAAATTGACATCTTCGAAGACTGGTTAGTTGTTTAAAAAGTCAGTTTACATTTCTTTTTGGTTTCCGTCTTTGGGGTTATCTGATAGCTCCTCATTACTAGATTCAGGTTATGTATTTTGGGTGGGATTACTACATAAATGATATGTCTTCCTTTACTGCCTCGTATCAGTGATATATGACCTTGGTCTGCACCATTTATTGGTAATATTACTTTGTTTTCTTAGTTAAAGAAGTAGTTGCTAGGTTTGCCATTTCTCATTTTATTTTGTTTTATTTTATTTTGCTTTAAAGATTTATTTACTGTAGAGAACGCACACGAGTGTGGGGCAGGGGCAGAGGGAGAGAGAGAGAGAAGCAGACTCCCTGCTGAGCGCGGAACCATGTGGGGCTCAGTCTCATGACCCTGAGATCATCACCGGAGCTGAGATCAAGAGTCAGACACTCAACTGACTGAGCCACCCAAGCTCCCACCCACCCCTTTTTAAATTTTAAACAGCAAATTACCATAAACCCTTTATAATTAGTAAAATAATGTTTTGGAGGATATTTTGATGCTATGTAAGTAAACATCCTGATCTCCACAAACTTTTGCTCACTGTAAGGAAGAGTTTTGTTCCTTTTATTAAGCAAGTACCTGAGGATTTCTTTTAATTCAGTTTTGTATTTATTTTATATATATTTTATATTTTATATAAAATATATTGATTTTATATTTTAATTCATAAACTCTTAATATCAGTATTTTTTGATGTGCAGTCTCTCCCAGATTTGTGATTTTATGATTTGTGCACCTTGAGGCTGCCCATTGTGTCCCTCATGCCCTTCACATCCTCTTCTGAATGTTTTTTCCTTTCTGGTAGAAGATGTTCCAGGCTCATCTTGAACTTCCCTGCCCTACTTCTGTAATCTGCCATTTCTACAAGGAGAATGGTATTCAATATTTAGTGGAGACCGGTATTAAGAATTCAAGGTCAAGCTCGAGGTTTGGGATTCTGTTGCTGCTAGGTCTTTTCAGCAGACAGAATAAGGAAATAAGTGCACAATCATATGTTTATTGAAATGTATATCTGTATTTGTTTCTAGATCCATGAGTTCATATTGATGCCTCCAAATGCCAGTCTAATATTGTAGGGCTCTTCCTAGCCTAACCCCCCTCTGCATTTGGAACTCCCTTCTCCAACCATGAGAAATCTGTCTTCAAGATATTTATTCATTGTCTCATCCTTCTGGCTTGCAGAAAGTAGTTTTACAACTGCTAACCCACACTACTGTGAAAAAACAAGCACAATAAATGTCTTTAGGCTGAGGTTATTTAGTTCAAGTAAGGTCTGTAGACTAGTTAATATTGTACCAATATTAAGTTCTTGGTTTTATAATTATACTAGGGTTGTGTAAGATGTTACCATTGGGGAAATACGTAGAGATATAAGGACACCCTTGTCCTGTTTTTTGCAGTGTTTCCGCAAGTCTATGATCAGTACAAAATAAAAAGTTATAAAAAATTCTTAAGGTTGTTTCCCCCCACCCAACACACACACTTTGATATGGTTATATTTTTCATTTGAAATAGAGTGAGGTTCAGTTTTTCCCATAGTCTCACTGATAGTTTTTGTTTTTTGGTTGTTTTTTTTTTTAAGACTTTATTTATTTACCTGACAGAGAGAGAGCATGAGTAGAAGCAGGGGGAGCGGCAGGCAGGGAAGGAAACAGGCTCCCCACTGAGCAGGGAGCCCAATGCGGGACTTGATCCCAGGACCCTGGGATCATGACCTGAGCCGAAGGCAGATGCTTAACGACTGAGCCACCCAGGCACCCCGATAGTTTTTTTTCCACTGAAAAAATAACTTGAGCATATAAAAGATAGACATGGTTTAAAAAGTAAAAATTATTAATAACATACCCAGACATGTGTCCCCCCCCCCCCCATTCCTTCTACCCTATTCCCAGCTATCCCCATAGGTATACAATTTTGTTAGTTTCTGGCTTATCCTAGTATTTCCTGTTGCAAAAATCAACCTGCTTTTCTTATTTCTCCCTGTTACACAAATACACTACATGTACATCTTTACTTACTTTGCTTACTTGAGCTCTATCAATAAATTCTTGATGCCATTCCCTATCTGTTCATGGAGATCTTCCTTATTGTTTTGCGCAGCCACTTACTCTATTTTGAAAAAAAAAAACATTTTAAAATATGAGCATTTATGTTGCATGCAATGTCCTGCAATTATCGGTAATGCTGTAATTCACCACCTCATTTGTATATTCTCCTATAATGCTTGATGTTCTATCTTCAGAGTCAAAACCTAGAAGAGAGATTTCTGGGTCAAAAATAAATGTAGGGGCACCTGGGTGGCTCAGCGGTTAAGCGTCTGCCTTCGGCTCAGGTCACGATCCCAGGGTCCTGGGATCGAGCCCCGCATCGGGCCCCCTGCTCAGCCAGGAGCCTGCTTCTCCCTCTCCTGCTCCCCCTGCTTGTATTCCCTCTCTAGCTGTCTCTCTCTCTGTGTCAAATAAATAAAATCTTTTAAAAAAAAAAATAAATAAATAAATGTAGTTTTCTTAGACATTGCCAAACTTCCTTCTAGAGGGTTGTGCCCTTTTACACTCCCACATGGAGAGGATTGAAGTGCTTATATGCCCACTTCCCAGGGAACTGGGCTGTCAAACGTTCCATTTTTGCCAATCGAATGGATGAGAAGTGTCGTATCAGTGTAGTTTCAATTTGCATCTCTTATTGTAAATAAAATATCTTTTTATCTGTTTAAGAATCATTTAAAAAAAAGAATCGTTTTATATCTGTTATTTTGGAAAATCATCTGTCTTTTACCCATCATTTTCTTTTATATGCCTTTTGTAAAAAGCACATAGATGTGTATTGTTTTTAAATACATCTTAAATTTTCTATTTTTTAAGAGTGTAAATTCATCCCTGGTTACTTATTGCCAGGCTGCTAGGTTTCATCTCACTTTGGGTTCCTTGCTTTATGCTTTCACATTTTTTATGCTTTCTTGCTTTCTCATTTTTCATGCTTTCTTGCTGGGGTTTTTTGTTTGTTTCTCCGACATCATTTTAATTTCTAGTTTTTTAATTATCAAAGTCAAGAATGAAAACACACATTGCTTCCTTGATTCCTCTCCTTTTTATTTTATTTTATAATTTTTAAAAGAGATTTTATTTATTTATTTGACAGAGAGAGAGCGAGAGAGGGAACACAAGCAGGGGGAGTGGGAGAGGGAGAAGCAGGCTTCCCGCGGAGCGGGGAGCCCGATGCGGGGCTCGATCCTAGGACCCTGGGATCATGACCTGAGCCAAAGGCAGACGCTTAACGACTGAGCCACCCAGGGCACCCCAATTCCTCTCCTTTTTATAAACAGGTTTTCATCAACTACTTTGTAAAGGGCTTTTCCTCTAAAAATGTAATCTTTTAATTTTTTTTGTTAATAAAAGTACTGCTTTTTTAAAAAAAAGCAATTTTTGACTTTTTCCTAAGTTTTCAGATCTACTTTATTATGGATGCAGAGAAAATGTCCTCTTAATGTGACTATTTCTAGAAGGGAGAGGAAGCAGGAATCTCATGAAGATACAAAGGATTCCATACTGGAGCTGTTTTCCCATCACTAGAAAATGTTTGTCCACCTTTTTTTTCCCCCACTGCATTCTGATTGAAGAGCAATAACCCCTCTGTTACCAGTGCTGTCTCTCAAGTGAAGTATAATCCTCACATTCCCTGAACATGTTTTAAAACACATAGAAATAGTACAAAATTAAGTTTTTTAAAGAAATCAGCGAAAAGTACCCTTTTGCAGTCATGTTATATTCTTTCCCCTTACAAACTCAAAAATAAAAATATTGGCTCGCTTAACACCTTTTATCTATTCACTGTTAGTTTCCTCTTTGAGGCACAGTGATTTTACCCAACACAATGGTTAATTTTGGATTTATATTCCCAAGGCCCACAAAAATAAGAATGTCCGACCTGACAATTCCATTTATAAGCAGTAAAACAAAAGTGGGAATAAGCGGGATAAACAGGTTCATCTGTGATTCAGAATTATGCATAACCACATCACACGTGTAAAAATCAGAGAGACAGGCACGCATGTATTCTAGCCCCCCTGAAGGGATGGTAGGTGGCACAGTGAAAATTCTGGTCTTTTAGAATAATGTAGATTTAGAATGTTATGACCAGAAGGTGTTAGATTTTTGTTGTACATTATACCAAATGTCTTCTTACTAAGGCAATTTTGATTCTTCCTGTACAGTGAAGATACAGATATCTTTATTTCAGTGTCTCAAAACATCCCTCATCCACCATCTGAGCAGGGCTGGGGGCCACAGTGTCTCCAGCATGTCAGGTGCTGGCCTTCGTTCACTGGTCCAGCTTCAGTGGAGGTAACAGGTGGTGTTGTCTCAGAGCGTAGGTGGCCACACTGAGTTTGTTCTGTCACCTGTTTGAGTCCCTTGTCACTCATACCCACAAAATATTCCACAGTGCATGTGTGTTTCCCTTGAGCTAAAGTAATTTAAGTAAAAATAAATAAATAAATCCTACCAGGCAAAGCAGCCCCTGGGGGGAAAAAATAAAGGAATTCAAATATTTCCCTTCTTTTTTTGAAGATTTTTTTTTTTCTTACTGTTAAATAATCTCTACACCCACCATGGGGCTTGAACTCACGACCCCGAGATCAAGAGTCACATGCTCTACTGACTGAGCCAGCCAGGCACCCCTGAAATATTTCCATTCTTTAATCTTAGCTGAGGGCACTAGGTTTTCGCTGGCACAAAATATGTGAAGTAGCAGAATTGAGTTAACAAGAAATATCTTTTTTTTTTTAAACAAAGTATCTTCTTTACAGATTTTTTTGGGGGTCGGGTGGGTAGGAGACCTCAGGGAAGTTGATGATTAAGTAGTTGGGCTATGGAAAGACACAAGAGCCACTTTCCTAACGAGGAGTCAAGGAGTCACGTTACTAACAAAGTAGGAAGCCTGGAGAGAGAAAGGATCCTGTTGAGGGTTCTGTTTAGCCATAGTCTGCTGACTACAGTCTTCCTCACACTCACCTTACAGCAGGACCTAAAGTTGAGCCAGCTCCAAACCAGAACGCCTAACACTGCCAAGATTAAGCAGCCCCAGGAATTCCTAATTACTTTTGTAAACCCCTCCCCAACCCCACCATGTGGGGACCATGAACACTGGGGCAGAAGAAAAAGAAGAAAACCTGTAAGTAGAAAAGGCCATGTCGGTGGGGGAGGGGGAGGTAGGGGGGAGATGGGGAATTCAAATTATTTCTAAAAATTTGAAATGGGAAATATCTGCGAAGTCATAATCTATATTTTCTATTTCCGGGTTCACTGACTCGAGACATATTTCATAGAAGTACTAGAAAGCAGCATTGATGGACTTTTTTTTCTTCCCTGACCTAAGAAATCACAAAGGAGCGTGCCTGTCAGGGGCTCTGGCCAAAGTGTCAGTGAGGTGGAGAAGTTGCTGGTGTCCTACCCCTTGTTGCCCTGGCTTCCAGCCTCACAACATCTACTAGGATTCATTTGTCAAAAAGCCAGTTTGATAGTATTTTCTTAGTGGATTGGCTTGACAGTTCCCCTTAGAATGCACAAACTGTACCTGTGTGTGTTACAGATGGGGAGAAGAACGTGGAAGCTCACCAATGACAGAGATGGGTTTGGAAAAGGAATTGAGCCCTTTGGTCCAACTCTTGGGTGGCCATATTAGCTCAGCCCTAATCATGTATCCCAAGTCATCAGCATAGGGCGCAAGCACCCTCCACACTTCTGGATCATGTTTACCAACAGATTTTGTGGGATGGCAAGCGGAGGAAAGGGTAGGTCAGAATCACAAAGACAAAGCATATGTACCTATTGATATTCTAGATCCCATTACACAAAAAAACAATGACAGGATCAGGAAACGAATCAACAAATGCAGAGTCTAGGAATTTCCTTTAAGAATTAATTAAGCAAAGGGGAGAATTTATAAACTCTACTGCCAGGTGTTAGAAGTGGTAAGACAGGCAGGTATTGGGGGGTTTGGCATTTGTTCTTATACTGGAAATGGTAATAAAAAATGTCTGCCATCATTTGGAAAAATAGATGCTAGGCTTCAGAAAGGCCCTCTGCTATCTCCTTGGACACTTGTTTTGTGGCTGAGAAGAAAGAGGCTCAGTAGGATTAAGTCTGTTCAAGTGCATAGAGCTAGCAAGTGTCAGGACTCAGTTCTAAATCCTGTTCTTTGAACCACATGCTCTTTCCACTCTGTTATTCCACCTCTCAAGACCAGGTAAATTTGCAAAATAGTAGGGCTGTAGAATTTTAATCCACACCTTGAGATTTGTATTAAACCTAACCTACAGGTCCCCTGCCCACTCCCAATTCCCATCCTCTCCTTGGAACATAATACCCTCTTTTGGAATATCATTATTGGGTTATTGCTGATGCTTTGGTGTGAAGAGCTCTTGGAAAAGAGTTACCAAGGGAGGAGCAACTGGGGAGAAAACATATTCAATTTCCTAGATCTATTACCTGTTAAACTTGGCTCATCCTTGTTTCTTGATGAGCATGGCATCTTCTTTGTTGTGGCCAACTTGTGACATTGTGCGTAAGTAGGAGAAGTGAAGAAAGTTACTGAGGAAGGAGGGGCTGTTGTAATTCAAAATGATTTGTGGTAGCCCTATGTTCCCATCCTGACTGTCAGGAAACAGGGAGGCCCAGGTATGGTAGGCTGGCAGGTGTAAAAACACTCAATTATCATTAGAAATTTTGACAAAGTACAAATTAGAGCAAGGCCTAGATCCCCACAAAAGAGTAGTCATCTGAGGAGCCCCCAGGGGATTTTGCCTCCTGCTGAAAGGCATATGGGAGGAGACTGTGGTCATGTTGCAGGGAAGTAGGGTTCATTCAGCAACTCGTTGACCATAATGTTGACCCGATTGATGGGTCTTCTGTTCCTCTTTCAAGTTCTGGTTATTTGGTATTTTTTAAAATACAGAAACAAAGGATCATACGCTTTTGTCGAATCATTACCAGTCTTCATCTACTTTGCATAAAGAAGCAGGAAAAGACAGATCAAATTTGGGGGACTGATGACTGCCAACCTACAGGAGCTGCATTTAATCAGGAAGAGGAGGATAAATACAAGGTCATGAAATCTAAAATCTAATTTCTCTTCTCTGTTCTTCAACTATATATTATTCTTTCCCTAGTCTTGTAGTATATTCTGGGATGGTGGTGCTAATTGATCAATAAGAAGATCATTAAACTTAATTATCTGCTATTCTGCTTTTTAGTCACCATAGAGGTATATATAAGAATTTTATAATCTTATATATTTTATATATATATAATCTTATATAAGAATTAACAGTGTCAATTGCCAGAACAAATCAATCATCTTTTCAAAATTTCTCTCTTTCTTATGTCTAGTGTTTGCACCAAATACTGGATCTATTCTTGTATATAACCCAGAATCCATAAAAGAAAATTTTAATTTCATCCATGGAATAGACATCCCCATGAAGGTCGGATTTGAAGTTCATTTAACTCAGCAATATGTTCCCAAAATGGTACTCTAAAAGTTTTTCTTTCACTTATTATTAAAAGACCTTCTAGGCCTCATCCTCACCCTACACAGACACATGTAAGATGTGCGAATGGCTTTTCCAAACAGTATGGTGTAAAATAAAGGGGAAGAGGGCAAAAGCAGATTTTCTGAAAATGTGGAGTAAATTTTAGGTTAGGCCAATCCAAGGTTGAAGAACTGTCTAAATCGTGCCTTACTTTTGTGATGTGTTACCCCTGCTACTGTAGATCAGCTCTTCTGGTAGGCTCTGGAGACCATGAGCAGGTGAGGGAATTCCACACTGCTATCCCCTCTAAGATGGTTCTTCTAAACCCAGTCAATTCTTAAAGTAAATTTGGAAAGAGATGTGCTGGCCACATTTAACCACCCTGTTCCCTTTCCCTGCAACTGACCTTAACCAGCTATGAAACAAGTGTGATAGAACGCATGAAATTGACAAGGTGCCATTTACTTCCTTGTACCAAATACACAAGTAGAGACTAAGAGGGGACCATTTGCCAGGTGATAATGGACATGTTGAGTTAGGCTCATGTATGTCCATTATGCTGTTAGGGACTATGCAAACAGATGCGTGTATGAATACGCATGGAATCCAAACCAAGCGCATCACAGGCCTCCCATAATAAACAAATATAAGGAAAAAGATGAAATAACTGGTTTAGACCAAAAAGTCTTCAATATCAGTTCACAGACAGTAGTGTACCCTGATAACTTTCTTTAAATACATTTCCTGGTAAACTGGGAATAAAATAATTCCAGAAAGCATCTGGTCTATATATATGCTTTGATGTAACAGCTCCACCTTCCAGATAATTTGGAAATAAACGCAATTAGAAACTAGACACTGTAAACTCAACAAGAATAGTAAGCTCCCTGTGTCAAATGGATGTGACTGTAACATTTTGTAATGGGGGAGCATCTTAGTGAATGGAGTACAGGGTGATTGAAAGTCTTCTTCCAACCAGCCAGACTCTGGGTAATGAAAGTTATCAACGTGTATCAGGTGATAACCAGTCATCTTAGCTTGAAAACAATGTGAGAACTGAACCTTTAGAAATGTCAAGTGACCAAACAAGTATGTGCAGAAATTAACTTTTTTTTTTATTATAGATCATATAATGTAGTAGTAAAGTTTGTTTGAAGTGCATGAATAAAAAGTTAGTGAAATTACAGGAGGAACAATCTATATAGCAATAATAGGTGCATTCCTTGTGCATCTGAAAGGAAAAGAAAAAGAGTTTTCACTCATTTTGGCCTAAAACTTAGTGTCAGGTTCCCAGGATTCTGACATCAGAACCCGGATAACGCTGATTAGAACCATAGGGGCTTTACAATAAAAGCTAAAATATTGACCATATGATGGCAAAAAGTCTTATTTTGTGGTTGACTGATTCTCTTCTAGCTACTCTCTGATGAAGTCGGTGGCGCTGTGGAGGAGGACCGCCGTCGCCTGGACGAGGACCGGGACCGCTCGGCATTGTCGTAGCTGACGTGCTTGTCGTAATTCTCCATCTGAGCCTCGATGAAATCTCTCTGCTGTTGCCTGATGGTCTGGCTGATGAGCCCAGGGAGGGCGTGGATGCTGCCAATCAGAGTCTCTAGTTTTGTCTCCACGGTAACGATCCTCTTCTCAAAGTCTTCACTCCGTTCATTTAGGTCGGAAATCATGTCATACATGATGTTCTGGGTCTACAAAACAGGATGGGAGACAGATAAGGAAACCAAGGACTAAGGTTTCAGGACACTGGCCCTGGAAGCAAACTGTCAACTCTCCAAGTCTGAGGGTTGGATTCCTTTTGGTGGCACACAAAGAAATAGGGGCATCAGCTGATGGAGCACTTGACTTTGCAAAGCAGATTTAGTATGTCTGTTCAATGCCAGGATTTAGAAATGTAGGATCTTTGGGGCCCCTGGGTGGCTCAGTCGGTTGAGCCTCCAACTCTTGATTTTGGCTCAGTTTGTGATCTCAGGGTCGTGAGATCAAGCCCCACACCTTGGGCTCTGCACTGGATGGAGAGCCTGCTTAAGATTCTCTCCCTTCCCCCCCACACCCTCCCCCTCCTAAAAATATGTAAGATTTTAGGCCTTAACCTGATCCAGTTGCAGAAAATGTCATACAGGTTTGCTGGTGGTATGCCCCATGATTTTTGGTGGTGTCGAGACAAAGTTGTGATTTAATATTTGTGTAGATTTCTTAATAGCAGTTACAAAAGTTAGCACGTCACATTCGTTTTGCAACATGTAATACTTATTAGGGCAAGGGTAATTTTTAAAATGAAGCAGATTTAAAGAATAATCATAATAGTACACAGAAGGTACTGGACTGTAGCAAAAATTTTGAAGGTGGAATATGAAGGACGTTTAGGACAAACTAATTTAGTCAAGTAATTTAGTAACTTAAAGCAAGAAAAAATTCTGAATCATCTTTTGTGGCCCTAGGTTTCAAATTACAGGCTCTCCGTTGGGTAAAAGCATTTTGAGAGGTAAAAAGTTGGGGGGAGATTAAGTTACCAGTCTACCCTGTTAGCTATGGGTTTATCAGAGCTGAGTGGTTTGAAAGAGGAAAATGTTTTTTGTTCTCTAGCGAATCTTGAAATTGTCTTGATGAGAGGCTTTTCATAACTTGGACTCCCAGTTATGTTTCTGGAGGGAACTGAGAGACCAGGAAGAAGGGAAGGACGGGCACACGAATCTCTTTCCATTGATGCTTTTCCCAAGTTTCAAAACCTTTGTTGAAGCTGTCCATCCCTCTATCTTATTTCCCTCTATTAAATGTGCTCTTACCTGCTTACTAACCTCTTAATGATGATAAATGAACTGATTAAGAGAGTTACTATTCAGGACACAGACACTTAGTTTGAGCTTGGTCATGGAGACAGAGCACATTAACTTTATTTTTTACTACATAGTCTTGAGAATATGGGAGCAACATCCACTCACTCAAAAATACTGAACCCTTATGGCACAACAGCTCTGTAGCTGTAATAGTAAGCATGGTACTCAAGAAATAATTTGAAAGAAATAGCGCAGCACATATCTGTGAGCATCCTGCCTTATAGACAGACTCCTGAAGTGACACTATATAGTGCAGATTTATAATATTAAATTAATTATATATAGTAAAATGTTATATTATTTCCAAGTGGTCTGCTTTATTTACCCAATTTTTTTATCATTTGGCCTTGGAGTGATGTAAGAGTCTGCCCCATCTTTGTTCAAGACGTGTCCATTTGAGAGCCACGTGTGTAAATATTAATTGAGAACATTTTCGAGTCTCATGTGTGCTGCCCATCTTCAATGCACAACATATGCTCTCCTGGGGGTAAGTCATTGAATTCTTCACTTACCTTCTATTTGTAAGGCCTCAAATATTCACTTTTTACATATTTATATTGCATGTGTCACTGATATGCATTAAGACAAATATAATGTCGTTGTGTTATTTCACGAGGCTAGAATAAATAGGTGTAATTTTCCTAGTGATACTGGAGGCTTTATATAAGACAAACAACAGGATATACAGATCCAACTGAGAGTTGCCCCTTTATTTTTTTATTATTTTTTTTAAAGATTTATTTATTTGTTTTGAGAGAGAGCGAGCATGCGCAGGGAGGGGAAGAGGGAGAGAGAGAATCTCCAACAGCCTCCCTGCTGAGTGCAGAGCCCAATGCAGGGCTTGATCTCACAACCCTGAGATTATGACCTGAGCCAGAGTCAAGAGTCCAATGCTTAACCGACTGAGCCACCCAGGTGCCCCTAGAGAGAGTTGCCCCTTTGAAAGCATTCGTGTTAAAAGGTTGAGAACTGGGGCACCTGGGTGGCTCAGTCGTTAAGCGTCCACCTTCGGCTCAGGTCGTGATCCCAGGGTCCTGGGATCGAGCCCCGCATCGGGCTTCCTGCTCCGCGGGAAGCCTGCTTCTCCCTCTCCCACTCCCCCTGCTTGTGTTCCCTCTCTAGCTGTCTTTCTCTCTGTCAAATAAATAAGATCTTAAAAAAAAAAAAAAAAAAAGGTTGAGAACTTCCACATGATGCCTCCTTTGGAATTAGCTCAGGAAAATGGAAGGTTGTCATTGTGGGCAAATATTCATATTTTTAAAGTGGAGTTGACTTGAGAGGAACAAGCAAAAATCAACCAGATAAATCTTGTGAGTGTGACAGAAGAATCAAGGGACCATTAATGTGCTTTGTAAAAAGTACTATGATTTTTTAAATAATGAAAAAAGAATCCTAAATTATAAAAACTGATTCTCTTTTTTTTGGAAAGATGATTCTCATGTTACGATGTAATTTTTTTTTTTTTTAAATTTCAACATTGCAGTCTTCTGAGTGGGCTTAAAATAAATAAAAAAATAATTTTATTGCTGAGTCCTATGTAGCCCTGAACGTCATGGTCAAACCCAGGATGTAGTTCTGTTCTCAAAGGGATGAGACTGAATGACAAATATGAAACCCAACGGTATTGTCTCATATTCCACTTATGTTTCTTACTGTATTTTCAAGCCCCTGTAAGTAGGAAGGCTTTTAGAATGGGGGTTGAATAATTTATGTAGGGAAAGGGCATATGAAGGAAGAGTTTTAGGAAAATTCTGTTAAGTTGGGTTTAGGGTGGTTTATTGGCTTGATGAAGCAAGTTTGGGGTGTCCTCCTCCCAAAGCACGATCAGTTACTATGCAGTGCTTCATTCCAACAGACCTCATCACGAGGGCTGAGACCCCAAGCTTACCTTGGCCAGGTCCACCAAGGTATTGGCTTGGTCATTCAGTTTCCTCTGCTCCATCTTTACACTTCTTAATCTAAAAGACAGAATCTGAAGTCAGAAGGGCTCCTTCCTTTCTACTGCTCTCATACGCCTTCCAAAGAGCATGCATAAAATTGACAAGAGCAAAGAACTGCATGGATAATGCCTTGAATATTTGGGGTCAAGTCCAAACTGGTTATGTATCTGGTACAATGAGAAGCATGCTTCCCCAACACCGCAAAAAAGGAAAGGAGTGAGAGAGAGAGAGAGAGAGAGAGAGAAAGAGATGAGGTGTCCTTAGGACAACTATTTACCAGGGAGTTAAAAGTTGAACGGAGTAAGGCTCATAAGGATTTAACCATATGAGAAAAGTCAAAACATTCCTTAAAATCCCAGTATCGTTTCAAATAGACATAGGAAGAAATAGGCAAAGCGACGACAATTTCATCAATGTTGGAGCAGTGAGCACCTTCCTATGCCTACATGACTAGATACGGGGCATAGCCCTGTTCAGCTGGAGATGGATTGGGTTAGGTATTTGAACCTGATGAAACACAGTGATAAGTGAGATTCTTATTAGCAAAAAGAAAGCTTTTATTCAACCAGCAGCAAGATAACTCAAAACACATAATTCTCTTATTCTTCCTTGTGTTTCCCTTGACTTTTATCTTAAACTGCCATGAATTTGAAGGGAAGCCAGACCATTTCCTTGGGAGAATTTCCCTTAATTTTTTATTGTAGATAAAAGTCAGCGGACAATTAAAATGTCTGACAGATGGGACCACTACTTGTAAAGTTACTTTTAGATACTTTGAAATATCACTGCATATATCTGATTGACAGTCAAACGACCACTGGTTTTTTTTTTTTTTAAATCTTTCTGAATGACAACTCTTACTATTCCTTAACTTATTTACTATAATATTTTAAAAAAATATTTATTCATTGCTTACTCTGTACCAAGAAATGAAGATTTTCCAACAGAAGACAAGTGGTTTATTGTTCTTTAAGCCAACGATTCAGAGCCATGCTCCAGGAGAGGAGCAAGTCTCTCTCAGCTACTTAGTTAAAAAAAAAAAAAAAGTCCCTGCTAACCTTTTTGCCTTGATGACACGTTGTTTGTAAAGTATAGTGTTGATGTTGGAGAGTCATCTTGATAATTTCCCAATTTAAATGAAAGGTAATTACAAAAAAGGGATAAAAAATTCACAGGGCAAGATTTTACTGCCAGGGAGATTTTTGCAACAAATGTTCATGATGCACAGGGATTTTGTTTTGAAACTACGATATCCAATATGTCCCCAAATCTGCTTGACAGTGAAGATAGAGTTCCTTCTGCCAGTATGGGTTTAACTGACACCTGCCTATAACACGATATTTAACCATCCAAAACAGCTTAAGGTTATAACATATCATTGCAAGTCTGTGTTTCTCTATTAGAATGCTTGGAACTCAGTTAATTGGCTCCTTTCTGTGCTATTCTAGAGATGGAATATGTTTAAGTGTAAAAGAAATTTACAAATATGTATTTAAATCTAACACGTCGTTGAGATAGGTTTCTCTAAGTAGTTACAAGGATTACAGTTCTTGTGTCTGCCTTTTAAAAACAAGTCCCTTCCCTCCCCCTGCCAAAAAAAAAAAAAAACCCCTTGAAACATGTGTGGGGTCATTCTACAGAAATGTACTAGAGAAAACAAAGGGGCCAGACATGGACTCCATTCTCCCTGGACCTAATTTGACCTTCAGTTTCTTAATGGAGGAAACGAATAGGGTTAGGTGAGGACAGTGGTTCTGAAGTGCTGGATTTATACCAGCAGAGGTGTTCTAGATGGCCAAGTGACACGCAAACAAGAAGACCTTAAATACTAAACCAGATGGAGAGACAGTTCTCTTTAATTCTCTTCCAATTCATGATTATTACAGGAAAAATGTCTCAGGCTGGTTCTATCCCGTTTTTATCTCCCAACACCTGCTAGTCTCTCCTTTCTGAAAAAAGAGAGAGCAGGATTTCAGCTGAGAGCTTTCTGCAGGCAACGGTCCGTGGCTAGAATTCAACGCCAGTGTTGCAGTTGTTGGCTAATGCTGCCTTTACCTCTCTTTGCTGGGAATGGTTTTTTGGTTTTTTCATTTTGGTTTGTTTTTGTTTTTGTTTTTTAGCCATTTTGTGATAGAGACTTACATCAAGCTTTGTTTTCAGATTTAAGTAATAGGAGAGTCGGCACATGAATGACCCAAGTTTGGGGAACCAGATCAGAAGCCTCCAGCAACTAGTGAGTGCAGGCAAAGTCCTGAGCTTGGCCGGTCCCGCGGAAGGGCCAGAGTGCTGGTCCCTTCGCTGAGGTGAGTACTCTGTCTTCCAAACAGTGAAGCCTAATTTCCTTCTCTTGAATTCCTATATTATGTTTCTGACAGTAGAATTTTGCCCATTTTCTTTTCCACTAATCCGGAAAGCTGACGTAGAGCAGCCTATTCGATTGGAATCCCCTGAGCTACTTGCACTTAAATCATCTTGCCTTGCTGCTTCTGAGACTGCCTGAACCATAGAACTGGCAGAAAAAAAGCCTACTTAAAGCTTCAGCTGTCAGAATAAAAGGTAAAAGGTGTGTGTTTTACTTCCCTTCCCCCCGCCCCCCAAAAGAAGAATAAGGAACATATGTTGACTTCTTCCTTGTGAACTTCACTTATCACAGGAAAAGATCATGATTTTGGATCACATTTCCATAGCAGCAATCAGACTACTAAAATTCACAAATAAAGGATCCACTTGGGTGCATGCAGCCAGTAGAAAATTCTGCAAATGTTGAGGGGAGCGGCTCACACAACTTACTTCCGAGCTCTATTTTCATTTTGTTGAAATAAAAAGACAAAACAAAAGAAAAGAAACTGTAAAATATTCTGGAACAAAATAACAGCGTGGTGTTCAATTGTGCACAGGGGGCTCGATTCATTGGCGGAAAGATCCTGTTAAGGTTCTGCAGGATTTTGGCACAGTGATCACAGAAAAACACTGTTCAATTATATTAGCATCCTTCACTGCTGAGAGACTGCCTCACCCGAAACACAGCGCTTTCTCCAGAACGAAGGTTCAGAAGGAAGAACCTCTACCAGGTCATTATGGCCTCTTTGATACTCGATGTCCAAGTAAACTACAAGACCCATTTTGGTCTAATATGAATGTCATAGGGACAATAGTCTCAACAATGGGATTATAATGTCAGTGTTTCTTGGAGGGGGTACATCTACTCCGAGTTGGGGCTGTTCAGAAGCCTGGCTTTCTGAAAGGTGGGTAATCCAAAAACTCAGCATCAGAGAAATTCTGTTTACTGAATTTCTCGGCTCCAAGACAAGTTCATGTTGATTGCTGGGTGGTCTGTAGTTGAGATAGAAGAATGATACACTTTAAAAGAGTTAATGCTGATACCAGAAAAAGTGCTCAAAGGTCTACAGGCACAGAATGCTTCCTGGCACTAAGTGATGATCCCTAAAGACAGATCTGTTACTGGAAAGAGGACAGAGCCTGGAGAAGCAGGCATCTACTGGAGACTAGGGAGGCCATGTGTCAGGGAGAGACGCTGGGAAGAGGGGAGTCCAGATCGAGCTCCAGAAAAGCTCTCAGGACAAATCAGAGGATGGGAGAGGCCAGCAGAGCTCTAGCCAATGAAATTATAAATCTGTGTCTGAATAGTGGGCAATGGGAGCCTTGCCCTGAAGAATCGAGCCCTGTGTGCTTTCCTGCATGACTTCACTCACTCACTCAAAATGAGAGATTAGGCACGATTAGAATAATCTAGCCAAAACCCAGCCCATATAAATGTCCAGTTGTACTTAATTTTTTTTTTTTTACAAAGTATAAGTACCCTCCCACCTCAAAGGAAATCAGATAACCCCAAGACTAAGTTATAAAACAATTTAGAACATTTGCGTTGCTCGAAGCTGATCTACTTCAGAACTACATTGTTGCTACTGAAGAAACAGAATGAGAAATGTCTGCAAGAAGCAGAAGAATCATGAATGGTTTCCTCTGTTATGCTATCCCAGAGCAGGATTCTGGAAGGCCCATGTAAGCTATACCTTGAACCCCTTAAGAGTGGGTCCGTGCACCTTCTAGAAATCTAACAATTGCTTAGGGGCAATTTTTCAACTTCGCTTCCCCCAATAATTTTTTCTGACATACTATAAAAATTTTCAAACCTGTGGCAAAGTTGAAAAAAATTTACAGTGAATACCCCTAAGCTGCCCCCACCTGCCCCAAGATTGGAGCATGAGTGCATTTTGCGACAAGATAGATAAAAATATAAATACCCACCATTCACATGTGGCTACAAAATTATTACAGAAACCATCAAAGCAGTTTTTCCAATAGTTTTATTATATAAAAACTTATCAATGGCACCCAAGGACACTCACATTTCATTTTCTATTTAATAGGTACATCACACTGACAGAAAGGGTTATAAATATGATCCCAGAGGAAATGGCATGTGTGGTTGCTAGACCCATAGACTGACCACACCTGCCCACACACACAAAGGTAAGTTTTGTGTTTTTTTTTTTAATATACCTGAACAATATAAGTTCGTATTGAAATATTAAAAGTACAAAGGATGATTCTCCACAGTATGGAGAAATCTTGGATGAATGTTGGGTTTCTATGTGGTACACTTGTGGGGGTGTAGGAATGGCCACTCTACCAGGAGAGGGGTACCCGGGGACCCTTGAGGAGGCAGCCTGTCCTCAGAGGTGAAGGCTCAGTGTCTCTCCGGGGACTCGCTCTCTTAGTCTAAACTTTAAGGAATCAAGATGTGGAGGCTCCTAGGGGATGGTATTTGGTTATAAAGGTAGCCGTGATCTCCAGCAAGCAGTTTCTTCTTGGGAGCCAGATCTGATCCGGTGTCCCTCTGTGTTTCCCTTTTACGCATTCCCAGACTTGGACAGAGTATTATCTTAAAATTCTAGCCTTTCCTTACAATGGGATAAAAAGCATAGTTGGGGGCCCAGTGTGACATCCCAGAGCTAAAGGGGAAATGATGTCACTTTGGGGCTGGTGGCAGCAAGAACATGACTAAAGCGCTCTGAGGAGCCATGAGGGCGGGCTCTACTGTACTGTATGTGTGGAGTCTCCATTTTAGATCTCACAGTGCCTGGATTTTATTCTCATTATGGTAGTAATTTCTACACAGAGTCCACATTGTGAGTGCTAGCTATTTAGAAACGCACAGTTGGAGGGAGAAGTGAAAGGGTAGCCCTTGAATGCTGAGTGATTTCCGAGAGACTCTCAGTATAATATATTAGGTATGTGCTACCTGAGGATATACAATAAAAACTCCAGCTTCAGAGCTTTCTGGTCTACCACACTAGGCAGCTCCGAGAAAGACACATCTTGCCATCTAATCAGGATACCCAGTGTGTTGACCTACCTTTCCATGATTCCCCTGGTAGGCTGCATGAGGAAAGCTATTGTTCTGGCCCATCCATGGGACAGATCTGCTCTTCCCCACACAGAAATGGCATGGACTTAAGAGCAAGGCTGTGCAGCCTCAAGATGGATGCCCACATGAATGTACTTACGGTAAGGATGCTGCCAGCCTGAGGGAGAAAAATTGGTGCTTTCAAGTCATTATTGAAACTCACTACAGAGGCATTTGTCCTTTAAAAGTCTATGATGGTTATATACAGTGTTACAACAAAATGGTGTGAAGAACTTCAACAAACTGAATAATGGTGGTCTGGATAAAGTCAGAATAATGGTGGAAGAGTGTAAGGTCTGCAGGCACTATAAAATCTATAATGAACACGGAGTGTATAGAAAATCCCCCAAGTCCTGAGTAAAGACTCATTTAAAAATGCAAGTATTAAATCAAGCGTCTATACTATCTTCATAGAAACATGTTGGCAGGGTGTTAAAAACAAAATCCAGACAGGTCATAAAATAGTTAATGTTTGTCAAGATTTTGCAGTAGATACAAACTAAACATCCTAGAGCAAACTAGATGAATAATTAAGCTATAGTAGGAAATACAATTGCAACTGAAAATATTGTTTCTAAAGAGAGAACCTGAGAAGACATTTTAAAGTTAATACAGTAAATGACGATTCTCCCCCGTAATGAATGATTTTTTTAGTCCTAAAAAGAACTGACAATCTTCTCAGCATTTCATTTGTGGAATTACTAAAATGCCAAATAATGTCTTCTGGGCACAGATATGACAGTGTTTTCTTCTTTCCTCTCTCACGAGAGAAGAATGACCAAGTGTGAGAATTTAGACCCAGAGCTACACAAGCAGGAAGGCAACAAATGAGAAATGGTACTTACTGGTGAATAGCTTGCAAGAATTTTCGTTGATGTTTTCTTACTTTTGCATGATCTATCTTTTTTACTAGCTTTGTATTTTTGTAAATTAGCCATGTTTCCCTGAGTACATTGGCAGCTGCGTTTTTAACCTGTTAAGAAAACAAACAACAAATTCAAATCAAAACCACATTGAGATACCACCTTACACCAGTTAGAATGGCAAAAATGGACAGGGAGAGAAACAACAAATGTTGGAGAGGTTGTGGAGAAAGGGGAACCCTCTTACACTGTTGGTGGGAATGCAAGTTGGTACAGCCACTTTGGAAAACAGTGTGGAGGTTCCTCAAGAAGTTAAAAATAGAGCTACCCTATGACCCAGCAATTGCACTACTGGGTATTTACCCCAAAGACACAGATGTAGTGAAAAGAAGGGCCATATGCACCCCAATGTTCACAGCAGCAATGTCCGCAATAGCCAAACTGTGGAAAGAGCCGAGATGCCCTTCAACAGATGAATGGATAAAGAAGATGTGGTCCATATAACAATGAAATATTACTCAGCCATCAGAAAGGATGAATACCCAACTTTTACATCAACATGGATGGGACTGGAGGAGATTATGCTAAGTGAAGTAAGTCAAGCAGAGAAAGTCAATTATCATATGGTTTCACTTATTTGTGGAACATAAGGAATAGCATGGAGGACATTAGGAGAAGGAAGGGAAAAATGAAGGGCGGGAATTGGAGGGAGAGATGAACCATGAGAGACTATGGACTCTGAGAAACAAACTGAGGGTTTTAGAGAGGAGGGGTGGGTTAGGAGATGGGTTAGCCCGGTGATGGGTATTAAAGAGGGCATGTACTGAATGGAGCACTGGGTGTTACATGCAAACAATGAATCATGGAACACTACATCAAAAACTAATGATGTAATGTATGGTGATTAACATAACATAATAGTAATTAAAAAAAAAAACCCAAAACCAAAAAAAAACTAATGATGTATTGTATGGTGACTAACATAATAAAATTAAAAAAAAAAAAAAAGAAAACAAACGAACACAACTGTTGATAAATTCCAGAGCAGAATCCTTTGCAACGTAGCTGGGGGGGTTCATATTTGTCATCTGAATGATCATGGTAAGTTCTAGCTCATTGAGTAACTGTTTCTCAAAAAAAAAATGTGTCTTGAATCTGAGCCTGTTAAAAAGTACCTGTTTCTGTCTTGGGACCACATTTAAAATGGAATATTAGGGAGGTACTGACCTATTTCTGGGCTAAACTCTACCCCTCAGGAACCTTTTTATTCAACCAGTTTTTTTTTTTTTTTAAAGAAATCAAGAGGAGCTTGTGACCTGTCTGGCAACACTAGGAGGGGAAAAAGGTGCTGATTTCCCCACCCTGTATTGTAATTGTTATCCCCATGTTCTTCATTTCCCTGGAGGAAGGCAAAATGCCAGAAGGCCAAGGTGAATCTTGTCTCTTGCAAGCTTGTTTGGTATTTTTGGCTGCAAAACGACAGGAAGGGCATGTTTCCACTGCTCAGTGTCCAAGCAGCCCTATTCTTCTGCCCTCCTGGGGTGACTTAGCAAACTGTATGCCTGTTAGCATATTTTAATGAACTGACAGAGTCTATGTTGTTGTGATTTTGTTGGTTAATTTAAGTATGCTGCATTTCAAATGGATGAGACAAACCTAAAGGATGTAAGTGTTTCAGTAACACAGCCAAGGCCTAGTGTAGCTGATGGGAGGTGAAAATACTTCCTAGTAATATTCAAGCACTTTCTTTCTTTCTTTTTTTTTTAAATTGTTTATTGTTTTATGTTAATCACCATACATTTCATCATTAGTTTTTGATGTAGTGTTCCATGATTCGTTGTTTGTGTATAATACCCAGTGCTCCATGCAGAACGTGCCCTCTTTAATACCCATCACCAGGCAAGTACTCATGGATCAACTTCTTTGAGTAGGTCATTAATAATTAGCCTAAATGAAACCTTTGGGTCATCATACCTTGCACTATGAGCAAGAAAGCACTTTCTTGATTAGCATCTTCAACAATTCCTGGAACCTGATAAAGGCCAGCCAAGGCCAAGTTTGGCCTCTCCCTTGCTCATAGAGCAAGGTATGATGACCCAGAGGTTTCACTTAGGCTAATTATTAATGACTTACTCTAAGAAGTTGATCCATGAGGCAAAACATGAGAGACTCTTAACTCTAGGAGACAGACTGACGGTTGCTGGAGGGGAGGGGGCTGGAGGGATAGGGTAACTGGGTGATGGGCATTAAGGAGGGCTCTTGATGGAATGAGCATTGGGGGTTGTATGCAACTGATCAATCACTAAATTGGACCTCTGAAACTAATAAAAAAAAAATCCAAAAAAAAAGTTGATCCATTGAATTCTTCTGAGTGATTGAGTGATGGATAAAGGATGTTTCGGGGCGGGGGGCTGGGTAGAGGAAGACAACTTTGTAAGAAAGGCAAAGTGGTGGGGAAGACCGAGCAGTGAACTGGACTTGAGAAATGGTTCTAAGTTCTTGACTTTGGACTAACTAAGTTAGGTCAAGGAGACTAGCTAAACCTCACAGGACTTTAGTTTTCTCTTCTCTACATGAGAAAAGTAGAATTCTTACTAAAGTCTTTTTCAGGTCTTAGTTTTCAATAAGGAAGAGTCTTAGAATTACATTACAACTATGATCACAGGGATGTACATGTATTTTTTCACTTTTAGCACAGAAAGCCTCAGGTTTGGTAGCTGATGGTGAATCCTGTTCATGCTGCTGTAAAGGTTTCTTTCTGAGTGAAATTGAATTGCTAGAACCCACGTTAAGAAAATGACTCGCTTCTTAGAACTGCTTTTAGCAGCGACTTTGGTTTATGATGCACTTCCTCTGGATATTCATCAGACTCTGCACAGAGAGCATTCATTGCAGAAACAGGATTGAAGTATTAGGTGCTGAATGCCAGCAGAGAGTCCAAGAAACATCACCACCGTCCACAGTGAAGTTGAAAGGTGTTCCAGTTAAATTCTTGGCTCTTCATTTTTACAGAAACAGATTTCTCTTCTTTACAGGGGTAGGAGTCGCCTTTGGGAGGGCTTTTCCATCTGATCGTTACATCCATTTCAGAGGTAAGGATGCTGCATAAGTGGCCAAGGGTTGAGGACCTTGCTTTTAAAGGGAAAGGGGTAGGAAGTTACTGGTCAGCACCAGTTGGGGTTGGAATAGGCCCTTCCCCACTAAGAAACAGAAGGGCCAACGAAGGGAGGTCTCAGCTATCTGAACAGCTTTAGCTGCCTGGAAGATGGTAAGGGAACCTGGTAGACGCCCCCTCCTTGATTTTATCAGCTCAAGACACAGAGGAGGAAGCTAGAAAACTTGGTAAAAACAGATGGGACAGTAACACAGCAGTTGAACATAGGAGTGTTTGCAAGAGAACACAACAACTGATTTTGCTTTGGATTCCCATCCATAAACAGCAAATGCCAAATTCCTCAAGTTCTTAAATCTTTAAAAAAGCGATTTGCTGCTTGCCCTCAAGGTATTTTAAATGATTTTTTGTTCTCTTTGGGATGGCGGGGGAATGGCTGAAGGGGAGTAGGGAATCTCAATTTCTGAGATCACTGGGGTGGGTTGACACCCCCAAGGTCTTTGTGGCAGGATTTGTATGCACAAAACGCTCACTGTAGTTGACAGGCTAAAAATGAAAATGATTCCTCATCTGAAAATGAAATCCCTACAGCTGCTTTGAAAAACTATGAGACAGATGCATTTATGTTGAAACGTCCCCTTTTCTAACTCCGTAATAGGTTTTGAAACACAAGAATAAAACTCTGAAGTCATCCCATTTAACTGGTACTTTTCAAGATGGCAGCCACAAGACAAACATCCAAGAGTAGAAACATGCACCCTCTGCCTAGTGATCACATGTGCCTGGGATAAGTAGGTTTTTCCAGCCTCTCTTAGGGCTGAAAGGGACAGGGGACAGTGAGAAGACAGGGTACAAATACAAAGTACCTCAGTGTTCCACAGGTTTGAACAATGGGGAATTGTTACAGGACAGTGATAGCCAATTGGAGAAGGGAAGTAGGTCTATGCATTAGTGATCGTTTAGATGAAAGGGAAGTTGACTTAAAGGGCAAGTTTCTTTTGTTAATGAAGTTAAGAACCCTGCCATACAGTTATCTCGCAATGTAACCCTGGAGCTCCCTCCTGCCCTTCGGGGGCATTTACAGACTCTCAGAGGGCATGGGTGTTGACACTAATCTTTGTGTCCCCTAGCGCAGTGCTTTGGGCATAGGTGGTACTAAATATTTGATACCGTAGTATATACTTTGCATCATAAAAACTTCTAATTATGAACCACAGATACATACTTATCAACCAAAGGACCCTTTGGATAAGAAGGGTATACAGGTTACAGAAGAGACCTATGATCTCACCAGGTGTTCCCTAATTTCCAGTTACTAATTCAACACATTTATTGTCTATCACATGTTAGATACTATGATAGTTGCTAGGGGGAGATCATAGATCTGACCCCCCAAAATCGTAGCTGTAATAATTCTAGTGCCAATTAATGGGCCAAAGCCTCTGTGAAATAGAACTTCTTTCCTGTACATCAAAAAATGAGAGAAAAAAAGGAAAACATGAACATTTGCTCTGCCTGACTTATGCTCAACTCCAATTAAAATCTTTTATCAGAAGCATTTTCACAGGCATATTAATAATCAGGTATTTTGAGAACACAAAAGCCCTAAAAGCAATAATACTATTGAAGGTAATAGTACTTACCCAGATGCCTTAAAAGCATCTTCACAGGTAGAAAGGATATGAAATGTTCTATTGCCGACTTACAGGTAATGATAAAAAAAAAAAAAAAATTAAAGCCACAGGTAGCAAGGTAAACAATATTTTTAAGTGTAACAATATTTGATAAACCACAAAAGCCCTTAAAGCGGATGGACTTTTTTTTTTTTTTTTAAAGATTTTATTTATTTATCTGAGAGAGAGAATGGGAGACAGAGAGCATGAGAGGGGAAGGGTCAGAAGGAGAAGCAGACCCCCTGCTGAGCAGGGAGCCCGATGTGGGACTCGATCCCGGGACTCCAGAATCATGACCTGAGCCGAAGGCAGTTGCTTAACCAACTGAGCCACGCAGGCGCCCCTTAAAGCGGATGGACTTTTAACTGAAACTTTGCTTTGCTCAAACCTAGATAGAGACAGGTTATTAAGCACTGTCTTAAAGGGTACTTTGTTTATATTGTTCCTTTGCTTTTGACTACTGTGATTCTTAAAGAAGAAACCTCCATTTCTTTGTCCTTTTTTCCTCTTGCCTCTCCCTTCAGAGACTTATTTTGGGGCAATGCTTCTCACTCTTTCTGAATTTAAGAGGAAGGCACATAACCTCTGCCTGAAGAAACGAGAGTTCCCTGCCTCTCGTTCTCCCCACGACAGTAAAATGGGTAAAATGTTGCTTCGTATGCTGTGGGTGATGTCTCCGGGATGGCCGGGACAAACGCAGACAAGGCTCGTAAGCCGGAACACCAACACCACGTGCCGCCCAGTTCCCCTCGGCAGCAGGTACGTGGGGCTGGGTGAACTCTGGAGCTTTGGAACAGAGGGAAGGCCCAGTGATGCATTCATTCCGTGTTTTCACCCACTGGGGCTTATGTCACCAAGCACAATGTAAAAGCTCCATAGACGAAATCCTCCAGAATTTCTGTTCACTTGCTAAGAGGCACGTAGGAAACAAAATTATATAACTGCATAATGGTGTTCTTATTATGGATCTTATTGAGAATTCTTAACAGGATTGGAAACACCCACAGTGGACATTAATATGTATAATTATCTTTTGTGGTACATCTAGCTACTTTAAAAATTAGGTCTGGGCTCCCAGAATTGCTTGTTTTCAAGTTTCCTTCTAAAATGGAAGTATGCAGAAGGCCAAACTCCAGGATTTCTTCTTGGCTCAGACATGGATGAAGAGCAATAATATTTCCAAAAGATAGAGCATGGTAAACATGCTGCCTCTGTCAGGTGATAAACTGCAAATCTACGAAATAGCTAGTCCTATCTTCCTAAGCCCCATGACAAGTTACTGCTATTATGCTTTCATTTTGAAAGCATTAGATTATTCTGGGTCCATGTACCTCCTTGGCCATTTTTGAATTGTAGAGTGGCATATAAACTTTTGGAATTACATGGAACAATCTCCCCTAATATATACTGTGCAATGAATAGTGTGTTCTACTTTCAAACATAGTATTTTACGTGGCTAAGGTTGTCAAACAGAGAAACAATTTCTATATGAAATTGTTCCTCTGGAAACTTGGGCACGGTGAATAATTTTTCATGGAAATTGTTCAATGCAGTTAAGAGACACAATGGGAGGCTTGGAAAGTTACATTTCTTCCTGGAAGAAATAATCAATTGTTTAACATTCATACTGCTGCTTCTTTACAAGCCTATTCAGATTTCAGAATGTCTATAATCATTACCCCTGCTGACCATCAGAAAAAAAAAGATTTCTTCTGTGCAGTGTTTCAAGGGATAGTTGCAGTTTTCTCTAGCCATAAATAGCACCCTTGAACTTGTATCTTGAACCTTCCTCTTGGTAACTCTGTATGGCTTTTAGGTCCTTGTTTACTCTTGGTTATATCCCAGAAATCAGTCCTGATCGTTCAGATTTTTGAACTCTTTTTAAATTGTAGTTGACATACAATGGTCCATTAGTTGGGGTGTGGACAACATGGTGACTTAACAATTATCTGTGTGCTCAGCATTACTGCACTTACAATCTGCATGTCACCGTGCAAAGTTGTCACAAGAATACTGACTATATTCCCAATGTTGTACTTGACTTACTCATTTTATAACTGGAAGTTTGTACATCTTAATCCCCTTCAACTATCTTGCCCATCCCCAAACCCCACTCTCCTCTGGCAACTATGGTTGGTTCTGGGTATTTAAAAGCCTGGTTTTGTTTTTTTTTTCTTTTGTTTTTTAAATTTTATTTTAAATCCAGTATAGTTAACATACAGTGTTTTATTAGTTTCAGGTGTACAATACAGTGATTCAACAATTCTATACATTACTCAGTGCTCATCACAATAAATGTACTCTTAATCCCCTTCATCTATGTCACCAATTCCCCACCACCACCTCCCCTCTGGTAACCATCACTTTGTTCTCTATAGTTACGAGTCTGCTTCTTGGTTTATCTCTTTTTTTTCCCCTTTGTTCATTTGTTTCTTAAATTGCACATGAGCGAAAACCATATGGTATTTGTCTTTCTCTGACTTATTTTGCTTAGCATTATACTCTCTAGCTCCATCCATGTTGTTGGAAATGACAAGATTTCATACTTTTTTATGGCTCAGTAATATTCCATATATATTAAAAATATATAAAAATGTATTTAAAAATATATATCACATATTCTTTTTCTTTTTAATTTTATTATGTTAATCACCATACATTACATCATTAGTTTTTGATGTAGTGTTCCATGATACATTGTTTGCGTGTAAAGCCTGGTTTGTTTTGTTTTGTTTCTTTGGTCTGTGTTTCTTTTTAACTTTGTTTATTAATTTTCTTAACTTCCACCTATGAATGAAATCATATGGTACCTTGTGTTTGTCTGACTTATTTCACTTGCTCCATCCATGTTGTCGTAAACTGCAACATTCCATCCTTTTTTATAGCTGAGTAATATTCCATTGTGTATCTATGTATCACATCTTCTGCATCCATTCATCTGATTGAAACTTACATTGCTTCCATATCTTAGCTATTTTAAATAATGCAATAAATATAGGGGTACATATATCTTTTCTAGTGTTTTCATTTTCAATACCCAGATATGAAAGGGCTCAATTGTACAGTATTTCTAGTTTTAATTTTTTTTTAGGCACCCCTCTATGTCATTTTCCATAGTGGCTGTACCAATTTACATTCCCACCAACAGTCCATGAGGGCTCCCTTATTTCTACATTTTCATCAACACTTGTTACATCTTGTCCTTTTGATACTAACCATTTTGATTTGAATTTTCCCGATGCTGAGTGATGTTGAGCATCTTTTCATGTGCCTGTTGGCCATTGGTGTGTCTTCTTTGGAAAATTTCTGTTCAGGCCCTCTAACCATTTTTTAATTGGATTATTTGGGGTTCTTTTGGTATTGCGTTATATTCTTATATATTTTTAATATTAACCCCTTATTGGTATATCACTTGCAAATATATTCTGCCCTTTAGTAATAGATTGCCTTTTTATTTTGTTGGTGGATGATCCTTTTAATGTATTGTTGAATGTGGTTTACTCATATTTTGCTGAGGATTTTTATATCTATGTTCATCAGGAATATTGGTCTGTAGTTTTCTATTTTTTGTAGTGTCTTTCTTTTTGGTTTTGGAATCAAGGTAATGCTAACCTCTAGAATGAATCTGGGAGCATTTCTTCCTCTTCTTTTTGGAATAGTATGAGAAGGGTAAGTGTTAACTCTTCTTTTAATGTTTGGTAGAATTCACCTGTGAAGCCATTTGATTTTGGACATTTGCTGGGAGTTTATTATTATTATGGGTTCAGTTTTATTACTAGTAATTGATGTGTTCAGGTTTCTACTTTCTGATTCAGTCTTGGAAGATTGTCTGTTTCTAGGAATTTATCCATTTCTTCTAGGTTGTCCAATTTGTTGGTGTATACTTTTTTGTAGCAGTCTTTCATAATCCTTTGTATTTTTGTCATGTTGGTTGTTACTTCTCTTTCATTTCTGATTTTATATATTTGTGTCCTTGCTCTTTTTTTGCTTGAGGAGTCTGGTTAAGGGTTTATCAATTTTCTTTGCCTTTTCAATGAACCAGCTCTTAGTGTCATTGATCCTTTCCATGGTTGTTTAGTCTCTATTGATTTTGGCTCTGATTTTTAGTATGTCTTTCCCTCTACTAACCTTGGGCATTATTTGTTCTTTTTCCTAGTTTCTTTAAGTATAAGGTTAGATTACTTGTGATTTTTCTTGTTTCTTGAGGTAGGCCTGTATTGCCATAAATTTCCCTCTAAGAACTGCTTTCGCTACATCTCAAAGATTTTGGACTATTGTGTTTTCATTTTCGTTTGTCTATAGGTATCTTTTTTTAAATTTCCTCTTCAATTTCTTCATAGACCCATTGGCTATTTGGCAGCATGTTGTATAGCCTCCATGTATTTCTTCCAGTAATCTTCTTGTAATTGTTTTCTAGTTTCAGAGCATTGTGGTTGAAAAAGATGCTTGATAAGATTTCAGCCTTCTTAAACTTATTGAGTCTTGCTCTTTGGCCTAATATGTGATCTGTTCTGGAGAGTGTCCCAGGTGTACTTGAAAATCATGGGTATTCTGCTGTTTGGGGATAGAATGTTCTTTATATATCTGTTAGGTCCACCTGGTCTAATGTGTGTTCAAAGCCACTGTTTCCTGGTTGATTCTGTCTGGATAATCTATCCATTGATGTAAGTGGGGTGTTAAAGTCCCCTATTATTATTGTATTACTGTCAACTTCTCCCTTTATGTCTATTAATATTTGCTTATGTATTTAGGTGCTCACATATTGGGTATATAGATATTTATAATTATTATATCCTTCTGTTGGACTGTTCCTCTTATCATTATGTAATTCCCTTCTTTGTCTTTTGGTTTAAAATCTATTTTGTGTGATGTAAGTATTGCTACCCTAGATTTTTTCCCTTTCCATTTGCATGGAATAGCTTTTTCCATCCCTGCACTTTCAGTCTGTATGTGTCCCTATGTCTAAAGCGAGTCTCTTGTAAGCAACATGTAGATGGGTCCTGTTTTTCTATCCATTCAGTTACCCTGTGCCTTTTGATTGGATCATTTAGTCCACTTACATTTAAAGTAATTGTTGACAGGTATTGTACTTATTCCCATTTTCTTTTCTGGTTTTTTTCGTAGTTCTGTTTTTCTTTTCTTGCTCTCTTCTGGTTTGATAGTTTTTGGTAGCTTTATGTTAGGATTCTTTTTATTTTGTGTGTGCCTATTACGGGTTTTCGGCTTATGGTTACAATGAGGTGCATATATTGTCTATTTTAAGTTGATGGTCACTTAAGTTCAAAGGCATTCTAAAAGCACTACCTTTCTAGGGGCGCCTGGGTGGCTCAATCTGTTAAGCATCCGACTCTTGATTTTGGCTCAGATCATGATCTCAGGGTTGTGAGATGGAGCTCCACTTCAGGCTCTGTGCTGGGTGGGGAGCCTGCTTAAGATTCTCTTTCTCCCTCTCTCTCTCTCAAAGAAAAAAAATAAATAAAAGCACTACCTTTCTATTCTGCCACTCATGTTTTATATGTATAACATATTTTACATCTTTTTATTTTGTGTATCCCTTTACTAATTTCTGTAGATGTAACTGATTTTACTGCTTTTGTCCTTGACCCTTCATACTAGCTTTATAAGTGATTGATCTACTACCTTTACTATATTTTTACCAGTGAAATTTTTTCCTTTCATAATTTTCTTCTGGTTAAGGCCTTTCTTTCCTACTTAAGTCCCATTAACATTTCTTATAAGGATGGTTTAGTGGTAATTAACTCCTTTATGTCTCTTTCAATTCTGAATGATAAGCTATCTGGGTAGAATATTGTTGGTATAGGTTTTTTCCCTTTCGGCAGTTTGAATATATCATGCCACTCCCTTCTTGCCTGTAAACTCTGCTAAAAACTCAGCTGATAGCTTTATGGGGTTTCCCTTGTACCTAACTAGTTGCTTTTTTCTTGCTACTTACTTTATTGAGAGAGCCAGTGTGAATGGGAGTGGGGGAGAGCAGAGGGAGGGAGAGAATCTTAAGGAGTCTCCACACTGAGCTTGGAGCCTGACGTGGGGCTCGATCTCACAACCCTGAGATCATGACCTGAGCCGATATCAAGTGTTGGAGACTTAACTGACTGAGCCACCCAGGTGCCCCTTTCTTGCTACTTTTAAGATTCTCTTTTAAGCCATTTTAGTATGTGTCATGGTGTCAGCCTCTTTGGGTTCATCTTGTCTGGGTCTCTCTGTCCTTCCCGGACCTGGATTTCTGTTTCTTTTCCCCAGGTCAGAGAAGTTTTCAGCTATTCTATCTTTGGTAAGTATTCTGCCCCTTTCTCTCTCTTGCTTCTGGGGCCCCTATAATGTGAGTTACCCTATCTTCCATCTGTTTCCTGCACCCTTTGCTCTATGGTTGATTCCCTCTAGTGTGTTTTTCTCTTGTTATTGTATTCTTCAGCTCTGATTGGTTCTTTATATTTTCCATCTCTGTTGAAGTTCTGAGTTCATCCCAAGTCTGGTGAGCGTCTTTAGGACCATTACTTTGAACTCTTTATCGGGTAGATTACTTATCTCCGTTTTGTTTGTTCAGTTGTCTTTCTTAGGTTTTTGCCTTTTTCTTTCTTTTTGAACATATTCCTCCATGTCCTCATTTTGTCTGATTCTCTTTGCTTATTACAATGTGTTAGGTAGATCAGCTCTGTCTCCTGGTCTTGTAAGTATTGGTCTTCTGTAGAAAGTGTCCTGTGGGGCCCAGTAGCACAGTCCATTCACCCTGGTCACCAGAACCAGGTACTCCAGAGGTGTCCCCTGTGGGCAGCATGTGCCCTCCTGTTGTGCCTGGGCTTTGACTGCTCTAGGCCCACTGGTAGGTGGGGCTGATCCCCACTTGCTTCAGGGGGATGCTCAGTTGGATGACCAGTGCTAGCAAGGTAGATGGAGAGTACCATAACTGGTTCCTGCAAAGTGCAGCCAGGCTGAAGGAGGGCAAGAAAATGGTGTCCACCAGCACTCCCACTCCTGGAGAAAGCTCTACCAATTTGAATTCAGAAGTTATGGAGACTCATCTTTCTGGTGCAGGTCCCCAGTAATGTGAGATGCTCCTTAGGTAGGATCTCTGTGCCTGTAATAGCCCTCCATCCTGTGGGTCGCCATTGCAGGGGATTGGGTTCTCAGCTGCATCTTTGCCCCTTCTCCATGTGGCTTTTTCTTCTTTAAGTAAGTCTTTAACTGTAGAAGATCCCTTCTGCTAGTCTTCAGGTAATGTCCAGAGTCAGCTGCATTATCTGTAGTTGTAGCCCTGGTGTATCCAGAGGAAGAGGTGAGCTCAGGCTCCTATTATTCCATCATCTTCCAGTATTTTAGAATTTTTATTTAAAAAGGTAAAATTATAAATGGGCCCATTTAGAAATTCCATAAATAACCAAATGGAATCAAGTGCCAAGTAAATGATACTCCTTAAGTTGAAGAGGACTATGAAGGGCTATTATTTTCATATATTGTATTGACTATAATAATGAAATGGGTATCCTGAGAAATTTGTACCTGTAAATTCAAGCTGTCGGCAAGCCTGCTGGAATGCCTTTCTTAGGCCTATAAGAGACCTCTGTCCCAAGTAATATGGCAAAGCAGCTAAACTTTTAAGAAGTAGTAATGAGATAATAGAATTAAAGCATTGTGGAGAATGTGAATTTTGGAATTAGGATAGTACTTCTTACTGAAAAAAACTCTCTATGAAAGAAACTCCCTATAGATAATGTTGCATTATGAGTCAAGCTAAAGTATACAAGAACTTAGAAAGGCTGTTAGATCCAAAGAGGGTCCAGACTAGGCTTTGGGCAGGGTGGGGAGGGGGGGGCTCATGAGCAACAGAAGCAAGAACACAAGTGCACTTTTCTGCCAAGTAGAGAAAAAACAAAAAAACAGATCTTTCATCTGATTTCCTGAAGGTACAGCAGTGTAAAAGCTTAAAATACCCTGAGTCCTGGGCTATGATATTTCAGTTCTACATCCTCAGCAGTTAACACAGAACCCCAACTACAATAGGTACACTGGGTACTTTTGTTAAATACATGTTATACCCAGGAAGATTATAATAAATTGAGTAGACACAAAGAATATCTGCTATGAGGATTGTCCCAGTCTCCAAACCCCTGGGGAATAACACACGAAAGCAGCAGTTCTCACCATGGGCAATTTGGTCTGCTGAGGGGACATTTGGCAATGTCTAGAGGCATTTTTGGTTGTCACGAGTCTACCAAGGATGCTGCTAAACAGTCAACAATGCACAAGGACAGCTGCCGGACAGAGAACTATCCAGTCCCAAAGGTCAACAGTGCTGAAGCTGAGTGACCCCAAGCTAAAATAATTAAATGATAAAACCAAGCTGGAATGTCTCCCAAATGATCCTGGGAGACTGGTACAAATATCCCAGATCTCTCCATCAAAGGTGTTCCACTATGGATTTTAACATCCGTCTATTCAGTAAGTAGGATATGGAATAGCAATAGCCCCAAGCCAACCTAAAGAAATTACATGTTTCCTTCTTCAGTTAAAATTAAGTACCTGCTTATGAAAGCTGGGGAACTCTGCCTCAACATGCTAACTTGGTTTCTCTTATTTGTGATCCTGTCACACCTTTTGTTCTTGTTGCTGAAAAGATTTACATGCAGGTGTATGGGCTATTATGGTGTTTTGATGTAATTTTCTACCTCCGTGTGGCATTAATTCTTGTGAAATTTATAATGTATAACCTTCACAATAAAATTATTTGGATTATACAAGGGACTCTGTGGAAGCGTTCTTTTGATACTGCCCAACTTTTGACTCTTAGATACGAAGCATACAGTATGGAACTCATACAAACAAACCCACGATGAGATCCATAAAATATCTGCTCCGAGCTTGGACTAATAGTCTAAAAGGCATGTATTTTCATTTCCTAGCATATTTTTGAAAGTGACAAGAATCCCACCCCTCCATTCAGCTCCGCACTTAGGCCTCTCCTTGCGCTTTTCTGTAACATTCATGAATGTTCATGAGTTTGGAGAGTGAGAGAAAACCGAAGGATAGAAGACAGCCTAAAGGGGCACACCCAGGCCACGAGGGTGATGTCTGCAATTGAGTGGCTCAGGTCATCAAGAATACATGTGGACCTTCCAACTGCAGTGAAGTCTCACAATAACATCTGATGGTAAGACTTAGAAATGAGCAAGGCAATTGGAATCCATGTTTCCATTTTGTAAATACTACCCATATGCATAAATATGTGCATCACAGTGACTGATCTATTAGGAAGTATTTACCTAATGAGCTAACTTTTATTCGTTCAAACAAAATCTAAAATGAGTAAAAACACTGAAAATTGTAACTCTGCTTGAACTCTCCATGGATTCCTTTATGGGTAAAATTGCCAAATGACAACATGTTTTGTTATTTTGATGACAGCCTGATTAGATTCTACTTTGGGTTATGCAGCAAGATGACACTGCTATAAAATAATTTTTAGTTTTATATCTGACCTTTTATTTTGGTTTCTCAAGTGACAATGCATAGAGGCTAAAAATTTAGTGGGAGTGGGATAACAATCTTTTCCCTCTTTGATATAATGACTTTGAGCAAGTTACCGAACCTCTCTGTGTCTTGGCTTCCATATTTGTAAAATGGGCATACTACTAGCACTTCCCTCATAAAGTTGTCTGAGAATGAAATTAGTTTACATGCGTGACATTCTTGGAGCCAAGCTTCGCACAGAGTGAGTGCTCTGTAAACACTGTGATTACTGTTTTCTACTGTAGTTTCCCGTTGGGATGCTATCCCTTCATCTCTTGCACAGCCTTTAAATCACAGAAAAGGCATATCTATCTCTGCTCCTACCTTGGGGTCCTGAAAGTTATTGGCTGGTTCTTGCTGTCATTGCAACCCCAGTCTTTAGAACAGTGACTGGCTCATAGAAGCTCAGTAGGACATTGTTGAATCACTTCCCCATAAAATTTCTAGATTACACTGACCGTGTGTTCCTTTCTATTCAATCAAATATTCGTCCCTTCTTGTACACTGCAAACGTAAATGTTAAGTGTGCCTATTTATTTGGACTGACGTGGTCTGTTTTGATCCTTGAGTAAATACCAAGGTTGTCCAATTATTTCCTACCTGACCTAGAGTTAGAATGACTCTGTTCTCAACGTGTGAAAAAAAAAAAAAAAAAATGGAAGTGAGTCCAAGAAGGCTTTAACGTTAAAGCACGTCATGTTAGCTTCAGAAGTCAAGACAGAAATCGTATTGCCCAACATGGAGAAACACACGATAATGTTCCTTTTGAAGACACAAGGGTGATGACTCACTCTTTTGGTCAGCTGAGTATCCATCATGAAGTTGTGCACGTGTTTTTCTGCTTTGGTAAGTTCTAGCTTTCTTGCCACTACAGCGACCACCAGGGCTGTGCAACCAGCACCCTGAAAACCAGAAGAGAAGAGAACCCCAATGAGTCATTACTTTTGGTCTCAGCCACATGCAAAAAAATGTTCCCCAAGTACGTAAGTATCCGGGGATAAGAAACCATAGCATTTGGTGACTTCAACACATACTACCAAAAATGCCTGGTCCACGAGTTCAAGCAGCAAGCCTGTAAGCGGGGATTTAAAAACTTAGTTCATGTATCATAAGTTCTAAAGCATGATATAAATGGTAAAGTAGCAACTTGTGGAAATTTGAGAGATTTCTTAAAAAACAGACAAACAGAGCATATCAGTTATATAACTGAAAGTATAATAGGAACAAATAATAGCTGAGTAAGTTAGCATAAATGCATGGAGTAGAAATAACCATTATTCCATAAAAAATAACATTGCATAATCTTCTCCCAAGCTAAGACCAGAGGTCTTCAAGCCAATTGACTGTGACTTACCAGGAGTGGAAAGAGATGCATTATCTCCACCTACGCAAAACTTCAAGGTCATGGGAAGGTCTCAGTGATTTGAACCTGGACAACAGAGCTATCTAGTGTTGAAGGTAAGGGATAACTGTCCTATTCCAGGCATTTAACCAGTACTGAGAAAGGCGTGGGCTCCCTTTTTTCTGAAAAAAATCAGCAGTGGTCTTTTTTAAATTATAGGCCGCTGTGCCAATCTCTTAGGAAGAGATGTGAGACACCGTGGTACCCCCGGGGATTAGAGTCCTTCTGCTCCATGATCCCATGCATGAGGTGTGGGGTCTTTTGGTTGTAAGGCCAGTGATTTCATACAGGGCCAGGAGGCAGGGCCGGGATACCTGCTGTTATTTTTTAGGCAAGGTCATGCTACTGCAGTTACCTCATGGATCTTGGGCACAGCTAACCTCCTGGGAGCAAAGGGGGAAACTAAGGACCTACCAACAGGCCTGTGAAAGGGAAGTCAGGCCCTCTAGATGGAATCACACCCCTGAGAGGACCCCGCGGTAGAGCCGGCCAAACTGTCTCAGTAGACAGCGATGAAGACAGGGTTTAGGCAGGAGCCCGCTGAAGAGGGGTGCCAACAGCATGACATTACAATACTTGTGGATCTTTCAACAGACTTGAATCTTTTTAAACTAGTTTTTAATAGGATCCCCTTTATGTTAGCCAAAATGGTAAGGTGCTCACTGGATAGCTATCCAAGAGAGTCTCAAAGTCCCACGAGGTGACCTAGTTTTCCTCATTACAAGTAGGTCTGAAAATCACTAGTTAGAAAAGCAACTCTGCAACTTACGTACATGGTAATCTTCACCTTCAGTATCTAATATTGAGGAATGGGAATTACTCGGAGCATATCCATAATATATTATGGCTGCATTAAAATTTTATTTCTATAATACTTAAAGGCAACATAATATTTAAATAAGCAAATCAGATAATTATATACATAATTTGCTCCTAATTTTATCGTTTAAAAAGAATCCACATTTGGGAACAAATTTAAGGAGGTGAAAGACCTGTACTCTGAAAACTGAAGAGGACACAAATCAATGGAAAGACAGAACATGCTCATGAATTGGAAGAATTAAGATATCCATACTACTCAAAGCAACCTACAGATTCAGTGCTCCCTATCAAAATTTCAATGGTATTTTTCATAGAACTAGAGCAAATGAGCCCCAAATTTATATATAACCACAAAAGACCCCCCATTAGCCAAAGCAATCTTGAGAAAGAAGAACAAAGCCAGAGGTGTCATGCTCCCTGATCTCAAACCATACTACAAAGCTACAGTAATCAAAACAGTATAGTACTGGCACAAAAACAGACATATAGATCAATGGAACAGGATAGAGAGCCCAGAAATAAACCTATGCTTCTATGGCCGACTTACAACAAAGGTGACAAGAAAAAAAAATGGGGAAAAGATAGTCTTTTCGATAAATGATGTTGGAAAAACTGGACCGCCTTCTTATACCATCCACAAAAATAAACTCAAAATGAATGAAAGACCTAAATGTGACACCTGAAACCATAAAACTCCCTCCCAGAAAAAAAAAAAAAAACATAGGCAGTAAACTCAGCACTGGGAGCAGCAAATTTTGGATCTGTTTACTCAGGCAAGGGCAACAAAAGCAGAAATAAATAATGGGACAACATCAAACTAAAAATCTTTTGCACAGTGAAGGAAACCATCAACAAAGCAAAAAGCAACCTATTTACCTAATGAACAAGATATTTGCAAGTAATAGATCCAATAAGGGGTTAATATCCAAAATATATAAAGAACTCCTACAACTCAACACCCAGAAAAACCAAATAACCCGACTAAAAATGGGCAGAGACATAAAAAGATGCTCAGCATCACTAGGCATCAGGGACGTGCAAAGCAAATCCAAAATGAGATATCACCTTATACCTGTCAGAAGGGCAAATACCAAAAAGACAAGAAATAACAAGTGTTGTCAAAGATGATGTAGAGGAAAAGGACCCCTCGTGCACTGTTGATGGGAATGTAAATTGGTACAGCTATTAAGGAAAACCGTATGGCAGTTCCTCAAAAAATTAAAAATAATAGAACTACCATACAATCCAGTAATTCCACTTCGGAGGATTTATCTGAATGGAATATTAGCTATAAAGAGTGTGATCTTGCCATTGGAAACAACATGGATGGAACTAGAAGTTTCTATGCTAAGTGAAATCAGAGAAGGACAAATACTATATGATTTCACTTATACGTAGAATTTTTTAAAAAAACAAATGAACAAAGGCAGCAGAAACAGACGAATAAATACAGAGAACTTCCAACTATAAAATAAATAGATCATGGGGATATGGAATACATTCTAAGGGATATAGTAAATAATATTGTGATAGCTTTGTATAGTGACAGAGAGTAACTAGACTTCTGGTGATCATGTCATAATGTATAGAAATGTCAGTTCACTGCATTATACACTGAAACTTATATAGTATTTTATATCAACTATACTTCAAATTTAAAAAAAAGAATAGCTTTTGAAAGCACATCTATTCTGTTCACTTTTCAACATTTGCCACAAAATCTAAATAGTTTTAGTGTACTGATAAGGGGCTAACCAAAAATCAGTGGATGGGATCAGTGGCCACTCAAGATGGCCATCCACACCTGCCCACTGTAGTTAGCATTTGCTCGAGAAATACGGGATCACCTGTTGCACACTGCTCCCAGGTGCTCCATCAGTCAGAGAGTTATGAGAGATTCAAGAGCAGCGATGGTTTCTGAATAAGCAGAGAACGTAAAAATCTGAGGGGCTTCCACTGCTAGAGAGAGAGAAAGAGCGAGCTGTGAGCGGCAGTTGGCACTCGAAGTTGAATATTGTTCTGCCCTGGCAGGTGGCCACTGCTGAGATCCTTCTGGAAAGAAATCAACATCCTAACAGGAGTGGAAAATCACTGGTATCAAGAGCCTTTGAAAGTCGATTTTTATTTGTGTTTATTCTTGGGCTCTTGTTTTTTTTTTTTTTCCTGCTACTGGCCCATTCCTTGCTGAGCGTTCTCTAGCTCACCATAAGTCTTGTGCACTAAAATGAGTACCTCTGTGGCAAACTGCAAAAGCAGGGGAGTCTGACAATTTAGGAATTATTCAAACTATTACCTGTACCTGTCACTCCACCATCCTAACTGTACCCTTTAAATGGTACCTCAAGTGCCACTTAGAAAACTCCCTCTGTTCCTCTGTTCAAATACAGTCACTCCTTTAGTTTTATTTTAGTTAGGGAAACCATACATTTCTGTGTCACTAGGTTCTTACTATTCATCAAAGGATTCCATGTGTATAGAATCAGGTTTCAAAAAAGTAACTTTAATAAAAAAAAAATTTAGAGGTACGCAAAATGAAGCTGGTTCACCTCTGAAAGCTTTCCAGGTCCCCAGGAAATCCCTGCCCACATGAATGGTTCTAATGATCTAAGTAACAGCATGACGTAATTGTCCATTCTGTTCCATGAAGACAAATGAAAGTAAACATGCTTCTACAACATTTTCTCCAAAGCATGTCGTCATCACGATGGATGTAGAAACAGTTGGGATGAACATATGTTACTCTCTGAAACGAAGATCCCTGTATGCCTTTCACAAGATGAGTCATCTTCCTTTCACCAAAGTCAGAAAAAGTATCCTGGTTCCTGGTCTCCCATTTCGTTTATGTTCTGATGGGAAAATGAAGCAAATCATTGGCCCGTCCCTTCAGGATGCTCGGGCCCCTAGAGACTACATGAAGAAAGAAAACATGGTGTATTTGTGAAGCTGATAGATTCAAGGCAAACGTGGAGGTTCTCCTTAGCTTGTGTATCATCTTTCCTTCTAACAAATGAGATGTTGCAAGAGAGAGAGAGATAAAGGAGGGGGAGAGACCGTGTCCTTAGAAGAGATCATTACTAATGCTCATGGCCCTAGGCCAGATCAAAGTGAACAAAATGACAATCAGCATAAAGCAGAAGTTGAACCCCAACACCTGGAGAGTCTGAGCTGCTGCCAAATTAAAAAAATACAATCCTTATCCCCACTCTGCCTTTCCTCATCAGAGCACAGAAACCGTAAGCCATGTTGGGCCCCAGAATGTTCAGGAAGGAGTTCATTTTCCCCGAGGTCATTTTACCACATGATGTTTGAAAAGTTCAAGGTACCACCATCGTTTTACTTCATGTCCCCTGGTTCGGCTCATCCTGCGGATACTTTCAAGAATCATTTTGAAAAACCATTTTGGGGGAGCAAGCTCTAACAACTTAAGAATACAAGCCTATGGAGAAGGGAAACTCCTTTAATAGCACACTGGGTAAAGGTTTGGGCTCTTATTTAAAAAGGCATCTGCCAAAGATATGTGTAATTTTCTTTTAGAAATTCCAGAATCCTCACCCTCACCAAGAATGACTAATGAAAAAATGCGAGTGTTCAAAATACTCCAGTGTCAAATTAATTCTCCTCCTGCAAGTCTTATAATAGCTCCTAAAAGCTCAAAACTTCAGTGTGGTAGCCAATTTGTTCAACTAACAGTAATTAAAATTTACCAAAATATAGTTAATTTGAAAAAAAAATCATGCTTTTTCCTTAAAATACACCCAAATTAATAAAATAGCTTTAAGACCAATTAACTTTCATTTAAAAATATCAGGATATCCTCCAAAAGGAAGGTAAAAAGAGTATTTGGAAATACTGCCCATTTTTCTGTCCCTGATTCAGTATCACAGAATAATAAACACATTTTACTGCACTTGTCTGTCTGATCTATTTTTTTTTCATGAAACTATGTTAACCAATCACTTCTGGCAACCAAAATTCTATAAAACACTCAACTTTATTATTCTATCCCATTGGAATTCTGCAAGATCTCCTCGGGTCTTGAAAATCAACAACAGTCAAGGTAATTTTGAAGATAAATGCCCTGAGTTTCTTCAAAGATGACTTGGTATTTGCTGATAGGAGGGTAGAGGTCAAGTCCACTGTCGTCATCTGGTGGAGGGGAGGAGGTATGCGTGGTTTTTTTGAGTTCAGTGAAAAAAACCCATACCTGGAAAACCCAAATCTCCATTAGAGTGATTTGCTGCTTCAGCTCATTCTTGTACTGTGACGGTTGGAAAGAAAGAAATGGTGCATAAAACTGGTCATCAACAATGAGTCATGCCTGGGTTTAAATCTTATTAGCGATGGTTGCCAACGTGAGTGCACGTATTTTAAAGATAGGAAGGGTGGCCCTGCCAAATAAAAGTGCTGGTAGTTTAGAAAAATTGGGTGGAATTGTGGAGTCAACAAGTCAAAAGCTAGAAGGTCACAACTTCCGAATCTACTTGTCTGTACCTGGAAGAAAACAGCTATTGTATTTCTTAAGAAATTTCCCTGCAGAGAAATGAAGGTCTGCTTAGGGCACTGATGGGGAATTTCGCCTTCTGACTGACAAGGCCCATCATCCCCTTCTGCTCCTCTGAGCAAAACAGAAACTATCCTAAGAATTTAAAGATAGGCTCTCCTCACTGAGCCTTTATTTGATGAGATTCACCACACACACCAGAAGGACCCCAGTAAACTAAAAACTTCTTCAAAGTTATTATTTGATACTAAACATGTGATGTCAAATTGTGTAAGACCTATAAAAAAGATCCTGGGGTGTTTTTTTGTTTTGTTTTTTGTTTGTTTGTTTTTGCTTATTCACATAAGCAATACCAAGAACTGACTTTAGTTTCTCAGGATTTCTATGTCCAATGGCAGGGGGAAAAAAAAAATCCCCAAATGGAGAGACAGAAAGTAGCAAAATATAACCAGACCTTAGGTGTAACCCTCTCGAATACCAGTCATTCTCTTGATAAGCTCTGGCTAATTGATGGCTGTGTTTTGGAATACTCTCTGGCCGAGTGAACAGTGTAGTGTTCTTTCCCCTCAGGATGAAAACTGACCTCTGACAATTGACTAAGCCACCATGTGACCTTCAGTCAAGACTCCTCAGCACTGGGTAAGAGGATGGCGACAGGATTTATTATCCAAAGTTCTCATCCTAAGGTGGTATAAAAAATAGACTACTTTGTTGTTGTTGTTGTTGCCTGAATAAAATTTGAACGACTCACTGGTGCCGTGATTGTTAAATTGTTATGAACTGCAAAAATGGTTGGGGGAAACCTAAATCACACTTGTGTTGAGGAATCCATGGGGAACCACTTATCAGATAATAACCTGTGTCCCCAGGACGGGGCAGATAATACTTCCTGTTTTAAGGTAATTTTGCCAAGAAATCTAGTCGTCTATATTCTAGTTAAAGGGCCCCCAAGAGATGCCATAATTCTACAGAAATAGACAAGCAAAAATGACCTTCATTCCCATATAAGCCAAGAGATACCCTTTCACCAAAGAAGCTGTATTCTCCTCTCGAAACAATCATAGATATTCCTAAGTAAGGGGAAATTAGAGCTTTCAGCTTGTGTTTTGTCTATCCGTACAGATATGAAAGGGTAGATAGGATAACTTTGTAAAAGCTAAGCAAAACAATGACCTTCTCTACATCAAGTTGGAGATAACGAGAAACCAGCTCCAGCTGACACAAGTCTAAGACACCACGACCTAACAGTGTTGTTTGCCCAGCACCTTCAACCAAGAGAATAAAGCCGTTTAGAGTCCACTCCATTGCTTGTGGTGACATCCACACTAGTGAAGCATTGGGTCCTTGGTAGGACCCCACAGAGAAAAGACTGTTGAATAAAGAGAAAAAAGTAATTACAACCTTCATGGCTTTCTCTGGAAGGGTGATGAGTGACTAGTACGCAACCCTAGGAGTTTCTGTTTTTAAGACACTATCCAGGAGAGAGGAAAAGATCTTTGTGTCTTCAGCTTTACTGTTAGGTAGGTCTTGATAAGAAGGAAATTTCTGCTTGATTTGTCTGATCTATCACACTGTAATACTTGTATCTAAGATCGTCTTATTTTAAGCATTTCCATCATCATCTATGTTAACAACACTGTAAAAACTAAAAGAAAAGCTTTGCACGGTTGTCTTGGATTCACAATTGACATTTCGGGCGAGGAGAGGTTATTTTTTGATGAGGCCATTTGTTTGTCTCTTAGAAATATTCTGGAAAACTCTCTCTCCTCACTGTTTCACAAGATATTTCTGCCCAGAGCACTGCAGATTAATCTTAATGTCCTTGGAGCCCAAAAATATCACTCATGACACAAATTAAGCTATTTAAAAATTTTAAATTACAGTTTAATTTTGGGGTCTTAACCAATGAAATGTGAACATCTAAGACGGTGCCATGAAATAATTCATTAGTTTCATTAGTTTTATGAAGGAAGGCAGTGCTCATTTCTTTCTGTGGACATTTTGAAATGGGAAATGGGCTTTGTAGATATTAGCATTTGGACTGACTCTATCTTAGGTCAAAGTAAAAAAAAAACACACACATAAAGCTATAAATTCTATCAATTTCATAAACACAAGAACCAGAAAATTCAAATATAAAAGAACACAAGGAAATACAGCACTTCAGAGATAATATACAAGATGATTCAGGAATGACCCTGTCCTCTCTCAGGAGTATTGTAAATCGTATTTCTTTTTCACAATTGAGTAGGGACCAGATGGAGAGAGAGAGAGATGGCCCATGGGAAATCTGACATTGTGCATTTTACCTAAACATGCATTGCAAAAGCCCAAGGGGAAATAGGCAAATAAATGCCTGAAATAAAAGGAAGTCGTGTCTGGCTGCGATAATCCCAATGTGACAAATTGGTATTTAAGTTTCCTGAAAACAAAAGCAAAACAAAAAAAAAAGTGGCAAAACACAGTTCATCTTAAGGAAACTAACCGTATCTACAGGCTGGGAAAACAACTTAGCTTGTTCTAGATACCTTTACTATCAGCCAAACACTCTCCATACTGGTTTGTAGGTAGCCTGCAGCCATACACTGTCAATCCCCAGGAAATTTACATGGGATGGAATCAACTCCCGGAAACTCACCCCCAGGCAATTGCTCTGGGGGCCGGACTCCGTGGGAGGTTGCTTGGTCTAGGGATAGACGCAATCCAACTCCATGCAGCCTTCATGTAGGTTAGTCCAAGATTAATGAATGTGTCTATATGCAAGTAAACCATTTTTGATGGGGCAAATTAAGAAATGAGTCTGTTTGAAGGGGCACCTGCACCCCAATGTTTATAGCAGCAGTGCCCACAATAGCCAAACTATGGGAAGAGCTCAGATGTCCATCGACAGATGAATGGATAAAGAAGATGTGGTATACACACACACACACACACACACACACACACACACACACTAGAATATTACTCAGCCATCAAAAACAATGAAATTGTACCATTTGCAACGATGTGGATGGAGCTGGTGGGCATTATGCTAAGCGAAATAAGTCAGTCAGAGAAAGACAAATGCCGTATGATCTCACTCATATGCGGAATTTAAGAAACAAAACAGATGAACACAGGGGAAGGGAAGGAAAAATACAATATGATAAAAACAGAGAGGGAGGCAAACCATAAGAGACTTAACTCTAGGAAACAAACTGAGGGTTGCTGGAGGGGAGGGGGGTGGAGGGAAGGGATAACTGGTTGATGGGCATTAAGGAGGGCTCTTGATATAATGAGCACTGGGTGTTATATACAACTGATGAATCACTAAACTCTACCTCTGAAACTAATAATACACTCTATGTTAACTAAATTGAATTTAAATAATTTTTTTTAAAAAGTCTCATCTGTTCCTTACATGGGAGTGGACCTCCTCAGCCTAAGAACAGAAGGTCTGTTTCACCATGAATCTAGAGGGCAGCAGTGAGGTCACTGTGAATTTCAAGGAACATAACGTCTTTGTGTCCGTATAGATTAAAAGTTGAGTATAACTTCTATTTTTCCTGTAAAGTAGGATCCCTAGTGAAACCTAAGCAAACAAGTAGTTCAATTCAATAAAAGATTTGTGCTGTCAGGTGAGGCTCTGAAGACCCTAAGGGCAAATAAAAAAGTGAGGAAAGCTAGAAATACCACAAGATCCAGGCAAGGCTAACCTCAAATCTGGTTCTGATCCATGGCGTATTAGGCTATTTGCACAAACCCTGAGTCATACCTGATTCAACAATAAAAAGGGGGGGGGGGCATCTTGCCCAAAAGGAACACAAAGGAAATTGTTTCTAAGAAGCTTAAGGGGAAAGACTCTGCAATTAGCAGTTCTGTTTTTTATAAATAGCATCATTCATGTCCCTTGTGGGCTTGTTACAGCCTTCCAAAAATACATCCATGCAAATTTTATTTCCCAGAGCATTATGCTATATAATAAAATGCTATCTTCTGAGGAAAAAGGAGCAAGTGATCCAAATAGTTAACAGAACGGACCATACCCACTGTAATGAAAAAAAAAAAAAGTTCATCAAAATACAAAGAGCTGTATTTTTCTTTTACAAGCCAACAATGTTAAGTTATACCCCCAAATTATATTCTTTACAACTGGGACTTGAAATGGTCGTCTTGTTACTCCTGGTGACCTTAAAATTGGCCCTGGATCTTATGTTCCCATCTAGCTGCCTTATCCCAGGTCAGTACTGCTGAGTGGGCGAAGAACGTTCACACTCCCTCTATGCCATGGGCGCGCGGTCCTCCCAGCTAGTTCTGACTCTTGGAACAGGCCTCCAAGGCAGCTGCTACAAGGGGACAGGCTGCTCTGGCCACCACTCAAAGGCCCTCACATGGAGAGCCTGTCCCTCTGCTGCCAGCCTGGAGGTGGATACAGTGGAGGCATTGGGAGGGATGCCTAACTTCAGAAATTTAGGGTATTTCCTGCCTAAGGAGCTCCCGGTACTAGCTCTCATATCCTGACGTAGGCAGAAAATCAAAGCAGCAGCAAGATAATACATTTTGCCCCCGTATCCAAACTATAAAAAGCAGATAAAGAACGAGTAGAACCTAGGTCACTGAAAACAGCACATCAATTTGAAGCTATGCCCGGCTTCAACATTTAAAAGTTCCTGCTGCATTACAATCGATTTGGGACAACTTGCTGCCCTCCCATTTTCAGATACCTAAAACACATGGAACAAACTAGTCCTGGGCAAATTGGAACGTGTAAGGAGTAGGGGTCATGTCTGTACCTGCTACGGGGCCCAGAACAGTGGCATGTTGGGGTGCCTGAGTGGCTCAGTCAGTTGAGCGTCTGACTCTTGATTTCGGCTCAGGTCATGAGATCGAACCCCGTACTGGCTGCCTGCTCAGCGGGGAGTCTGCTTGGGATTCTCTCTCCCTCTCCCTCTGCCCGCCCCCCCACCGTTCATGCTCTCTCTCTCTCAAAAAAAAAAAAAAAGAACAGTGGCATATCACCACAGGCAGCAAGCCCTTCTCAAAAGCTCCCCAAGACCTGGCCTTCCGTCCCAGCCTCCTGCTGTACTACTTTTCCACTTTCTTTTTTAAGATTTTATTTATTTTTGCACGTGTGCATGAGAAAACACGTCACAAGAGGGGGTGAGGGGCAGAGGGAGAAGCAAACTCCCCGCTGAGCAGGGAGCCCGATGCAAGGCTCAATCCCAGGACCCTGGGACCATGAAGCTTAACCGACTGAGCCACCCAGGCGCCCCTACTTTATCACTTTACTCTGTGCACTCCTGGCCCAGTGGTCTTGCTCAAAGGTACCAAGCTCCTCCCTGACTCACTACCTTCAAATAAACCATTTCCTCCTCCTGGATGCCTATCCTTGCCTAAGCCTACCTTAGCTTAGAAGTCAACTTTCCAGGAATAGAAAGAAGATGTTATTAAGAAAATCGTAAGGAAGGGAAAATACATTTAGCATACCGTTCTGCACCTACTAAAAAAAAAAAATCTGCATATAAGTAGCCAGTGCAGTCTAAACCCACATTGTTCAAGGGTCAGCTACATTTTAATTCTGTAATTGACAAAATGCAACTCTTCAGCCCTTCAACACACTTCAAGGTAGGTTATTAGGGTCCCCATTTTGCAGATAAGGAAAGTAAGTTTCAGAGAAGAGAAATTTACTCAAGTTGATGTAGCTAGCAGGACAATGGCAGAACCCATCGAAATGAGGAAATTTCTGGCTGAAGCTGAAGCTCGAAGACCGGATTTGCTCATCAAAATTAGTGCTTCTCCCACAAAGAACAATCCAGCAGCACCATGTGCTTAATGGAGCTGCATCACAGTAAGAATGAAGGTGAAAATCAGTGATGTTCTCTCCCAACCGAGAACTGATTATTTACGTATGCTTTGCCGCTTGCGGTTGGGAAATTGAATAGCTTACCATCACGTGGAGTGCCTTCGCGAGCTAAGAGTATAAGTAAAAGAAACAAAATAAAAAGATACTTACCATAATTCCGGTAAGCAAACAGACTCCTTTCCCACAGTATGTGTTTGGTACCATGTCACCATAACCAATGGAAAGAAAAGTTATTGATATCAACCACATTGCTCCGAGGAAGTTGCTAGTAACATCCTGTTGATCATGGTACCTGAAAAACAGCAAACAGAGCCAGTCCTTTATAATTCATCTACAGCATGGCTGCCAAGGGCAGCTGGATTCAATCCAGTGAATTCACTAAGTAGCTTCTATAAACTGATCTATATGGAGGGTTTCAAATCTCACTATTATGTGTAAATAAAATTGAGGTTCCACCTGAGCAATCTGACAGACATCAGGAAGTTCCTCAATGTTAAAAATAGTCTGAAAGAAACTTTGAAAAACGATGACTGCTTTTTTCACTCACGTCAACTGATAAATGCACATTTGTCCCTGAACTCTGCCCAGACCCTGCTCATGGCTCATCATTCCTTGATGCCCACCAATGTGCCTAACTTATGGGACACTATGCATTACTAGGCATTACTATACAATCTGCAATCTGCAATCTCTCCCCACACCCTTATAGTAGCAGGAGCCATGCTGCTCCCTTTGCTGAGACTGTCCTTTTCTACCTTTTTTCCATGATGGTCCAACTCCTAGTCATCCTTCACAATTAAATGCAGGGGGGAGCCTTTTCCATCTGCTCTTCTCCCAGCCCCTCCCGTACACGCCCTCAGCCTCCTGCGTCTTCCTCCATCATCAGACGATACTGTAACGGTCTACCTGGAGGTACTAACTGTCTTCTGTGAAGACATAAAATGTGACACTGATTGCACAATCCCGGCCCAGACCCAGAGCTTAATAGAACTTACTGCCTCGCTGTTACATACAAGAAGATTGCAGTCAGAAAGAAGGAGAGGGACCCAGTTTATCCTAATTAGTCTGTATGGTATCAAGATATTTGTGGTGAGGAGGAGGGTTTTTGGATCAGAAACAGACACCCTACCATGTTTTGTTTGAATTAGCAGTGCCCAGCAGGAACCCTGGCCCATCATGGGAACACTGCTGCCCACCACGCATACAACATGGAGGCCATGTGAGTGGTTCCCCTAGAAGAACTCGCCCTGAGTGCCTGTTCTATGTAGTCATGGGGCAGAGTGACCATCCTCTGGTCTCCATGGCAGTCAGAACCCAGACTGTGGTCACCAGAGTCATTCTTGGCTCTTTGCCCAACATCTCCTAAGGACCCTCTTCCTTCCCAGCTGTCAGATACCCCTGGGGAGGGCTCTCCTGTCCTCATGTCTTGTTCTCCAAAGCATGCTGATAACCACGTAGGTTGCACACACACAGCTCGCTGAAGGACACCCTGTGAGTCGCTGGTGTTTGGAGGGCAGAAACCTCCACCTTTCTCCCCCTGTTGAGTGCCGCCATGACCCAGTGGTGGAGTCCCCTCTGCCCAGAATGGTCAGGTGGCGAGGCTGTCATTGCCAAAAGGGAGGTCAAAACGCATTCCTAGCTTTCCAGGAAGACAGGTGAGTGCATTTACCTGAGAAACTTGGGTAAGTACCGTGCACAGAGGGTGACAAGATCCATGACGCCCTTCAGCTACAACATCAGCTGACACGCTCTATGAACTACTCTGGGGACATGTTGTGCCTGTGTCCTAAGACTTCCATGGGAGAATGTGGTATTTATTTTCAACAAGACCCTCAGAAGCTTTAGATTATCTCTTTCATGACATTGGGGCTCTCTATAGAGTATTCTTCATCGATCATTTGCCTAGAACAGGGAATGCATGACACCAGAGAAGGGAGGCAGGAACCTTCATGCCCTATTCCATGTTTAATGGTGAGACAAAGCTTCTTCACCAAGCAAGACCTACGGAAAGATCGGATACATTTAAGAGCCGAAGACTCTAATTCCCTGACACCTACGAAATATTTGTGGAGCACCCACTGAATGTTCAGCCCTTGACTTGCATATTCTCAATTTACATTAATATTTTAAGACCTAGATGACCTTTTCGGCTGAAACAGCTACTGTCCTCACCCTCTCTATATCAATAAAGTGTCCTCAGTCACTTAGAAAATGTGATCACATCTCCATGAAATCCTCAAGGTATTTCTATACCATGAATGACCAGAAGACATCCGCTAGGCACAAGGAACTACAAAGAGGAGTTTGAGATTTAAAACTAAAAGCAAAGGTCCCTAAGGGGAAACTTCATGGCTGGTGTCCATGAGGAAATCTCAACTTTGGCATGGCTGTGGAAATATTTCCAATCTGTTCTTTCTGAAGCATTTTTCATTTGGTTTCTGAAGTTTGGAGAAGGAAGTAAACAATTTAGAAAAAAATATAATAAAAAGCATTCACTGGAACATTTAGGCCAGCTGACTCCCTTCCTCATTGGACTCTTTGCAAAGACTCTCAAGCATTATGCCATGACATCATTCTGTCAATATTTATTATACCCTACGCACTACTGTAATCCTATAGTTAAGGGCCTGATTAGAAATAAACTTTCTAGGAATTGGTATTTTAAAGCTTGGGATTCAATGCTAAATTATCTTTTTTTTTTTCTTGCTTATGAAAAAATAAACCTGCCTGAAAAGTAGCTCAGGATGGAAAAATAACATCTCAGACTACTGTTTATGTTACATTCAGACATACTTAGTTGTGAACAGTCAAGAGGGAGGTAATTAGAGAACCACATTAGACACTATTTGAATAATCAAGATTTCTTTCCTGGCAACTCAAATATTAAACTTATCAGCAGGATGATATTATCACTTAGAACACTGCCAGGTTTGGAATTATGCCAGATTCACACCACTGTGAGTGATTAATATGCACAATTTAAATGGCAAAGAAAAAATTTCAAGACATTTTTTTATAGATGCTTATTTCATGAACTTACTCAGGCAATTGCAACCTTCTTCTTCACAAGGACTATTCTATGAAAGACATGAAGAAATGATTCAAAGTGGCAAAGTTCAAATTCTGATCAATAGGAATCCTTGTTTAAGGAAAAATATATCAAATAAGATTAAAACAAGAGCAAGGAAGGCCTGATGATCTGAAGCCTTTAAAATAAGAACTCTGGGGTTTGGAGAGAAGACTTACTGCACTATTTTAAAGCAGGTGCACACTTCATAGATGTAAAGGTCATGAGATCAGCTTTGAGGTTTGAAAAGAAGCAAAATATTCCTTTTCTTAGCTTCCATTCATGTCTTCACTAGAGACTGTGGGTCTACCACTTTTTCTTGAATATGACAGTTTTCTATAATACACGTTTTAATGTGCCAGGGTTATTTTTCTAAGGGAATTATGGACTTCTTCCCTGAACAAGGCACCTCTGCCCCACACCCCTAACTCCCCCTCAGTACCTTTCCGCAAGCAATGGAGCTTTGGCCACACGAATGGCTGGCACTTATGCCATCCTCTTTTATGGTTTTGTTGACCTGGAAACAACCCCCTCCCCACGCCGCTTCCTAGCCCAATGGTTAAACAATGGTTAACAAGACATAGATCATCTACTAATACAGAACAGTGATCCCCAAGAGATGGTAAACAACCAGTGGTCATACAGTTGTGGAAGAGAATCCCCAGGATGTGGCTCAGGGAGGGAAACCAGGCAGAGCCCAAAGGTCTCCCCACATTCAGGGACAGAGCTGGAAATCCAGGGAGGCCAGGAGTTCACAGGGCCAAAACCCAGAGAGGAGAAATTTGCAGACAGAGATCCAGAGATCTGCACTCCTTGATTATTCAGCTGAGGACTAATCAGTACATGGATGTAAAACCCCAATGTTGGAGAAATGGAAGTACTATATGTAAAGTGGTTCAGTATCACCTGAAGATAGGTTGTAGTAAGTGGCATCCTGTCCAGTGAAGAGAAGACCATGATAAGTTAGTTACAGTGTACCTACGTGTATAAGTATGCTGTTACCCTCAAGGAGCCACTAAAGTAATACCTCAGAGAGTAGTAACTGATAATACAATAAAGGATATAAGATGGAACAATAAAAATAATCCAAAAGGAGGCAGAAATAGAAAATAGGAACAAAGAATAGATGGGACAAATAGAAAACAAACAGCCAGAGGATAGATTTATCCAAGCATATCTGTAACCATATTACGTATAAATGGCCTAAATACCTCCAATTAAATGGCACAGATTGTCACAGAACCCATGGAAAGTTCTCAACTGCAGAGTAGCTAAGATCCAAAGCTGAAAACAGAGAACTGATGGAGTCTAACTATATGGAAGGATAGATGCCCAGGTGCCTGTCCCTGTCTGGTACCGCCAGGCAACTAACAGGAGATAGAAGTTTATTCTCTGGGGATAGACTGGAGATTGTGACCCAAGCAAAGATCAGGAAAGATGTTTGGGGCTGAAAACATGGGGACTGAATTCAAGTTTCCAAAGTGAACAAGACAGCATCTCCAGTTTCCTTTCTTCACTCCCATCCCCGACCCTGTAACAGAACTCAATAACACTATTACAGTGAAAGAATATTTTCCTTTGGAGAAACAACAGTTTCAGTGAAAAGACATTCATGTACTAACATCAAGGATTCCCTAATGAAACATGCAGCTCTCCATTTATCCATCCTACAGGAAATTTCACCACACAACAAGCTTCTCTCCCCACACAGAGCTTTCAATTCCCACTCTTGAACATGAAAGAACCGCAAATGATCAGCACACATTTGAAGTATATTCTCTGCAAGAAAGATGCAGACAAAAAAGGGGAGGAGCAAAGAAAACAGAAAGGAAGAAAGGAAAGTAAGAAGGGATGGGAGGAGTGAGGAAGCAGAAGAACTTGGACACAATGCAGGGTGATGGGGACAGGTCTCCTGAACTCTCTAATTTATGTCAGCAAAGACCTAAGGGAAAACATGGCATCCATAAAACAGGGACAGGATGCCAACAAAGGTGAGCAATTTAAGAATAAAAGAGGGGGACTCTTCAAAAAAATTTAATATTACAGGAAAAAAAAAAAAAACATAATATGATAAGAATATAAATTAGTGGAAATCTCCCAGAAAGCAGAACAAAAAGACAAGAGTAAAAGGAGAAGGAAAAAGATACATTTTCAAAGAATCAACACAGAGGGCCTAACAAATGAATTTCCAGAAGAACACAGAAAGTGTAAGGAAAGAGATGAAAATGTTCCTTTATTTCTTTGGTTTTCCAGGAAAACTGCAAGGCAGGCATCTCTAAGATTCTCGTTAGTATCTGCATACAGAATAAGAAAAGACCCATGCCGTGGGGGTGGGGGTAGTCACAGTAAATTTTAAAGTACTAGGAACAAGCAGGAGACCTTAAAAAGTTTCAAAGAGGGGAAAAAGAGATCACAGCTAAACATTAAAAATGGTTGCCTCTAACATGATTTAACTGTTTAATTTGTGTGTGTGTGTATTATGGTGGGAGAAGAGGAGGTAATCTATTTCTCCTGGATTTGTAGAGGGAAGGGACGGAGAATCTGGGAGGAGGATCTGAACAGGCATATTTCAGCCCCTCTGTCTGCTCTGCCTGTCCACAGAGCAGGCATCTCTGGTTCTCCATGTGGTCAGCTTCCCCAGGGCAGGGGCAACGCCCCCAGGTTATGAGGTGTACCTACAACTCCATCTACTTCAGTGATGAATCAGGGGAAAACCAGGCAGCCCACTGGGCTGTAGGTCAAGTGGTGGTGTCCAGATCTGCCTTATGTCAGTAATAAAGCTGCTATTTTGATGTCTACCAGTTGAAGACCCAGAGAAGTGAGCGCAGGATGATCAATGATCTCTCTCCAAACCCCAATTATGTGCACGTCATTTTGATTTAAAGTAAAAGCAAATAAAATAAGTGATCCAATTAAGGAAAACATAGGAGCACAAAAAGAAGTCCACTGAAGGCACGCACCTAGGTTCAAAGGGGAGAGGTGCTGAGTTAAGGAAGAGCTAAGAAAGGAGGGTGACCTGCATCTCTGATTTGCCACTGGTCCAAGTCATAGGTGGTCACCTATACAAGCATACTGGAATCACCCACAAAGCATTTAAAAATAACTGTGCAAAAAAGCCTGGTATCCCATGACAGGGATTTTTTTTTTTTTTAGAGCTCCCAGCTGATTTTAATGTGTTGTCAAGCCTGAGAACCATCCATGAGCTTTATTTCAGAAGTTCCTCATTCAATCTACATGTACACGGGAACAGGCAGATGAACAAAAATGAGGCAGTATTCATGAAAAGCTTAAATATAGTAAGGGAGAAAAACCTGATGGCCAAGAATAATCAGGTAACAGGGAAGCTGGGATGAATGTGAATATGAAAGGTAAAGGCAGATCAAGGCACAAAGTATGTAACAGATTGAAAGTAATGATAGGGGCGCCTGGGTGGCTCAGTCATTAAGCATCTGCCTTCAGCTCAGGTCATGATCCCAGGATCGAGCCCCTCATCAGGCTCCCTGCTAGGGGGGAAGCCTGCTTTTCTCTCTCCCACTCCTCCTGTTTGTGTTCCGTCTCTCGCTGTGTCTCTCTCTGTCAAATAAATAATCTTTTTTTTAAAAAAAGAAAGTAATGATAGGAGTATATCACAATAGGACACTGACACCTAAAATTATCATCTTAACTTCAACCAGAATGTAGAGTCCAGTAGGTCCAGACACGCTACTAAGTACCTCTCCGAGCGAGGGTGCTCTAAAGTGAAAACAGAGCAATCTTATGTATAAAACTACTCTGTAAATGATTTACACAAAGTTCCTTCAGGCCAGAGAATGTGAACATCCTCAATGGATGTGACTTTCTTCTTGTCCCTTCCTTGCTTTCCTGCTCTTCTCTCTACCACTGAGTTGTGAAAACACAAACATGGCTTGGGGGTCCCCATATATTGACTTCCTTCACTACTGATAAATATATCCCAAGAAAAGCTGCAGAGATACTAAAAAGCCCAATTTTAATTTAGGCAGAGCCAGTTCTGATTTTCATTAAATGTATAATTCTCTCTTAACTTTAAAACACCAAAGTGAGTTTTCTATTTTGATTTCATTTTGCTCCTGTTGCCCATTTGGAATGCTTTCCTCTCTTCTGTTAATCTGGAAAAGTCAAAAAGCTAAAGGCTTCTCTCTCTTCCTCCCTCCTCCCCCCTCTTCTCCCTCCCTTTTGCTTCCTCCCCACCTGTTCTGTGCCTCTGTGTGTGTGTGTGTGTGTGTGCGCACCGCACATGCACACGTGCTGGAGGGGGGCGTGGTTCTGTAAAATGACCGAGTTCTTTTCATGCGTTCACCTTGGCTAATGAGAGTTTCATTCACTGTATGGATACAGAAGATTGATCTTTCGGTAGGGACCATCAGTGGATATGTTCTAAGAGCATATGCTTCCTATGAAAAAAAGCTAAAAGTCTCTAGAGGAAAAGAGGGGGATGATAGAATGGATTTTCAAACTTGAAGAATTACATTATGTGCCCCGGAAAAGATGTTGCCTATTATCCATTCATGCATTTTCATTGACATGAGAATAAGTGAGTTCAGAAAGGACTTCCCTGTCAGTAAGTTAACAGTCTCAGTTCTCTGTAAGTATTTGACAATGATCTAGGTTAAAAACCTATACGAAGACAATGGTATCACATTAACGCACCCTAAAAATAGACTTGAAAAGTCTTCTCAGCATTTGGGCTCTCTCTGATAAAAGGTTGGGGTATTAGGGAGGGCATGTGTTGTGATGAGCACTGGATGTTATACGCAACTAATGAATGAACTGAACACTACATCAAAAACTAATGGTGTACTATATATATGTTGGCTACTTGAACATAATTTAAAAAAAAAGGGTTTGGAAATATGGCCAGCTTTGGAGAGAACTTCCGGGTCTGAGAGCCATCATGAGAGACTTCCCTGAACAGAGAACCCCATTTAAGCAATGGTTCTCAATCCTAGCAGACCCAATGCCATCTCTTAAGATCTTGAAATGGAACGCAAACAGTATACTTTATCTATATACATGATTTATAAAACAAAAATCGGTATAACACCCTAACTGCAATACAGAGAAATAAAATAGGAGTACTTTACAATAAAGCATGTATTTCAGCATCTAAATACTCAGACAAGACTAACTTAGAAGACTTGAGGAACCGTCAGTTTGTTTGTACCTTTTATGTAAAAGCACTCGAACACAGTTCAGTCCAATGAGAGTGACATGACAGTTCAAAGCCACGGGGGCGTGGCCAGAGCTGATGTGATTTTCTGAAATGTGAAAAACTTCTGGCCAAACCCCAAATATAACAAATGACAATATTCCCTCCATTTATACATTATAAGTATGTTGTAAATTCTATTATTATAAATGTCATAAATAACACCCTAATTTAAGAAATGAAGTGTATATTACAACTGAACAAAAATATTTTGTTTATGCTTAAAGTGGATTTAGGTCTCAGCTATGAAAATTATAAATAGGTTTTTAGTACACAGAATGTCCAGCAGGTCGGTCCAAGGTCAAGTGCGACACAGATCCTCTGTTGGATGGGACTGTCCCATGCACATCAGAATACAGAGCATCCCTGTCTCTACCCAGTGACAAACAAACAAACAAAACCCTTCTCCAAAAGGGCCCCTGGGGGCAGTACTTGGCCCAGTGAGAACCACTGGTCTAGAGCTTCTGCTGGGATATTCCAAAAGCCATCTGAAAATCTGGAGCTGGCTGCCTGTCAACACATCTGGAGAGCAGCCAAACTAGAAAACCTTGGGATTTGGCACCAATGATATAGTTTCACTCCTATGTGGAACATAAGGAATAGCACAGAGGACCACAGGGAAAGGGAGGGAAAACTGAAGGGGGAGACGTCAGAGAGGGAGACAAACCATGAGAGGCTATGGACTCGGGGAAACAAACAGGATTTCAGAAGGGAGGGGGATGGGGGGATGGAGTAACCAGGTGACGGGTATTAAGGAGGGCACGTGTTGTGATGAGCCCTGGGTGTTATCTGCAACTAATGAATCGCTGAACACCACACCAAAAACTAATGATGGACTATATGCTGGCTAACCGAACATAATAAAAAAATAAACAAATAAAAATAAAAATTTGGGCAAAAAAAAACCAAACGCAAAATAAAAACAAATGATAGTCTCAAGCCCTTACTCCTCCCCAGGCGATAAAAGAAACATCCAGCTCCCAAACAATGTTATAACTAACGCTTGCATTTCTTTTTTTTTTTTTAATTTTATTTTATTATGTTATGTTAATCACCATACATTACATCATTAGTTTTTGATGTAGTGTTCCATGATTCATTGTTTGCGCATAACACCCAGTGCTCCATTCAGTGCGTGCCCCCCTTAATACCCATCACCAGGCCTGCATTTCTGACCACGTTTCTTTTCCCTCCTTGTTTCTTTATTCGCTCCCCAACCCGTCGTGATTTACCTTTTCTGAGGCACGCTGCATCCCCTCAGCTCCTGCTGTATGCCAGACCCCTCACACACACTGTGAGCTCCTCTCCAAGGGGGCATGTGGAGGCCCAGCCGACAGAGACGGAGCCACGTGGGGTCGGGCCCAAGATTCCCCTACCAGAAAGTCACTTTTGCAAAAAGCACTTACTAGAGCTCACGTCTGACACATGCCAGGCTCTGCCAATGGCCGACAGAGCTCGCCTACGCTGGCCTGGCTGGCCACAGATGGAGAAGCCACCCAGCACCATCTTGCACAGGCCTGGCAGTCTGCGGACCGATCCACCTGCCTTCCTGAAGGCCAAGCAGAGTGGCCGAAAGGGCAGTCACTAGGTGGCAGCGCCACACCGGTTTATCCCCAAGGCCATCGGCCGAAGTGGGCCAGACCAGGGCCAGAGTCAGGGTTTCAGGGCTGTGAAGGTCTTTACTGGGAACACCTTCCAGGGAAAGCCCGTGCCCTGGGCATCCTGGGGGGGGGCGGGGCTGCTCCACGGGAGAAACAGCAGTCATGGGTGACACAGTCCCAGGCCACTCCTATGCCCGGCAGCCCTCAGGGTTGCCAAGAATCTTAGTGGCATCTCCTGAGACAGGACGGGTGGGTGAGTGAGGTGGGGGGGGCTGGAGTGGGGGGGAGAAAGAGAGACAAAGAGAAAGAAAGAGGGAGAGAAAGAGAGCGAGAGAGAGTGTATGTGTATCTGTCTGCACAGACTCCTTCCCAGATCCAACGGAACATAGATCTAAGCTAGCAGCATATCTTTACACTTCACCCCCCAACCTGAGATTCTCTCTAGATCACAGACCAGACCTTATCTCCTAAGTCTGTAAGAAGAAAAAAAAAATGCTGTGGATTTTTTTTTAACTAAAACTTGTCCATGTTGGAATTGAACCCACATTTGCAGAAACAGAAGTTGGGGTCTTGTTTCCATACCTTGCGATGGGGTCCAGGAAGGACAGCTCTGCATTCAGAGCTGGTGCCTCTCCTGTTAGCTCTGGGGGACCCAGAGCCGTGAGTCTCCCTGGCCGAGGGTCACACCATCTACCCTGGGATAACCGTGTACTAGCCAAACGCTGCCTGATCGTTTGGCTAGTAAAAGGCTGGTTGGGAGTTCTAGGCTGAGCCAGTGCTCCATCTGCGTGCAACGGGCACACAGAGCGGGGCATCTGCTTTTGCAAGTGCACCTTCCTGCACCCGGGTGAGGTGGCAGACAGCGGGGCCTTCCCAAGCACATGCAGCTTCGATTTTGTTCCCTTCCCTAGTCCCACTGAGGCAGAACAGAGCAGGAGAAACAGCGGAGGAAGGAGAGGAAAGCAGCCTCAGTGGGGAGCTGTCCCGGCACCCCAGGGGAGAGCACGCCAGTGTGCAAAATAAGGAGAGCAGGGAGGAAGGGGGGCGCTTGGCAACCAGAAGCCCGAGTGAAAACCCAAGAAGAAAAAGAAACATCTGGGCAGCTCCCTGTGTTATCCTGCTCCCTTGCCTCCTCAGCCTCCCTTCCTCCCACCAACACCAGTGAGTGGACCCTGGGGGGGGAGGGGAGGTGGTGGGCAGGGGAGGAAGAAGGTCCATTTCTGGCTCTGGCATCTCTCAGGGGATCCTGAGGCTTGCACTGTGACAGGGCTTCTGTTGAGGGCTTTCAGTCAACTGAAAAAAAGAATATGCCCCAGTGATCCAGATCAATCCAGCTCCGAGACATCACATCGACAGGAGGCACTTATCCCGAGTCGACTCTAAATCTTTCATGTTCAAAATCCGAGAGAATGAAAATCCCTGCTTAGAACCTGTGATGACAAGAAGTGTGAGCCTCCAGCGCTCCCCAGTTCTAGGCTAGGCTTCTAGGGAAGCAAATATTCAAATATCCCTCAATGTCATTTTTTTTTTCCCCTGAGGGAGAGGGAGAAGCAGAGGAGTCAGAACGCTGAGCCACCAAACCGAGAGATCAGAGAGAGCTGGGCTGAAGGTGAGTCCAGCACAGCAGAGGAGGAGGAGAGAAGAAATCACAGATGTTCTGAGAAGGTCATGTGCCAGGTTTTCCCAGTTCAATTCTCCCACTTCAGCTGTAAAAGTGAGCCTGGGAGGGCCAACGAATTGCACCTTGCTTACTTCAGCATGGGGGGCTAAAATATAGTCTGCAGTGCCCAAGCATCATGAATGAAATGAAAACACAGGTCCTAGGTCATGCAGGAGGGGCACCTGGGGGCCGCGGGGCTCCCTCAAACCTGACCCATGGCCTCCGAGGGCTGTTCAAGCCCCTGCTGCCTCAAGTGCTCACCGCAGTACACTGGAAACATGGTTGCTGATGCCCAGGACTGCAGACATCCCCCTCCCCCCGCAAAGAATCAAGACTGTAGCTTGCCAAATCAGTGAGATTAACTTTTTTTTTTTTTTCAGAGAATTCAGGAATCTGTAAAAAGGAATAGCGTGCAAGGAAGCCTGGATGGTCGATGACCTCCACGCAGGGGCTGTTTGCTGGTAACCAAAAGCCATCAAGGGGACAGAATTACAACAATCGAACAAACCCAGGCGCTTAAGCTGGGTTGCATAATGTGCGCCCATCCTGTCTTTAGTACAACCGCATGGCAGTGATATGATCTTCTTAAATGCTACTCCTGTTCAGCTGCACTAACCCAATGTGAACCTGCCAAGTCAGAAGCATTTCCCTTCCACTAAAAGGACCACATCAGGCTAAGAGCAGCCAAACCCTTAGCCCAAATGCGACAGCTAGATCTAAAAGCACAGAGTCTTCTGCGTGGTGCCTTGAAGTGGTGAAGACCTGGCTATGCAGGCAAGTCACTGTCTTCTCGGTCCTAGCAAATCACGTTAAGAATTGCTAGGCGCACAGCTTGGCAAACCCCAGGGGTGCCCCCAGGGGATAAAGGATTTGCGTGTGCTCTACACAGGCTTTGAGGCAGCCTACAGGAAACGTCTGACCTGCAAACACACCTATTAGAATGGGAAGCAAAAACCCCCGTCCAGCTCTGTCCAAAAGGGCTTTCTGCAGCAATTCTGAAAATGGTTACTATGTGTGCTAGCCACGTCACTAGCCACGAGCCTCATGTGTCTCCTGAGCCCTTGAAAGGTGGCCAGGACAAATGAGAAACAGAGTTCTGAGTTTTATTTCATTTTTACCAATTTAAAATGAAAATTAAATAGCCATCTGCGGGGGGCGATTGGCTGCCCTATCGGACAGCGAGGACCAGATGGCCAAGTGGGGACAGGAGAGCCCCAGAACGCACATAATCATGCCTTAATAGCACAGCTCAGTTTAATTCAGCCATAACGTTCACTTGGAATTTTCTCTCTGCCAACGTGAAATGGGAAAAAGGAGTCTAATACAGTCCCTGACTTTTCGGGCCTGAAACGAACGTCTATCTACGTTTGACACAATCTTCTATGCCATGTGGACATTTGCTCACTTATTTTTTGTTGTTATGCTTCTTAGGTAAAGAAGCATATTTATTTCTTATTTTAAAGAAATAAGTTGGGGGGGGCGGAGCAAGATGGCAGAGGAGTAGGAGACCTGGATTTCGTCTGGTCTCAGGAATTCAGCTGGATAGGGATCAAACCATTCTGAACACCTACAAACTCAACAGGAGATCGAAGAAAAGAAGAGCAACAACTCTCTGAACAGAAAAGTGACCACTTTCTGGAAGGTAGGACGTGCGGAGAAGTGAGTCCGAGGCGATATTCGGGAGGATAGGCGGTGGGGGAGGGGCCTCCGTCGGCCGCTTCTGGCAAGTGATAGAGCCACGGAGCACAAAATCGGAACTTTCAGAAGTCGGCTCCACCAAGGGACGTCACTCCAGTGGCTAAGCGGGAGGTGGAACCCTCGCGGGACAGTGTGGTCTCAGGACCCTCAGGGTCACAGAAAGACCGGGGGTGCCTGAGTGCGGCAGAGCTCCCAGGTATCGGAGCAGGGAAGCCGGCTGCAGAGACGAGCCGAGGAGTGGGCTCTCAGCTCAGGGTTGTCATAAACCGTGATCCGCAGCACAGTCGGGCCACTGCTCCTCCAGCAGGGACCCAACAAGCAGCAGATCTGGGGAGACTCACCTTTGTCCCCCGGGAGGAGCGGCGGGGAGCGCACCGCAGGGATCTGCTGGGTTTGGAGACTCCACACGGGGTCAGGTGCCAGAGATAGAAACGCTCGGTCACAGGCCAGGGGAGCACAGAGTGTGGCCGGAGACCGGGGAGACGGGAATGACTGACTGCTTTTCTCTGGGGGTGCACTGAGGACTGGGGCCCCGAGTTCTCAGCTTCTCCCGGGCAGAGATTGGGAGGCTGCCATTTTCACTCTCCTCCTCCAAAGCTGTAGGGAAAGCTTGCAGGGAACAAAAGCTCCCGAGAGCAAACCCGAGCAGATTACTTAACCTGGACTGGGCAAGAGCAGGGCAATTCCGCCTCCGGCAAAGACATTTGGGAACCACGGCAACAGGCCCCTCCCCCAGAAGATCCGCAAGAACAGCCAGCCAAGACCAAGTTTACCGATCAATGAGAACGGCAGAATTTCAGCGCTAGGGGAATACTGCACATAGAATTCATGGCTTTTTTCCCATGATTCTTTAGTCTTTCAAAGTTTTTTTTTTTTTTTGAATTTTTCTTTTTCCCTTTTTCAACCAACATCTTATCAATCCCTTTTTTAAAAAACATCTTTATTTTTCATTTTTAGAGTCATATTCTATCCCTTCATAGTAGTTACCCGTATTTTTGGCATATATATATAAGTTGTTCTCTCTCTAAAATTTTGAGATACAGTTTCTTCTAAAAGATCAAAATATACCCTAAATCTCTAGTGTATGGCTTTGTTCTAGTCTCCTGCCTGATCATATTCTCTCCCTTTTTTTCCTTTTCTTTTAAATTCTCTTCTTTCTTTTTTCAAACAACTTCTTATCAATTCCTTTTATAAAATTTTTTATAATTTTCATCTTTATAGTCATATTCCATCCCTTCATCATATCAACCCTTATTTTTGTACATATATAAGTTTTTCTTTCTTTAAAATTTTGGGAGGCACTTTCTTCTAACAGACCCAAATACACCCAAAATCTAGTGTGTGGCACTGATCTATGCACCAGACTGATCATATTTGATCATATTCTGGTTTTTTTTGTTTTGTTCTGTTTTTGTTCGCTTTTATCTCCCTTTCTTTTTTTTTTTTTCTTTTTTCTTTCTTTCCCTTTCTTTTCCCCCAGCTTCAGGTCTTTTCTGATTTGCTTAGAGTATATTTTCTGGGGACGTTGTTACCCTGTTAGCATTTTGTTCTCTCATTCATCTGTTCTCCTCTGGACAAAATGACAAGACGGAAAAAATCACCTCAACAAAAAGAACAAGAGGTAGTACCGACTGCCAGGGACCTACTCAATATGGACATTAGTACGATGTCGGATCTAGAGTTCAGAGTCATGACTTTAAAGATACTAGCTGAGCTTGAAAAAAGCATGGAAGTTACTAGAGAAACCCTTTCTGGAGAAATAAAAGAACTAAAATCTAACCAAGTCGAAATCAAAAAGGCTATTAATGAAGTACAATCAAAAATGGGGGCGCTAACTGCTAGGATAAATGAGGCAGAAGAAAGAATCAGTGAGATAGAAGACCAAATGATGGAAAATAAAGAAGCTGAGAAAAAGAGAGATAAACAACTACTGGATCATGAGGGCAGAATTTGAGAGATAAGTGATACCATAAGACGAAACAACATTAGAATAATTGGGATCCCAGAAGAAGAAGAAAGAGAGAGAGGGGCAGAAGGTATATTGGAGCAAATTATAGCAGAGAACTTCCCTAATTTGGGGAAGGAAACAGGCATCAAAATCCAGGAGGCACAGAGAACCCCTCTCAAAATCAATAAAGACAGGTCAACACCCTGACATCTAATAGTAAAACTTACGAGTCTCAGAGACAAAGAGAAAGTCCTGAAAGCAGCTTGGGAGAAGAGATATGTAACCTACAATGGTAGAAACATTAGACTGGCAACAGACCTATCCACGGAGGCCTGGCAGGCCAGAAAGGACTGGCAGGATATATTCAGAGCACTAAATGAGAAAAATATGCAGCCAAGAATACTATATCCAGCTAGGCTGTCATTGAAAATAGAAGGAGAGATAAAAAGCTTCCAGGACAAACAAAAACTAAAGGAATTTGTAAACACAAAACCAGCCCTACAAGAAATATTGAAAGGGGTCCTCTAAGCAAAGAGAGAGCCTAAAAGCAACATAGACCAGAAAGGAACACAGACAATATACAGTAACAGTCACCTTACAGGCAATACAATGGCACTAAATTCCTATCTTTCAATAGTGATCCTGAATGTAAATGGGCTAAATGCCCCAATCAAAAGACACAGGCTATCAGATTGGATTAAAAAACAAGACCCATCAATATGCTGTGTGCAAGAGACTCATTTTAGACCCAAAGACACCCCCAGATTGAAAGTGAGGGGGTGGAAAACCATTTACCATGCTAATGGACACCAAAAGAAAGCTGGGGTGGCAATCCTTATATCAGACAAATTAGATTTTAAACCAAAGACTGTAATAAGAGATGAGGAAGGACACTATATCCTACTTAAAGGGTCTATCCAACAAGAAGATCTCACAATTGTAAATATCTATGCCCCTAACATGGGAGCAGCCAATTATGTAAGGCAATTAATAACAAAAGCAAAGAAACACATCGACAACAATACAATAATAGTGGGGGACTTTAACACCCCCCTCACTGAAATGGACAGAGCATCTAAGCAAAAGATCAACAAGGAAATAAAGACTTTAAATGACACACTGGACCAAATGGACTTCACAGACATATTCAGAACACTCCATCCCAAAGCAACAGAATACACATTCTTCTTTAGTGCCCATGGAACATTCTCCAGAATAGATCACATCCTAGGTCACAAATCAGGTCTCAACCGGTACCAAAAGATTGGGTTCATTCCCTGCCTATTTTCAGACCACAATGCTTTGAAACTAGAACTCAATCACAAGAGGAAAGTCAAAAAGAACTCAAATACATGGAGGTTAAAGAGCATCCTACTAAAGAATGAATGGGTCAACCAGGAAATTAAAGAAGAATTAAAAAAATTCATGGAAACCAATGAAAATGAAAACACAACTGTTCAAAATCTTTGGGATGCAGCAAAGGCAGTCCTAAGAGGAAAGTATATAGCAATACAAGCCTTTCTCAAGAAACAAGAAAGGTCTCAAATACACAACCTAACCCTACACCTAAAGGAGCTAGAGAAAACATAGCAAATAAAGCCTAAACCCAGCAGGAGAAGAGAAATAATAAAGATCAGAGCAGAAATCAATGAAATAGAAACCAAAAGAACAGTAGAACAGACCAATGAAACTAGGAGCTGGTTCTTTGAAAGAATTAACAAGATTGATAAACCCCTGGCCAGACTTATCAAAAAGGAAAGAGAAAGGACCCAAATCAACAAAATCATGAATGAAAGAGGAGAGATCACAACCAACACCAAAGAAAGACAATTATAAGAACATATTATGAGCAACTTTATGCCAGCAAATTAGATAACCTGGAAGAAATGGATGCATTCCTAGAGATGTATCAACTACCAAACTGAACCAGGAAGAAATAGAAAGCCTGAACAGACCTATAACCACTAAGGAAAATGAAGCAGTCATCAAAAATCTCCCAAGAAAGAGCCGAGATGCCCTTCAACAGATGAATGGATAAAGAAGATGTGGTCCATATATACAATGGAATATTATTATGTGGTTTCACTTATTTGTGGAACATAAGGAATAGCATGGAGGACATTAGGAGAAGGAAGGGAAATATTGGGGGGGGGGAAGTGGAGGGAGAGAGGAACCGTGAGAGACTATGGACTCTGAGAAACAAACAGGGTTTTAGAGGGGAGGGGGGAAGGGGGATTGGTTAGCCCGGTGATGGGTATTAAGGAGGGCACGTACTGCATGGAGCACTGGGTGTTATACAAAAACAATGGATCGTGGATCACCACATCAAAAACCAATGATGTATTGTATGGTGACTAACATAACATAATAAAATTTAAAAAAAAAAGAAATAAAGAATCACTTCAGCAGAAAAAAAAAAAAAATCTCCCAACAAACAAAAGCCCAGGGCCAGATGGCTTTCCAGGGGAATTCTACCAAACATTTAAAGAAGAATTAACACCTATTCTTCTGAAACTGTTCCAAAAACTGGAAATGGAAGGAAAACTTCCAAACTCGTTTTATGAGGCCACCATTACCTTGATCCCAAAACCAGACAAAGACCCCATCAAAAAGGAGAATTACAGACCAATATCCTTGATAAACATGGATATAAAAATTCTCACCAAAATACTAGCCAATAGGATCCAACAGTACATTAAAAGGATTATTCACCATGACCAAGTGGGATTTATCCCTGGGCTGCAAGGTTGGTTCAACATCCGCAAATCAATCAACGTGATACAATACATTAACAAAAGAAAGAACAAGAATCATATGATCCTCTCAATAGATGCAGAAAAAGCATTTGACAAAGTACAGCATCCTTTCTGGATCAAAACTCTTCAGAGTATAGGGATAGAGGGTACATACCTCAATATCATAAAAGCCATCTATGAAAAACCTACAGCGAATATCATTCTCAATGGGGAAAAACTGAGAGCTTTCCCCCTAAGGTCAGGAACGCGGCAGGGATGTCCACTATCACCACTGCTATTCAACATAGTATTGGAAGTCCTAGCCACAGCAATCAGACAACAAAAAGAAATCAAAGGCATCCAAATTGGCAAAGAAGAAGTCAAACTCTCACTCTTTGCAGACAATATGATACTTTATGTGGAAAACCCAAAAGACTCCACCCCAAAACTTCTAGAACCTATACAGGAATTCAGTAAAGTGGCAGGATATAAAATCAATGCACAGAAATCAGTGGCATTCCTATACACCAACAACAAGACAGAAGAAAGAGAAATTAAGGAGTCGATCCCATTTACAACTGCATCCAAAACCATAAGATACCTAGGCATAAATCTAACCAAAGAGGCAAAGGATCTGTACTCAGAAAACTATAAAATACTCATGAAAGAAATTGAGGAAGACACAAAGAAATGGAAAAACGTTCCATGCTCATGGATTGGAAGAACAAATATTGTGAAGATGTCAATCCTACCTAGAGCAATCTACACATTCAATGCAATCCCCATCAAAATACCATCCACTTTCTTCAAAGAAATGGAACAAATAATTCTCAAATTTGTATGGAACCAGAAAAGACCCCGCATAGCCAGAGGAATGTTGAAAAAGAAAAGCAAAGCTGGCGGCATCACAATTCCGGACTTCCAGCTCTATTACAAAGCTGTCGTCATCAAGACAGTATGGTACTGGCACAAAAACAAGACACATAGATCAATGGAACAAAATAGAGAGCCCAGAAATGGATCCTCCACTCTATGGTCAACTAATCTTTGACAAAGCAGGAAAGAATGTCCAATGGAAAAAAGACAGTCTCTTCAACAAATGGTGTTGGGAAAATTGGACGGCCACATGCAGAAGAATGAAACTGGACCATTTCCTTACACCACACACACAAAAAGACTCCAAATGGATGAAAGACCTAAATGTGAGACAGGAGTCCATCAAAATCCTAAAGGAAACACAGGCAGCAACCTCTTCGACCTCAGCCGCAGCAACTTCTTCCTAGAAACATCACCAAAGGCAAGGGAAGCAAGGGCAAAAATGAACTATTGGGACTTCATCAAGATAAAAAGCCTTTGCACAGCAAAGGAAACAGTCCACAAAACCAAAAGACAACTGACAGAATGGGAGAAGATATTTGCAAATGACATATCAGATAAAGGGCAAGTATCCAAAATCTATAAAGAACTTATCAAACTCAACACCCAAAGAACAAAGAATCCAATCAAGAAATGGGCAGAAGACATGAACAGACATTTTTCCAAAGAACACATCCAAATAGCCAACAGACACATGAAAAAGTGCTCAACATCGCTCGGCATCAGGGAAATCCAAATCAAAACCTCAATGAGATACCACCTCACACCAGTCAGAATGGCTAAAATTAACAAGTCAGGAAACGACAGATGTTGGCGGGGATGCGGAGAAAGGGGAACCCTCCTACACTGTTGGTGGGAATGCAAGGTGGTGCAGCCACTCTGGAAAACAGTATGGAGGTTCCTCAAAAAGTTGAAAATAGAGCTACCATATGATCCAGCAATTGCACTACTGGGTATTTACCCCAAGGATACAAATGTAGGGATCCAAAGAGGTACGTGCACCCCGATGTTTATAGCAGCAATGTCCACAATAGCCAAACTGTGGAAAGAGCCAAGATGTCCGTCGACAGATGAATGGATAAAGAAGAGGTGGTATATATATACAATGGAATATTATGCAGCCATCAAAAGGAATGAGATCTTGCCATTTGCAACGACGTGGATGGAACTGGAGGGTGTTATGCTGAGCGAAATAAGTCAATCAGAGAAGGACATGTATCATATGACCTCACTGATATGAGGAATTCTTAATCTCAGGAAACAAATTGAGGGTTGCTGGAGTGGGGGGTGAGGTAGGAGGGATGGGGTGGCTGGGTGATAGACATTGGGGAGAGTATGTGCTATGGTGAGTGCTGTGAATTTTGCAAGACTGTTGAATCACAGATCTGTACCTCTGAAACAAATAATGCAATATATTTTAAGAAGAAAAAAAAGAAGAAGAAGATAGCAGGAGGGGAAGAATGAAGGGGGGGAAATCGGAGGGGGAGATGAACCATGAGAGACGATGGACTCTGAAAAACAAACTGAGGGTTCTAGAGGTGAGGGGGGTGTGAGGATGGGTTAGCCTGGTGATGGGTATTAAAGAGGGCATGTTCTGCATGGAACACTGGGTGTTATGCACAAACAATGAATCATGGAACACTACATCTAAAACTAATGATGTAATGTATGGTGATTAATATAACAATAAAAAATTAAAAAAAAAAGAAATAAGTTGGATTTTGATTACTTTGTGTGTATTCATTCATTCTGACATGCCACGCTCCCCCCTGGCTCATGGGCAGACTGGGGCCAGCAGGGGAGATGAAGCAGCCCCACCCACGGGTTCTGAAATCCACTGCGAGTGATCTTTGTCTCCACAGGCTGGATACACACCCCTGTTCTTCCGCTCAGTCTTACTTTTTATCACTTTCCATGATCCCACCCATACTGAGGGACACAGAGGATGCCCGGAAGAGACCCACAAAAAAAGGAGCACAGGGCAGGGGCCTTCTGGGTGGACAGCTTCCCAAAGCAAACAACCTGAACCAGAGTATGCCTCTCAAGATCGCTATCCCAGCTCTGCTCACTTGGCATCCTCTTGAAATAAGGACAGAAACAAGCTGCAGCTCATCTATTTACCAGGTTGTTTTGTAGACGGTTCAGTGACATGTATATTGATAGCAAGCAACAGGGAAAGAGAAGTCATGGGGATGCGTGCCAAGGTGATCTTTTGTTAGTCTGCACTTTTTGATACGTCAAAACGATTTCAAAACCGATGTTCCCGTGGTGTGAATATTTTCCTTACGCAGCTACTTCGCTCATGTAGAACCAGTTTCAAAGCAGTGTGAAGAGTAACGCACCCCACAATGGCTTTCTTTTGCTCCATTTCATTTAATTAGCATGTTTGTTTCTTGTGTCTTTTACTCAAAAATAACATTTTCATAGAGTCTATCACTGATGTAAACGCAGCTGAACACTTTAGGCAAGTGTGGACTTCTAAAATTAAAACAGTTCAGTAATAACTGCCAGACATTTTTTCTTAGTAAAAGGAGGTAAGGGATTTTGTAGGGCATTTTTGTGTTTATTCTAGCAAGGATTTGATTCTCAGTTTAAATGTATACACGTACATTATTAATACACATGGTGCTTATCCTTCAGTCACTTGGTGTGTGTCATTTTATATACTGTCCAGAGCATGCGTATCTTTCACACCCACAAAGGCATTATATATAGATATATAAGCTATGTTACTACTGCATTCAGAATTACGATCTCGGTCATATACAACTCAGGTACCACTGGAACTGTTTTCTGAGAATGACCAAGAGGGACCCCTGGTGGCCTTGTTATGGTGGCTTAGGAAGAGAACATAACCCATAGAAAATGAAGTCCTGGGGCACCTGGGTGGCTCAGTCAGTTAAGCATCGGCCTTCGGCTCACGTCATGAGTGTCCTGGGATCGAGTCCTGCCTCGGGCTCCCTGCTCAGCGGGGAGTCTGCTTCTCCCTCTCTCTCCTGCTCCCCCTGCTTGGCTCTCTCCCTCTCTCTCTCAAATAAATAAAAATAAAATCTTAAAAAAAAAAAGAAAGAAAATGTAATGTACTCAGCGAAGGATGGGATGCTAGGAGGAAAAGTATGTGGGGGCAACGTGGGGGTTGGCTGAGAGGAGTAGAGGGTTTCCACAGCTCTGTGTTCTAATTCCCTGACTGAATGAGAGACAAGTGCAATGCTCACCACCAGAGCTGGGATGCACACGGGCCTCTGGGGAGGCTCAGGTCTGAGCTGCGACCTGACATAGGAATGCTACTCTGTTTCCAATTAAAAACAGTTGCCATTTATGCAGCATACAGCAGCCCTCCCTCCACCTTCCTCACCCTCCAGATAGCAAGCTGTGCCAAATCAGACAAGCTGGAGTCATCTTTCACGACGTCACATCCCGATAATCAAGGCGCTACCATGCTGGGGGGCATCACCTTCAAAGGTTCCTAAGCAGAGCCTTTTCTTCAGGGCCTTGGCCTCTGCTGGCCTCTCCAGTCTTAAGTCTTGCTGGTCTCAAATGTGCATCATGAGCTCCCGTGGGAGTACATTCAATGCACAGGGTCTCTGTTGTTCCCACCTCTCTGGGCCTCTGCACATGCTGTCCCTTCTTCTATTGCCTTAAGCTCCCTGATGGCCTGGCGTCAGTCCTTCACATCGCACCTCCAAAGATTTCCTACCACCTTCAGCCTCCTCCTCGTAAGGGTGGGCCAGGCGTCCCCCTCTGTCTGGTCCCATGGCACCTGTAACCAGTCCTACTGCACTCTTACCAACCCGTGATCCTTAGGGGGTGCACACTGTGCCCCGTCCAAAGCTTTATGCCCAGTGCCAGTTAGCACCATGGCTGTTGCATGGTAGACACTAAAAAAATTCATTTTTAGTGAATGAATAAGTGAGACAATCCCCTTATCCACCATCTTCTTCTAGGATTGAGATGACAGAGGCTTAGTCAATTCCAATAGTCTGTCTCCAGCCTGTCTCGGCATCTCCCTCTTCACTGGTCCCTGGGATATGTTTCTGAAATGCCAATCTAACCATGCCATTTTGTCTCACAACCTTGGGTGGCTCCCCTCTGTTGGGAAGCAAAGTCCCATCTCTTTAGCACTATGTCTAAGGCCATTTGCAGTTTGGTCCCAGCCCACCATGCCTGCCATTTTGTCCTATCACTGGCTACCTGCCGAACTCTGCCGCTTTTGTCCCCTGGCTTCTAAATGTCCTCAGCTAACTTCTCTGTCTTCGGTGCCCATCCCATCTGAGAAATATTCCCTACTTCCCTTGGGCACAAGTCCATATGGATGTCACAGCATTTATGTCAAAATGTAATTTAAATCTTTTTATTTATGTATTTATTTGAAGGTTTTAACTATTTGAGAGAGTGCACGAGTGAGAGAGAGAGAGAGAGAGCACAAGCAGGAGGAGCTGCAGAGGGAGAAGGAGAAGCAGGCTTCCCACTGAGCAGGGAGCATGACGTGGGACTCGATCCCAGGACCCTGAGATCATGACCTGAGCCGAAGGCAGATGCTTAATGACTGAGCCACTCAGGTGCCTAAATCTTGTTAATTATTTGTTTCTTCCACTGGTCACTGAGAACCCAAGCAGGGACTGTCTCTAAAATCCCACTGGCTGGCTCAGTACTTGGTTCCCAGCAGGAACCCAATAAATGTTTGTATAATGAATTACAGCAAGTCCAAATCCTAATCACTAAAGATTTCGATCTGGGAAATTATTTGCTTTAAATCAAAATATAAACACCAGATAAATAAAACGTAACATGGTGTATTTTTGTCATATAGCCAGAGAATAAGATAAATATATTACTTGGACTATTAATGCCCATGCTCTTACTTACAGGTTTTTATTGTTTTGTGTTGTGGTATGTTGTAACTTGTTGATTACTTCTGTGAGTCTCAGCTTCAACAAATTTAACAAAATTTAGTGAATTCAAAGAAAACCTGGATTTTATCTTAGTTTTCCTTTCATAAATCAAACCCTATCAAGTTGATTAAGATTATTATTAACCCCTTTCACCAAGATAAAAGGACAAATTCTTCAATGTGTGGGATACTATGTATTTTAGGCATTTGCCAATTTGTGATTCTTGTGTTCTTGTATTGTGTTCTTTTTTAACTAACTCTTCGGTTTGATTCTGACTCTAGAAGAAAGATACTTCTTATATAATCCTAATGAAGCAGAACCAAATGGTTCCAAAATTCTTTCCTTATGTGAACAATGAAAAATTGTGTGACAAAACGCTAGAAACAGCCTATGGGACTTACACACTAAAAGAGAAAACATTTTAAAATGACTGTTATTACTGTATTAAATATCCACAAGTTATGGTAATAACTTGTGGATATTACCATGTATGTGTGTTACGGATAAATAGGAACCCGCCTTGGATCCAAAGGGTCTAATGATTACAAAATCCACAAGACAAAGGATACTGTGCAGACAATGAAGAAGTAACACAGTCTCCTGATTTTCGTGGCAATCAACGAAACCACTTACTAAATACAAGATGTTCCCATAAGATGGAGAAATAACTTAGACTAGAAAAAAAAAAAAAAAACTTCTCTTGTCACTTTCAGTTTAGAGAAAGAAACTGGAATACTCTAGTTCACTAAAACTTACATTCTTCTCCTGCAAGATTTTTCCCCCTGCATATTCACTGTTGCATTTCCCTGCACTTATGAACTGATAAATGGATCTTTGAAGCCATCCAGCTCAACCCTATCATTTAGCAGCTAGAGAAACTGAAGGCTGGAAATGTGCAATGAATGTCCAAGGTGACTGAACTAATCGTTAGCAGACAAGAGTGAGCACCCAGGTCTCTGCTTCCAGCCACACGCTCAGGCTTCCCTTCCTTAGTACCTCTGAGGGTGGCCAGTGGGCATCCAGGTTTCAATACTTGCTACCCGTGGATCTATTTCACGTGCCTTCCCAGATGATTTCTACTATGAAAATTTTAAAAGCTTCTAAAATCAGTACCCTTCATTAAACTGCTTTCCTGAGAGCCCTCGAGGGCAGAAAAATAATTTTAGTAAAATCCACTTATTCATAAGAAATTAAATATTTTATGCAATGGATAATTTGAGATCCTTGTGTTCTTGTTCTTTTTTAATTCTTCAATCCAATTTAGACTCGGGAAGCAAGACATTACTTACATAATCCCAGTGAAACAGCTTCTAATGATTCTCAAGTTCTTTCTACAGGAGAACAATGAACATTATGGGACCAAATGCTGAAAATAACCGACAAGGCTTCCACCGAAGCAGAAAAAATTTAAATCAACTGTGAGTACTGTATTAAAGACCCCTGTGTTCTCCAGCATTTAAATACTTAGTCATTCTCTTGTAGGAAACGCTTTAAAAATCTCTTAGGCTGGCATTCAGCGTTTCCTAAATGAGGATGCAACCTGCCTTTCTGACCTTCTCTGTAGACACTATGTTCTCAAACCGAGTTACTAACATGTGTGCTGTCTCTTTCACTTGTGCCCTCGGTTCACGACTGTGTGATACTCTCAAGGACGCCTGAGACTATCAATCCTATTCAAAGGACACTCGCTTTCGCCGTCCCCCTCTTGGGCATTCGCCCCTCTCCAGCTAGTGCTGCTGTTACTGGGAAGTCTCTTCCAGCTATCCTGGACCGTGAAGCCCAGACACAGCTCCATGGCCCAAGCCTTCTTTAATCGCCCTGCATCAGCCCTGGACAACATCTGGCAAGGCCTGTTAGAGATGCAGGTACCCAAGGAACATTTGCTGATGGGGGGCAGAAAGCAGACAGCTGCACCCCAGTGGGGAAGCAGAATCCCAGGGAGGTCCAGGTTGGTGCGGGGTCTTGCCACAGTTTTGAGTCTATTAGGTACACTTCCGATCATTGAATCCCAAACGACTAGGTACCTTTCTGCATCAAACCAATTTTACTACTTGTCTATTTTTTTTCTAAAATTCACTACGTGACTGTCCCTGTCCTCCTAACTTGACTACATAACACAGACGTTAGTTTTCTTTTTCATGACCAAAATGGTCTCTCGTGCTACTGGATGATCCTGTTTTTGCTTTAGAAAAGAAAATTCCATATCAATATACAGTTTGGAAGGATACAGACCCTCTATTAACATGGAGTTTTTGCTAGAGCAAATAATAATTATTACCAGAGAGTAGAAAGGCTAAAAAGGGATGATTTTGGCTTAGATTTAGTTACCTTTAGACTTCTGGTTTCTAACATCTCTGAACTGTTGTCTAAGAACAGGCACTATATTCACTGATGCTAATTCAATCGAATCTCTTGGAGACATATTTCATGGGTCACATCTGGTCAATTATTGAAAAAGTCCATCAATGCTAGAAAGGAAAATAAAACTCACTAACTGCTGGCTACAGGGCTCAATATGTGTATATTACATGAAGTCTGTTAATTGTGTTAAATACTCTGTAAGTCGTCTATACACACTAACCTTTTGTTTGCATGACCCATTAAATGCTGAGTTGTATTAATTTTCCACTTTAATGGTTTGTGTGTAAATTTCTGGTCCTAATTTGCTCACTGTCTTACTTTACGATTTTTTGAAGCTATATAATAGATACATGAGACGGGTTTAGAATTAGAATTATTCTATCTTCCTGGTGAATTGTACCTTTACATTATCTAACGGTCTTTTTTAGTCTTAACAAAGTTTCTCTTTAAAGACTTTTATCTGATATTAACAAAGCAGCACCAACCTTCTTTTGATTAGTATTTGCCCACTGTGTATTTTCCCATTTTTCAATTTTCAACCCATTCATGTACTTTTGTTTTAGATCTCTCTTATTTTAGACTTTAGGCAGGTAGAATTTAAAAGAAAATTAATAATCTCATTTACAGTGACTACTAGCATCTGTGGGTTTGTTTCTCTCATGTTACTTTGAAATTTCTAATTGTCCTATTTGTTAAATGCTTCCTCCATCTACACACTTTTTCTATCCTCTGTTTGCTTAGGTATTTTATATATTCTACTTTTATTATTTTACCGGTTATCCTTGTAACTTTCAACAAGACTTACTTGACTGTGGATTTCAGGTCAATAGCCCACTTTCCCCTGAGTGGTACATGGCCCGTGGTAGGCTTGAAATCTAATATTTTTTGAAGGACATCCTTTACAAGGCCATTTAGGGAAGATCTGTTGATGGCAAAGATCCTCATGTTTGGATTATCTAAGAATGCCTTTATTTTGACCTGCTTTCTTTAATGAAATTCAGGTAGGTATAGAATTCTAGATCTATAGTTACCTTCTCCAGCTTTCTGAAGATATACCACTGTTTTCCAGCTTCTTAGATAGGGATAGCAATCAGTGTGACAAGTTTCTTTTCTTCTTCGGATTCCTTTTAAGATCTTTTACTTGACGTCCTATAATGTCACCAATGTGAACTTCTTCTTGACCCTGCTTGAGATTTGTTGGACTTCCTGAATCTAAGGACTCACATCTCATCAATTAAAAAAAATCGCAAACCATGTCCCCATTTGCATGACTTCCTTCTTCTGGAAGATGAATTTGAAGTACTTAAGCCTCATTATACCCATGTCTCTCTTTATTTCTTTCATATTTTACACATACTTCCAGAGACAAGGAATATGCACCATTCGAGAAAGAGTTCTTCAGCTCTATGTCCAGTTTACTAATACTCTAGGAATTGACTGTGTCTGGTCTGCTACTTAGCCTCTTCACTGAAATTCCTGTTTGGTTCTTTTCAAGTTTTTCCTGGTCTTTTTCATAGCATACTTCTGCTTTATGGTTATTTGATCTTTCTTCCATCCATTCAGACTTGGGGTTTTTTTTTCCCCCTATTCTACATATTTAAAGTTCTGGGGTGGTGGACATGGTATTCAGTCTTTCTGTTTGTTATTTCTGCTTATTCTCTGGATGGTGTGTATCTTCATGCATTTTGCAGCATGGTTGGTCGGGATGGGGGATGGCTTATGTCTTACGTCTCATGTCACAAAGATACCCTGCTAAACTAAACCTGGCTTGACATGTATGTCCTTCTACAGAGTCCCGTGTTTGCTTCTGCTGGGTGACTCAGGGTGCTGCTTACCAGGGACTGAAATAATGCTTTCTCAGCGTGCCTTAGTGTAGATTCAAAAGCAAGTGTAAGCAGGCATGTAGTTACGGATTCTTCAGGGGAGCTCCCTTCCCCCATTCTCAACCCCACCAAACAGATGCACCACCCAGACAGAGAGATAGGTGTGTTTTTCATTTGGTTGGTTTCCTTCTGTGGCAGGAGATTTTATATTTAGTCTACTCTTTCATTTAAGGTAGACCTCCTTAGAGGAGTGGTTTTCAAACTGCTGTCAAGTCCCATTAGTAGACAGTAAAATCAATTAATGAGGTGGTTCTCCACCTTGGCTACGCGTTAGAATCACCCAGGGAGCTTTTAAAACCCGGACTCCTAGGCCACAACCCAATACCAATTAAATCAGAATTGCAGAGAATGGGACAGACAATGTATATTTTTTATAGCTCCCGGGGGACCTGAATAAAGAGCCAAGATTGAGAGCCACCATCCTAACCAGCATTTTACAATAAAATAGAATGGAATACAACAGAACAGAGAGTACATTAACATCGATCCTCAGTAAGAACTGGGCACGTAGGTACAAAATCTGCTGTTCAGTGGATGTGTGTGATGATATATCATGTTCTAATAGAAATTATATTCTTTCCCGTGGTTTTCCCTTTAAAAAAAAAAAAAGTTAAGCTTCTTGGTTACCAAGATTAGATGTGGTCCTCAGAGTAACTGAAGCTTGAAAGGCAGTTTATTACCTGAAGTCCTACTGCATTTTTTCTTTTTTTTGTACATGTGGAGAATTCCCTGGCTTTCTTGGATGTTCAGCTATACATTTCCATTTTATCCAGCTGCTCTGGGCATTTTGTGAAAGGTTACTGGGATGTCAAATCTACTATACTGCTGAAGATGGAATTCCAGATTTCTTTACATACTTCTGTTTTCTTGGAACTTTATTTCAACATGCACTCTCATGTGTAAGTTAATTTTACACTTATAATATGCTGTGATTGTACTCTGTTGATATGAATATATTCTACAAAGACTGAAAGACAGAGACGTTTCCACTTCTCCCAATAAACTGGGACAGGAGAAAGCATCATAGAGACTGTGTTTGTTGTTATTGTCCTTGGCATGGCTGAACTAGTCACTGGGAATATTTGGGCCCTTCCCAAAGCTCTTCGGGATCTTTTTTTGTGTTGTGTGTGTGTGTGTGTGTGTGTTTTTAAGTGATATGTGAGATTAGGGATTCTAGCTGTTAAGCCCTTTGTCTATCTTGTCCCCAACACATCAAAAGATGCCACAGAAATACTTCTCTAATACCACCATGTCCCATCTCTGGAATTCAACACTTTCTCCTATCTTAATCCTCCCAAATTCCACTGACCCAGCCAAAATTCCATCCGGCCACAGGGAGTGATGGGAATTAGCCCATAGGGCATTTTGTCCAATCCAGGCTGGCGCTAAGCGTCTCGTTGCCGAAGACATTTGACCTCCCTTCATGTTACTGCTGTGGTTCCTACATTTGCAACGGTGACGACAGTAAGTGTGTTCTCCTGCAATCGTTAAGTTCGGAGCTGTGGCACCCAGACCCCCACACTGCAATCTGGCAGATTGCTGGCAATCTGTTTTCTCTCTCCAAGGAAGTAAACAGCTGCACAGTCGCTCAGAAATACCAAGGTGATAAAGGTGAAATGAAGTATATTAACAGACTGACTGAGGTGAGGCGGGGCCTTGGGTTTTATTTTGATTACATCAAACTGATCAAAACGCTTTAATATGTTACTAGGCGCACAGAACTGGATGATAATCCTTTGAGGTAGGAAAAAAAAAAGGCAAGGGAAATGTTTAAGAAAAAAAAAGTACAAGAGAATGAATGCTTAGGAAAGAAAAAGAAAAAAAAAATTACGACCTACCCAAACCCCATCTTACTCCTCTGGGAGGAATCCCTGTTCCCCAGGCTCACACAATCTGCCACTGTCCCAGGAGGGCAGGGACCCTCTTACACCAGAGAGACCTGACAGGATGCTGGTTCTTTTTTCAAATAATGTTATGGGACAACAAATAGGTGGAAACACCCTCAAGTTCATCAAAGAGGACTGGAAATGTGTAATACTCCGGGTCGTCCCCAAATATGTAAATGTAATGCTTTCTGATTTGCTACTTTTAGTTCTCTCCATCTTTACTCTGAAATTAAAGTTAACTGCTGTGAAGGAATAAGCAGATTTTGCAGAGCATTGTTTATTTAACCGTAACTCAAGTCTTCAGTAGGAAAAGCAGCTAGGTCAAATTAGCCTTTTCCCCCGGCTATATTAAAGGGCGAGTGTATATTATGACCGCAATCCGAATTTCCAAAATTTAAATAACTCCCACTTCATCCATATCCTCCCTTCCTCCCTCTCTCTCCCCTTTCTCCCTCTTTCTAGCAGACACTGTTTCCAATTCCTCGACTGCTCTTCCATTGTTCCGGGAAGAAGTCCATTTAATTCTGTGTACCAAATTTATTATGTTTTAAATTATCTCTTGGGCAATTCTTACAGATTCTATATATAACCAGTTCTATAGTGTTGGTGCCAATTTTTCTTCTTGATAGCTTTCTTTGGATGAAAGAGTTGTACTTACAGCCCAACTTTTTCTTACAACACACACACACACACACACACACACACGATTTTATACACGCTAAAAAACCACGCAGTCAACACACAAAAATCTAACTCTGTGCTGTTCAATATGGGAGCCAGTAGCCAAAAGTGCCTCATTAAACTTAATTACAATTTTTGCAAAATTAAAATCTGTCCCCTAATAAATGTTAGGCACATTTCAAAGGCTCAATACCCACAAAGAGCCAGTGGCTGTCATACCGCACGGTGCAGAAGAACAGGGTCATCACTGCAGAAAGTTCTACTGGACAGCCTTGTTTTAAAAGTATCTATATAATTTGGAAGTAACAGTGGAAAGCTGAAATATATGATTCATTGATTTTTTTTGTCCCCTTTTTTCCTTTCATGCCTTCTTTTAACCAAATGAACAATCTACAGACATGTATTTTGTTAAATGTCACTGTTATCATCCACAAGATGGAGAAACAGAGTATCATTAAGGATAAAACACCAAACAACTCTCTGGTATGTGTGTCCAGGTAGAGTTTCAGAATAAACATCAAGGTCAAAAGTCAGCACTTTCAGGGCTGACCTCATAGGATTGATTTTCTAAAGCCTTATCCACCGAATCATTAACATTATACACAAGTAAAAAACCAAGACTGTTCAATTTAAGACGTTCTCTGTCCTCCTGATTTTATACTTGTTTAATGGTTGCTAAGGGAAAACAAGAGAAACACCTGAACGGTTTATTATCATATCTATACACTCGAGTCCAAACCAGTGTGTTGCAGACTACCTCAACGTTGATAGAAAACCATCCTTAGGTCCATTACCAGGATAAAACACCTAAAGCCTAAGAAATACCAGGAAAACCAATATAAAGTATCACAACCACTTTGACATTTATAAGGCTCTACCTCGAGGCGGTAGAGCCTTGTCTTAAGGGAAATTCCTTATTTTTAAGCTCGAGGATGATGAGCTGCGGGGTATGATTTCATAATTCACCTATGAAGAGATGACCTTGATTACTCCATTCAAGCAGAAAATGTGAAAGGCAGCTTTCCAGAATCCATGCAAGCAGAGTAAAACAAACAAGCCCCACTGCTAACCAGTTCCAGGTTTGCGGCAATAAGAACCCACACCTGGGGGACGATGGGGACAAGCGGAACTCAAGGCAATCCTTACTAAGAAGCTTAATAACTCAAAGAAAAATAAAACTTCAAACGCTCCCTAATTTATCCAGTTAATGAACTGTGCCTTCTAGAACATATGCCAAAATACAGAGTTTCCCTGTAGAAGGACTAAACTTTGTCTTTATATTCATTTACAGATTCAAAATCAAAAGATTCAAAAATAATTATCATCTAATATTTCAAATTCCTGAAGGTGCAGAAGGGAAGGCATACGTGGGAAGAATCTAAGGAAGCCCGAGTGAATAGATAAAATTACAGACATCTAAATTAAGTGGATTCCTGGGGTAACAATGTACAAAACTACGTGATGTTTATACTTGGGTCTTTGATCAAACTGAAATATTTTCACTTCTTTCAAAAGAAAATGTTGTCAAGAGTTAGGTGTGCATCCCCACGACAGAATACAAGGCAGGAATTAAAAGCCATGCTTCTAGACTTCCAGGTTGTAGTCTGACAAAAGTAAGAGGCTTGGAAGGTATCATTCCCGTATTCACAAAAGGTGAAAGAGTGAAAACCAGCAACTGTTCTTTGATCCAGCAGAGACTTGAGGTCAAAGGACAGACCGCCGCCCTAAAAACTAGGTTCACCAGCAGACACGGAAAATTAAAGCTTCCCTGAAACAGAAACCACTCAGAAACCAGCTCTGACGCCCATATCAGGTACAAATACTTCAAGGAAGAATGCTTGAGTAGTTGGTGGAACCTGAGCACGAACCCGCCTGACAGAGAGACTCCTGGAGGCCTGACCTGTGGTGGGGGCAGCATCACACTCTTGTGACCCACTAGGACCTTGGGGGACAGATCATAGAAAAATCCCCCCTGCTTCCAAAAGGGACAAGGGAAAAATAACCATTATATAATAAGCCCAGAGCATTTGGTTCCCCTCAACAAAAGCTTTCAGCGTCCCCAGCCAGGGAAATACCCAACTCCAGCCCCCACAGAGTCTGACATGGGGGAAGGAGGGACTGCAAAATGGCACGGCCACTGCGGAGGACAGTGTGGCAGTTTCTTACAAATCAAAGCATGCTCTTATCCTTCCATTGATCGAGCACACTTCCAGGTATTTACCCAAGTGAATTGAAACTTTAACGTCCACGCAAAAACCTGCACATGCAATGGTGATGGAAGTTTTATTTACAATCGTCAAAACTTGGAAGCAACCAATATGTCCTTTAATCGGGGAAGGGATAAGCATATTGTGGAACAGTGGAATATTATTCCCTGCTAAAAAAAGAAATGAGCTATTAAGCCATAGAAAGACATGGAGGAAATTTAAATATATACCAAGTGGAAGAAGCCAGTCTGAAAAGGTGACACAATGTATGATTCCAGCTCCATGATATTCTAGAATAGGCAAGACTGTGTTGGCAGTTAAAAGATCAATGGTTGCGAAAGGGTTCATTGAGGAGGAAGGAATGGATAAATTGGTAAAGCAGAGGGGAAACTATTCCTTATGATATTGTAATACAGGTCGTTACACATTTGTGAAAACTCACAGAATGGACATCAAGAGGGAACCCTAATGTCAACTATGGACTCTGCTTATTAATGACGTGTCAGCATTGGTGCATCACCCATAACAGGTGAAGCATGCCGGTTCTGGGTGGTGATGGCAGGGGAGGTCGGGCAGGGGGAAGGGAAGGCAGGGCTTTGTGGGAATTCTCTCTACTTCCTGCTCAGTTTGGCTGTGAACCTAAGACTACTCTAAAATATAGTCTATCAAAAATAAAAATGCTTCTATATGCAACTGACTGCAATATTATCATGTGAAAAAAGCCCAATCTTATATATAGAATGACCCCAACTGGGGAACAGGTGTTTTGTTAAGCAGCAGGGTTAATAATGGTGAGGTCTCCGTAAGTGAAAGAGCTCACAGTCTAGTGGGAAGGACAATCATCCGGACAAAAGGTCACACAAATAAACACACAGTTGCCAACTATCACAAGTGTTTTCAAGAAATGTCCCAGGAGCCCACCATGGGGCCTAATTTAGAGAGGGAGTGGGAGGAGGGTGGTAATAAGGGCCAAACAATGTGACTTTGAGGAAGTGACACAAGAAGGCTGGGATTTAAATGAGGAGTAGGGATTAACTTGTGAAGAGCTGGATGAAAGACCACCTATGAGGCTGTTCCTCACAGCATGGCTTAGGTGTCCGTCCCTGGGAGAAAAGACTAAGCACGGCAAGTGCTTGCACTGGGCTGCACAGTGTTAGAATGGACAAGCTCAGTTCACCAACAGCAACCCACATGGATCCCCAGTGTTGAGATGGAAAAAGAAACTGAATGAGATTTATTATCTAATGCCATGAACGAAACTCACAAACACATGCGCTCATAGAAAACATTACCTGTCTCTCAAAGACAGATCTCAAAACATATACCTAATAAAAGTAACTGGCTCCCTTGAAGAGGGGAAATAATAAAACTAATAGGGACTAAAAAGGATGGTATAAATTCCAGAGTGTGACAAACTCGGCAACCAGGGCAGAAAGAAAAAGCAAGAGAGAAAGAAAGGAAGGGGGGGGCGAGGGGCGGAGGGAGGGAGGGAGAAAGAGAAAGAGAGAGAGAGAAAGAAAGAAAGAAAGAAAGAGAAAGACAGACACTGGAAGAGGAATGTTCTGGTAAGAGGAAACATGATACTCCAAGGCAGTGAGGCAAGCGAAGTCCTGGGTTTTTGAAGAGCCCAAAGCAGAACCTGTGTGGTCTCTGGAGCAGCGGAAGTTGGATCGGGAAGAGGACAGCTGGCTAGATACGAAGTTGGTGGGGAAAGCGTAGGCCAGGCCAACGCCTCCTCAGGACCTTGCTGGGGGCTCAGAGTCTGTCCCAGCTACAGAGTCTTGAGAAAAAGAAACCAACAGAAATAAATTTTTAAAAAAATTTAGGAAAGAAAAAAAAATTTAGGAAAGACCATAGTATTAACATTGAGTATAGCCGGGTGAAATTATTCTAGTTGATCTTATATAAATGTCACCTGTGTTTAAAAAATACTTTTATAATAAATAGGTGCTATTTCTGTAGATGAAAAAAATTAGGTTATATTGAAACATGGCTTTCTAAAGTGTTCAAAACTAGTATGTAGTAGGTTCAAGAAACATAATTAGAGGAGCATCTGGGTGGCTCAGTCGTTAAGCGTGTGCCTTCAGCTCAGGTCATGATCCCAGAGTCCTGGGATCGAACCCCCCATCGGGCTCCCTGCTCAACAGGAAGCCTGCTTCTCCCTCTCCCGCTCTCCCTGCTTGTGTTCCTTCTCTTGCTGTGTCTCTCTGTCAAATAAATAAATAAAATCTTAAAAAAAAACATAATTAGAATTGTACTTTAGAAGATATCATCTATTCTGTGAATAGAATAACATATTGCAAATATAACCAAAAGAACTACTATTTCCCTTTAATGGATGAAGTGGATTCATTTAAGGCTTGTCCCTTTAAAGCATTTATTACTTTTTATATGTGCTATTAAAATACATACTTTCATTACTCTAATGAGAAAATCCCCCATAAAACCAAGAGAGAAAAAAATGAAAAACCACCGTCTAACAAAATTACTTTGTAAAACTGAGATTGAATACAGATACAAGAGCTATTGTGTTTTCATTGAATAAATATGAAAGATATAAAGAGAGAGGAAGAGAGAATCATCACTGACCGGCCCTTACATGAACTGAAATGTATATGGTTTACTCCTAACCTGTGACAGAATTAGTCCTGAGGTATTACATTAGTGCTGCTTTATCTTCTCATGCACATTTTGCCCTTTCAAATAAGAGCAAATGCCCATTATGGATGCATTGCAATTTCACAAGAAATAGAGGTGCATGAAATTTAGGTCTGAAATAGCACTTCTAAATTAATGCTACTAATTTATCTGTACATGCCTATGATGGATCTACTCTGTCATGATGCAATGCTAGGTAGGCCACAAGGCATCATTGAAAGATTAAAGAGAATAAAACATGGAACTGCCCAAAGGCCTACAGGTCATTTAGTTCACTCCCCACCTTATTAATAAGGTTATCCCTGAGAATTCCAAACCAATCTTCAAAGAACTTTTAATACAGAGACTTCCTTTATCTGGGAAGATCCCACTTCTGAAAACTGCAAGGAAACACTCCAGCAGACATCAACACACAGAACGATTATTCTTCTAGAGTTGCTTTTATCATCAGTTGGAGTAAAAGAGCTTCAGATAATAGATTCTTTAAACCGTGAGACCAACATAAGCATTATTCAGACTTTAATAAACAAGAGTAGGATGGGTCTGGTGGTAATTTAGAAGCCAGAAAAATACCTGAGTAGTCATGTGGGCTGTGCTGTCCTCTTCAATCCACTACCCTACCCACTGGACAGTCCTTGCATTGGCCAATCCCACTCTCCCTCCACCTGGCCCTATTTCATGCTTCCCCCTTCTTTCTCTCTCTTTTTAAGCTTTTATTTATTTATTTGACAGAGAGAGAACACAAGCAGAGGGAAGAGGCAGAGGGAGAAGCAGCCTCCCTGCTGAACAGGGAGCCTGACGTGGGACTCGATTCCAGGACCCCGGGATCATGACCTGAGCCGAAGGCAGCCATTTAACCAACTGAACCACCCAGGTGTCCTGCCCCCTTCTCTTCTTTCTCCCTTGCAGTGTGAGCCTTCCCGCGGCACCCATATGTCAATTTTTTTGTTCTTGTTAATTGGAAAATATTTCAAAGAAATGGCAAGATTCCTAAAGTACCTGGTGAGAAAAAAAGATTTGGCAGGCTAGAATTCCGGGGAAGGTCCTGGCTAAGTTTTCTGTGGGAAAAGGTACAGAATGAGAAGGGAACAAGGAAGGAAAAGATGGTGTGTGCTGTGGCGGGACAGAGATGACTTCAGGATCTGCAGGGTGACAGGCAACAGGTATGTGCTCACTTGGTTCATCTGGAGGGAATCACTGAAAGGTTTCCCATCCCACAATAAGCAAATGCCCAAGAGATGTGAAACTTTCTTTTCCTCTGAGAGACTTCTAGTGATCTATGGAAAGAGTATTTTCATTAGATAACCTGCCTAAAAACTGACAGAAAAGATTGGAAAGGTAAAACTATAACCTCAAAATGCACCCTACTAGACATGATGTGACATGAACAGCCAGGTTATTCTCTTCTCGTCACTTTATGAAACTATTCATTACACAAATCTAAAAACATTCTCATTTGGGTGCTTTCTTCATCCCACAACAGCAATAAAAAAAGCTACCATGTTTTAAAGACTTAGTTCAAATGACTATAAATATTTCAGATATTCACATTCAGCATATATTTAAAAAGAGAGCAGGATGGAACAGGAAGCCAGAGAAGAGGCCTAAAAAGACATGAATGAATTCTACTAGACACTTGAAGAAGAATTAATAGCCAGTTCTTCATAAATACTTCCAAAAAAGATCAGGGGAAACACGTCCTAACTCATTCTATTAGCTAGTATTTACCTGATACCCCAACCAAAGATATCACAAGAAAAAAACTATACACCAATATATATTATAAATATGGATGCAAAAATTCTTGAAAAAAAAAAAAAACAAAATCCAATAATATATTAAAAGGATGGTAAAACATGACCAAGTGGGATTTATCCCAGGAACACAAGGTTGGTTTAACATCCAAAAATCAATTACTGTAATATACCATATTGACAGAATAAAAAACAAAGTCACATGATCATCTCAATAGACATAGAGAAAGTATTTGACAAAATCCAACACCCTTTCATGATAAAAAACATTCCATAAAGTAAGAGAGTAAGGAAACTTCCTCAACCTGAAGAAGGCCATCTATGAAAACCCCACAGCTAACATCTATATGTTAAAGACTAGACACTGTCCTTCTAAGAGCAAGAACAAAACACAGGTGTCCACTCTAACCATTACTATTCAACAGTGTAGGAGACATTCTAGCATGGCAATTAGGCAAAACAAGAAATAAAAAGCATTCATTTTGGAAGGGAAGAAGTAAAACTACCTCTATTCACAGATGACATGATCTTGTACATATAAAATCCTAAAGAATTCACTAAGAATTTTAGAACTAATAAATTCAGCAAGGTGCCAGGATTGAATATATACAAATCTATATACATCAATCTCCTGTATACTTGTAACAATCCAAAACTGAAACTAAAAACCAATTCTCCATTTAAAATAGTATCAAAGAGAATAGAATATTTAGAATAAATTCAAGAAAAGAAGTGCAAAGCATATACTCTGAAAAGTATAAAACATTCTTGAAAAAAATCAAGAAAGACTTAAATAAATGGAAAGACATATCATGTTCATGGATCAGAAGACTGCATATTATTAAGATGGACACACTCCCCAGATGGATTACAGATTCAGTGCAATCCCTATCAGAATCCTAGATGCTGTCTTTGTAGACACTGACAAGCTGATCCTAAAATTCATATGGGATTGAAAGGGATCTGAAATAGCCCAAACAATCCTGAACAAGAGGAACAAAGTTGTGGATTTATACACCCCAATTTTCAAACTTACTACAAAGCAACAGTCAAGACAAAGTGGTACTGGAATAAGAACAGACACCGAGATAAATGGAATAGAAAGTGAGTGTCCAGAAATAAACCTATAGATCTATGGTCAACTTATTTTTAACAAGCATACCAAAAGCATCCAATGGAGGAAAGAATAGTCTTTCAACAAGTGGTGCTGGGACAACTCAATAGCCATATACATAAGAATAAATTGGACTTTATCTCACACTACCTGTAAAAATTAACTCAAAGTGCATGAAAGATCTAAATGTAAAAACTACATCTAATACAATTCTCAGAAGAAAACTTAGGGGTAGATCTACATGACACCGAGTTTAGCAATGGATTCTTAGGTATGACATCAAAAACATGAGCAACAAAAGAAAAAATACAACATAAGAAAAAAATACACTGAGCTTTATTTAATACTTCTATGCTTCCAAGCACACTATCAAGAAAATGAAGAGACAACCCACATAATGAGAGAATATATTTGCAAATCATATATATGATAAAGGAATATCTAAAATATCTTCTATATATCTAGAATATATAAAGAACTCCTGCAACATGATAATTAAAAAAAAACAAATAACCTAACTAAAATATGGGGAAATGATCTGAATAGACATTTCTCCAAAGAATATATACAAATGGCCAATAAGCACCTGAAAAAAAATGCACATCATCACTGGCCTCTGGGAAAAGGCAAATCAGAACCACAATGAGACATCACATCACATCCATTATGATGGCTAGAATCAAAAAGTCATATAGTAGTGAGTGTCAGTGATGATGTGAAGAAATTGGAACTCTTACACATTCCTGGTAGTAAAATGGTTCAGCCACATCGGAAAACTATGTGATAGATCCTCAAATGGTTAAACATAGCGTGACCACATGATCTAGCAATTCTGCTCCTAGGAACATATCCAAAAGAACTGAAAACATATGTGCACACAAAAACCTGGAATGTTTACAGCAGCATTATTCATCAAAGACAAAATGTGGAAAGAACCCGAATGCCCATCAACAAATGGAGATTCAAACTGCAGTAGATTCATACAATGAAACGTAACTGGGCCATAAAAAGGAATGAAGTACTGAAGCGTGTGAATTATATCTCAATAAAGCTATAACTTTAAAAAAATCGATCATCTGAAATGCACACAGTGCAACAAATGTCGATCGTCATTCATTGGCATGACTCAAGGGAATGAGCCAAACCAATGGGAAAGGATGCAGAATTCAATCATGCATTCAGGGAAACAGTTGCAATCAAGTCTCAAAGTGGAAAAAAAAATTGCTAAAGCAGTAGGTGAGGGAAGAACTTGAAGGTGGGACTGGGGTAGGGGGGTGGGGGGATGAGAATCAATTCCATCTGAGAAAGGTAGCCTGCGTCCCCTTTTCAGAGCATCTGGAAGAAGAGGTCTGGCATGTCCACCTGCAGCCTGGGTAGAACCACCGTTCAGATTAGCACCTGCTCTATGCCCTGCGTCCAACCTCAATGAAGAGCAGGGTCAGTACTTCTGATTCCTGGAAGGAAAGATCTCTCCTCAAGGCTGGCTAAATGTTTGATCCTACCTAGGCTTAAAATTTAATTAAGTAATTAAATTTAATTCAAATTTAAATGTAATTCAAATAATGCCATACGTCAACCCTGTCGTATTAGTTGCATTTCTGGTTACATTTAAGAATAATCTATTATTTCCTGCTAGAGTTGTGACTTCATGCTAAGAGATATACAATAATTTGACTAAGTGTGTAAAGTGGTATTAGAATGTTTTAAGTGAATGTGATTTGCTAGAACTTTGGTTGATTAGACTCATAAGAATAACTTAACTGTTGGACAAGTTTGGCTTATTCGTGTTGCAAGGTGTTTCTTATCAGGCATTGGAAATGCTGAAACAGAAAAATGAATGCATTAAATTAGGACAGAACTTACGAGAGTGAAGGGAATTTCATCAGCCAAGGTTATAAATGAGAGCTAGTGTTTTAACAATTTAGTCTGATCAACTTGAATTAATCGACCACTGAGAAAAGAAACAGGAAAACTGCTTGGTTTTTATTTTACTTATTTTTATTTTATGTATTTATCCATAGTATATTATGATTTGTAAAGTTGAGCTTAAGTTCTTCAAGGAAACTAGGTTTTAAATCTGTAATGTGAAAGAGATTAAAAATTTACAACCTAAGTAACATATATACTCTTCTTATGTAAAGAAAGGCCCCGTTCAGACTTTCATGAAAACACTCGTCTTTACATAAATCTCTTTAAACAAGAGATTTAAAGAAAACATTCATTCCTTCCATAAACGTTCTGGAGCGCCTCCTCTGAGCCAAGCAGGGTTCTCGGTGCTGAGAATATAGCCCTTAACTAGAACAAATTAAGTCTCTGCCCACATGGAGTTTACATTCTAGTCGGGAGAGACGGGCAACAACAAACACGTATTTTTATCTTAGATAATATTTCTAAAAACATATTTACGTCACACAAAGAGTGGAGGGCAGAACAGCATAGTGGCTTAGGACATGATCCTGAAGACGCACAGCTGAGCTCAAATTCTGGCCCCAATTTTTAGATAATAAATATCTCAGCTATGTGATCTCAAAAAGCGACTTAACCTCTTGGTGCCTCAGTTTCTTCATCTGTAAAATGGGAATAATAATAGAGCTACCCTATAGGGCTCCGAGGAAGAAGAATGAATCGGTATTTATAAAGCACTTAGAACATCACCCAGGACACAGAAAGTACTATGCATATTTTGTTATAGAAAATGTCAGGTAATCAGTGTCATGAGAGAAAATAGAGCATAGTAAGGGGACAGACAGTGATGCCTATGGGAAGGGACAGGGAACCATTTTAAATTACGCTGTCAGGACCCATCTCCCTAAAGAGGGGCTATCTGATCCAGGGGCTGAGTGTGATGGGGAAGAGCCTGTTCAAAATGGGGAAAGGCATTCTGGGCAGAGGGATGTGCAAAGGCCCTGAGGAAGGGGCAGGTATGATGAGTGTGAGGAAGAGGAGGAGGTTCCAGATGGTTTTGATGAGGAAAGTCCTATGATCTCGTTTACATTTTTAAAGGACCTGTGCCTGCTGGGGTGGGGGTGGGGGAATCTGACCAAAGAGAGAGAGGCAGGTGGACAGAGGAGCCCACATCAAAGGCCATCTTGGGAGTAATTCTTTATGACCTGTTTTCCCTTAAAAATGAGAAATGGGGATGACGTGGCTGACAGTGGTAGCTGGGGAGGTGCTGGAAGCAGGTGGATGCAGGAGACAGTTTTGAAGGGAGAGCCAACAGGATTTGCACGCGGGATGCTTTTGACAGCCAAGAGCCTTAGGACTTGAACTGTGGCCCTTGGACCAGAAGCATCAGTATCACCTGGGCGCCTGTGAGACAAGCAGAATCTCAGGCCCTGTGCCAGACCCACTGAATCTAAACTGCATTTTAACACTATCTCCAGGTAACTTCTCTGCACTGCACAGGGAAGGTTGAGAGGCACTAAATTAGGGTGGCGCCATGGTGGGGGCGGGGATAGAGTGGGAGAGAGGACAGGGACCAGGGACAAGAAGTTCAAGGACAGGGTGAAAACAGCCAGCACCTGAGAAAGCTTTCGTGTCCTCAGAGGCAGCCCGTCTAGGTTACCGACCGACCCACAGCTGTTAGGATGCCAGAAGCATCAAACGGGGCGGAGAAGGGGCCGGGTTTTTGTTTCTTTGGGTTCTCTTGACAATTCAAACACACTCTGCAAATACCTGAATCTCTAAACAGGAAATGCTCGAAAAGCATGCACAATTTATTTAAATAATGTGCTTGGGGATGTGAGAGAGTGATGTATGCATACAACTTCAAAGGCCCTGATAAGAGTCTTTTTCAGGTGTTAAATAAAGATGACATAAAGCCTTTACATATTAAGTCTTTAAAAGATTTTATTTTAAATAACCTTTATGTGGCATATTAAATATTAACTTCTTGGGGCGCGTGGGTGGCTCAGTTGGTTAGTGTGTGACTTCAGCTCAGATCACCATCTCAGGGTCATGGGATCAAGCCCTGCATCCTGCTTTGCGCTCAGCGTGGAGTCAGCTTGGGATTCTCCCTCTGCCCCTCCCCCTACCTGTGCTCTGTCTGTCTCTCTCTCTCAAATAAAATAAATAAATATTTAAATAAATGTTTTTAAAAATATTAACTTATTAAAGCCTCACAGCACCTACATACCTATAGATAGGTACTATTTTACCCCTGCTTTACAGGTGAGTAAACAGAGGCACACAAAAGTTCAGGTAAGTTCCACAAGATCTCACAGCCGGTAGAGGGTAGAGTCAAGCTTCAGGGTCTGTGCTGCTTTTCTTCAAGTCAATATATAAAAGTTGCCTTGAAAAAAAAAAAATCACTGGGCGCCTGGGTGGCTCAGTTGGTTAAACAGCTGTCTTCAGCTAAGGTCGTGATCCCAGGGTCTTGGGGTCGAGCCCCACATCAGGCTCCCTGCTCAGCAGGGAGTCTTCTTCTCCCTCTGCCCTTACTCCCTTGCTCATGCTCATTCTCTCTCTCTCTCTCTCTTTCTCTCTCTCGCAAAAATAAAATCTTAAAGAAAAGAAAAATCAGAGACTCCCTAGAACGAAGGTTGTGTTTATAGTAGCCCCCCTTTATCTGCAGGGGATACCTTCCAAGACCCCCAGGGGATGCCTGAAGCCTCAGATGGTATGAACCCTATACAAGCTACATTGTTTCCTATGCACACATACCCAGGATAAAGTTTAATTTATAAATCAGGCACAGTAAGAGATCAACAACAAAAACAAATAATAAAATAGAACGATCATGATAATATACTGTATTCAAAGTTATGTGAATGTGGTCTCTCTCAAAATATCTTGCTTTGCTGTGCCCACCTTTTTCTTCTTCTTGGGATGATGTGAGATGATAAAAGGTCTGTGTGAGGAGGTGAAGTGAGGGGAACCACACAGGCGTTGTGACGGAGCATGCAGCAACCATTAACCTTCTGACAACATGTCAAGAGGGAGGATCGTCAGCCGCTGGACCTCAGTTGACCACAGGTAACTGAAACCGCGGATAAGGGGGAGCTACATTACTCCCAAAGCCGACTTATCCTCCCTTGGCTCCAGACAGATAAGAAATCAATCCTATATTTAAAGAGCCTTCGAGAAGGCTAGGTCCTTACTTCCCTTGATAAATGATTCCAAGGTCGGATGTCTCCAACGGCCAAGATGCTCTTCCTTACACGAATTTAACCTCAAACATTCCGGCTGCAATGTAAGCACGTTTTCCCCTTGCTACTTCTCTGAAGACCTGCCAGCTGGGCTCTGAAATTTTAAATCCATTCCATTTCAGGGACACCTCCCTCCCTTGGTTTTTTTTTTTTTTTTCCTTTCACATCCTAGAAATGTCCTGTGCTGAATCATTACATTCATTAGGCTAAGTCCCACTGTGATTCCCTTGCTAATCTTTGCTTCACTCGGAGCATTAGAAGTCAGGAACATCAAAGGTGTTGCGGCGGAGTGTCCTTATGTGACTGGAGTGGAAAATGCCTCCGTGGTGAGGCTCTGGGGACAAACAAGTGTCACCAAGGAGATGTGCTCTTTTTGGGCCTCACTCTCAGTAAACACAACCCAGAGATTCTGGTTAAATATATACCGGGGACCTGAGACTGCAATGCTGTGCTTACAAATCACCTCCACCTGTGTCATTAGCGAGCAACAAGGAGAGAATCTGCAGTGATCACAGGAATTCAACGATAAGAATGCAATGTTTCGGTGCATTAAGTGTCTCGGGTGCTGAGAAATAATGAATCACCGGAAAGAAGCCAACGTGTGTGATGATCTGCCTATGTGGATTTCACCTATGCCAATAACATAAGCCAGAGGGAGTATCGGGATCTTACATGTATAATGTCGTATCTTTAGAATCCCTGGAATTCCTTTAAAATTTTTTTTTTTAAATCCACCCTGGCTACCATAAGAATAAGTAAAGTGAATTTAGGCACAGTCACCATTACAGGGTACTCACAGTGGTCTGCTTAGAAACATTTGGAGCCTAACCCTCCCCGCTTCCCCAGGGCCTCCATCCACACTTGGCTACATTTTACGAACATCGTGTGTAATCCAAAGTCCTGAAAGGCTGCACTGCTAACAAGTTTGCAAAGTACAGTGGTCTTCGAAGTCAGTCAGGGTGGGTGCAAGGGCCAGCCATGCAAATTGCCTGTCAGGTAACCCAAGTCAGGCTACCTTAACTTTCTCAGACTCCCCAGCTATAACTTGAGGATAATCTGCATTTCTCAACTTTTTTTCCTTACCATCCCCCTAAGGAGCCTCTTTTTCTTTAACCTAACCACCCCTATATTTTAATACCATAGGATACTATAGATCTGATTTTGTCTTTAATGGATATTTAAATGTTATACATAAAGAGTAAAATTTGTTCACCCCCCCCAAGAACCAATGTTTGCCCCCCCTTGAAGTGATATCTCCCCTATTGAGAATGTAGGGGATAAGGATGTCTGTTTTCCAGAGTAGTTCAGCAGAGAGGTAATACGTATGATGAGGCACCGGGCATAGTCCAGATCTTTCTCTCATGGAGCTAATATCTTAGTGGCTTAACTAACTACATCAAGCCTCCCCGAGAATAAGAACGTGAGAACTGTTATTGTTATCATAATGTAGCATTACACTACACATTGTTAGACTGGGCTCCACAGTGTACACAGATCAGCAAAATTTGGGTCATGGTATTAAAGATCCATCTCTAGAGCACCTACCAACAGCCTCCAAGTCATCACAGAAGGCAAAGCCCAAGATCTCACTGAACTGATTAGTCCAATTCCATCATTTTACAAATGAATAAATCAGATCCATTTTTGATGTGGTTTTCATTTTACCTAAGTTCTCAGGAAAGGGTCCCTCCACAGAGCTACAGGCATACTTAGGTATTATAAGCAGTATGGATCGGTAAAATTCTTACAGAAATACTGATGTCGTTTTTAATTTGGGAAACTTTAATAAAGGAAAGGCAAAAACATAATATCCAACGGTGCTCCAACTTGATAACATGTTGCTAATTTAAGCAAAAAGGACTCCTCGATATTTACAAGTGTCTATGAAACAAGCTTTATTCGTTTTTCTGTTCCTCCTAATGTCTGCACTTTTCAATGAAGTTACGGCATCACAAAACCTAGAAAGACTGCAGCTCACATAGAGTCACATACAATCGCTTCATGGGCATAACCGAAGGGAATGTTACCCCCTCTTTTTTTCCCTGCAAGCCAAAGTTCAGGAGACTTGAGAACCCGAACATCTTTGTTTCCCAGTTATTTTTAGGAAACAAACACTATTCCACTGATTTCTGCAGAGTCTAAACGAGTAGACCAAAGACTCATTCTCAAAGCACTGCAAGTCTGTCTCCTTCCCATGTGAAATAAAGCAACACAATGCCCCGAGGAGGCAACAGGCAGAATTTATCACTACGGGGACAACGAAGAGTGAAGGTAGGAAGGAAGGTGACCCGCGGGACTGGGGGGATGCAGATGCTATCATTAGAGAAAAAATACAATCGAGCCCTGGAGTTTGTTTTTCCGAGCTGCCCCCGGAGTGTAACCAGCAGGGGCAGAAAGACAATGACAAGTGCTTCCGGACTGTGACAGGTCACCGAGTGGAACACAAGTAAGTAGCAATTTTCCCCAAGTTCCCACCACACAAGAGGGGGCAAGTTCAACCCTGCCCATAGTCACACATGTGCCCCCAGATCAGCCGTCCACTTGAATGTTTTTGAAAATCAATGTTTTGCCGCGAGTTTTCCTTCTTGTAACATCAGCTGTGCTGCGGATCAAGGCCACCTCCGGCAGAAATTGTGTGCTCATTGGGCAGATAAAAAGCTCACGCTAGAAAGGCTGCTGGGTCTCGGGGAGGGTGCAGGGGGGAGTGAGGCAGTCAGCATGGGCTGCTTTCACCCTGCCTTCTACCCACCTCCTCACCCCTGTGGTGCTCTGACGTTCCCAGGGGGCCAGGTACAAGCACCCAATTTTGTTTGGTTTTGAATGCCTGTCAAGCCCTTCAGCTCTCTGAGGTTTGAGATCTGAGCTAGGGCTGTAGCATCGTGTCTCACCCATCCAACCAGCAGCAAAATGGTGTATCAACCCCCAACACCCTCTCCAGCACATTCCCCTGACTTGTCAGCTATTTCTGGAGTGGTTACGTGTGCCCAGCCCTGGGCTAGGCGCACTGACTCATCTACGGAGGAGTCCGTACAATGGCACCTGTCATCGTTCTGAGCTAGGACCTGGAGTACAGCCTAGCACGGTGCAGGCAGGTCTAGATATGTGGTTGACAGATGGATACATGAAGGAATGCAGGAACGAGAAATGCCTCTGCTTTCGAGAGCCTGTGGTCTGTGGTCGGACACAAACAGCCATCATAGTATAATCCCAGGGGGATGGTGAGGAGAGGTGCTTAGGTAGCTTTGAGATGAAAATGCTTTAGGACCGCCCAAGACAGAGGCACAGTGCATCTTAAAATCTGTATTCAGATGGTCTTTCACTGTAAATATTTCACTGAACTACTCCAGGCATCATCAAACAGAAGCAGCCCCACTTTTGTATCGAATAAGCTCTGGTGCCGCTAACCAAGCTGCCAATGGTTCTCACTTCTGGTTCAAGTGACGGTTAGCCCAGGGGAGGGGGCCATGTCACCAAGAAACTCAGGTTTAGTCGGCCAGTAAAGACATTGAAAGACTTAGTGTATTTAAAAATAGCAAGAATTGGTCCAAGGACAGAGTAGGCTTTTTCAGGAGTTGGTAAAGGCATCCTTTGAGGTTCCAAGTATGGCTTGAATGACCCTTTGTATGGTTGACAGGATTCAAGAATTAAATTAATAGTTGGGACAAGGTAACCTTGAAAGTCCCTCCCATCTTCCAAAATCCCGTGACTCTGGACACAGAGATGTGCGCATTTTAGGATTGTTGGCGTAGGTCTTGCAGAATTAGGAATGTGGAATCCTTGAGATGGGCAAGAACCAGAGCATATGAGCTCCTAGCTGAATTTCCTTAGTAGTTGTGTGTATCTGAGGTTGCGGTATCTTGAGATTTTTGCAGAGTCCATAATATTTAAAATCATGATGGTTAAGCTCCTTATTCATACCAAGGCCTTGGGTAGAACAGACTATAATATCTTTCATTTATTGAATTTATTGCCATTTCTTCACCAAGCTTGCTCTCCATACGTAGCTTTATCTCCCATGTCATGGTGACTGAAGGTCATGTGATGAGGGTTCCCTTAATTTCCTTTTCTCTGAGGGCACCTGGCTGGCCCAGTAGGTGGAGTGTGTGACTCTTGATCTTGGGGTTGTGAGTTTGAGCCCCATGATGGGTGGAGAGATTACTTTTAAAAATAAAAAATCTTTTTAAAAAATTTTCCCTTTCTTTGGGCCTTAACCTATTTTCCCCTCTTCCCACCTCTTTTTTTTTTTTTCTTTAAGATTTTACTTATTTGACAGAGAGAGACACAGCAAGAGAGGGAACACAAGCAGGGGGAGTGGCAGAGGGAGAAGCAGGCTGCCCGCCGAGCAGGGAGCCCGATGCGGGGCTCGATCCCAGGACCCTGGGACCATGACCTGAGCCGAAGGCACATGCTTAACGACTGAGCCACCCAGGCGCTCCTCCCCTCTTCCCACCTCTTTAGATGAAGGTGGTACCTGAGCTTGTCTTAATGACCTTATTCTCTTCTTTCAACATCTCCTTGGCATCTTCAAAATAAATCCCTTCACTGCCCCCTCTTCAACCCTCTCTTCCTGTGTTCAGTGTATCTGTAAGTCCCTATACCATTCACACAATTTAGAGTTTCAGATACATCATACATCACTCCCTCAGTACCTGGCCCATGGAAGATCTGGGAAAATTGATAAAAGGAAACCTCATTTAAAATGTAATCGGGAGGCCAGCAGGGGGAGCTCTCACACCCTACACTCCTGGTCATTTGCAGCCCCTACTACTTAGGTACCACTTTCCCACCAGCAGGAGGAAGAAAGGTTTTCCTCCTACCCCAGCAACAGCCCAGCCAATGAGAGACTGTCACAGCTCAGCCAATGAGAAGCCACCATACTTCCAACTCCCAGTTTAACCCAATGGACTTTGTGTTTTCTCTATAAAAGGGAGGCTCTGCCTTTGTCCCATGGATTCGCCTACTGTTTTGCAGTAGCTTGCTGGTCCTGGATTGCAATTCTCTGCAGTTTTCAAACAAACCCATTTGTGCTGGTAAAACAACTGGCAGATTGTTATTTTTCAGGTTAACAGATCCATCCCTTAGTCTGGCCCCCTCCCCTCTGGCCTCTCCGCTGGTTTGCCTGTTTCCAGCTGCCCATTTCGACAGTGCGGCCAGTGTTCTCCTTCCGAAGGGTGGCCAGCCTTTATGGTATTCAGACACCTAAAACCCTTCAGGCCCTCACCAGTGCCTCTTGGAGAATTCCCAAAAGTGCAGGGCGTAGGCAGTGGTCCAGGCTATGGTTTTATGAGGTATTTAAGATGAACTTCGCTAGCACAGAGACTCTGGATTAAAAACTACTGTACGTCTCAGTAAGTCATTTATTTTCATTTTGATCCTCTCGGGTCCTTCTGAAATGGTCTAAGAAAAAGCATCCTTTTAGCACTAGTAGGTCAGGATCCAGCCTTAGACACTTGCTGATCTGCCTTCCTAACAAGCCTACAGGCACAGCTCAGAGAGCTGCAGTGAAGTAACAGCGTCAAATTCGAATATAGTAACAGGGTCGGGTAGGCTGGATTGATTTAGAGCAAGTAATAGAGGGTTATAAGCTCCTTTTCAAGTGAAAGCATTTAAGAAAAATAAATGTCAATTTAATACAAGTTTAATAAAAAAAAATAATATAGGGGATGTGAATGTCATGAAGAAGGCATTTGGGAACAGATCTACGGATGGACATCCAGACCCCTTATTCTCCTGGACAGCTTATCTCCACCCACAGCTCTTCAGAACTTCTTCACTGTGGACACAGCTGCATCTCTGCCCCCCGCCCAGGCCCTGCACTTTCCCTTCTCCACGCCCCTTATTTATGCCGTTCCTACAGTACTAGTCTACCTCACTTTGGCCCCTCCTGAAATTCTATTTAAGCCCCAAATCGAATGTTTTCCTCTCTAGGAATCCTTCCACTAAGTCTTGAAATTGTGATTTCCTCATCCATGTGATTGTCCCTCAGCTGTGGTACTTACTTTATTTTCTCCGGCAATAGAGTTTGTTTACAAATTTACCCTACCACAGCTGACTCTTGAACCACTCAGTGCTTAGGGGCGCTGACCACCTCATCTCTGCAGTCAAAAATCCACTGATGACTTTGGACTCCCCCCAAAACTTAGCTATTAATAGCTTACTGTTGACTGGAAGCCTTGCTGGTAATGGTCAATGAACACATATTTTATATAATATATGTATTATATACTATATTCTTACAATAAAGTAAACTAGGGAAAAGAATGTTATTAAAATCGTAAGGAAAATACATTTATAGTAGTGTACTATATTTATCAAAAAAATCCACGTATAAGTGAACCTATACAGTTCAAATTGTGTTGTTCATGGGTCGACTGTATATTGTAAATTCCTGGAGGGCAAAGACTATGCCATTTCTATATTTATGTTCCCCACAACCACGTAGGAATGCCAATATATATATTTGTAAATGAGATAATGGGTAGAATTTTTTTTTTTTTTTAAGATTTTTTTAATTTATTTATTTGAGAGAGAGAGAATGAAAGAGAGAGCATGAGAGGGGTGAGGGTCAGAGGGAGAAGCAGACTCCCTGCCGAGCAGGGAGCCCGATGCAGGACTCGATCCCAGGACTCCAGGATCATGACCTGAGCCGAAGGCAGTCACTTAACCAACTGAGCCACCCAGGCGCCCGGGTAGAAATTTTCTATCTCATCTTGTTGCCTGACCCAGAACCCATTTGTAGCTTTTTTTTCCTCTTAATAAGTGAGTACCTTCAGCAATAGATCTTAATATAAATATAGACAACTCTAACTTACTGAGTGGAAAACAACGTACAACACACTTCTCAAATCCCTGAAGAGAGGAGATTTTTATTAGTCTTCTTGTTTAAACTCATATGCTTCGTTTGTTCGTTTTTTTTTTTTCCTTTGTGGGGGGGAGGTGGGGACAGAAGGGGGGAAGTGTGGGTGGGAAGCTGAGTTCCAATCTAATGCGATCTGAGGACTTGGGGAAAGGACCTTAAAAATTAGCAAAACCTCCAGAATTAACTACTCATTCTCTTATCGGACAACTATTGATTGATTGCTGGCTTTGTTCCAGGTTTTATGCTTGGTGCTATGCACAGAGAAAATCGAATCCACTAGCCCTCCCATGCAGGAGTCGGGCATGAATCAGTTACATAGTACTCCGTGAAAATGGGGCGAGGTAGCCCGTTGCTTTGCTTCAGGGGACTCTCAACTGGCAGGTAATAAACTTACTGAACACCAGTGTTTTTCCCGTGCATGTGCTGGGTCCCGGGGACTCGTGTACTTCTCTGCTGTAACTTTATTTGCCACAGTAGATGATTGGTGACTTTCACCTCCTAAGACAGTATCTGCCCAATCAATAATGACCAGCCCCGAGGCTCAAAAAAGTAGGGACACTAATGAGTATAAAAGTGCTGATCATTTGCCTGGCGAAAGGCCAACTGACATTGGTAGAACTTGCTTTTCTGAGCACTTCCAGCCAAATTTGTGCTGGTAAACTAGGAGTCTCTAATGATGGTCTGTCCTACAGGCCCATGTCTGCTCAGAGAGAACAGCCTATGGCTGTTTCCAAAGTCAACTATAGGTTTAAACAGGCCAGACTCGTGGGCTTGGCCTCATCACCACTGTGGCCGTGATGACTGACCTTGCCCTGAATCAAAGGGTATTCACAAGATGGTGCTCAAAATTTTAATATATATTATATATATGTGTGTGTATATAATATATATAAACATATATATAAAATACATAGCATACATTTTATGCATTATTTTATATACTATATAAGTATATATAATATATAAAGGTATATACATTTTTGAATGCCCAGCCATTTCTAGTCCTGAAGAGACCTGCACACACACATAGCCTTTTTTCAAGTTTTTGGAAGCTTAAGTCAGTCTCAATCATCTCCTTAGGATTGAGATGCCACCCAGAGCAGCTCAAGCTCTTTTTTTGATGGAGTCATATTTTTCCTTTGTGCCTAGTGGTCATTTTAGAAAAGACTGATGAGAACAATGGTTTTAGTAGAACACAATTGACTAAATACTGATAAGGAAAAACTGGGAAACATAAGGTTGGTTCTAAGGCAGTGCTTCCTGGCAGAACATACCAAGAAAGTGCACCTTAATTTGAATAAAAGTGGGCAAATTACAGATATGTTCTTTTAAAAGTTAATCTACCTTAATGAGGCTTGACCCACATGTTGGCTATCTTTCTCTTCTTTTTTACAGTTTCACCTAAATGTGTTGGTTCACTGGTAACCATAACTCAGGATTTCTCCCTTTCCAACAAAGACAATCTATAAAAAGGAAATGTAATATATGCTTAAATCAAGAACATCCAAGGCTATGTCCAAAATAGATTAGAAGGTGGTTAGGACAACTTAAGGCTGTACTGGAAAGGTACAGAAATCTTCAGCATTCAAAAAATGAACTTGTTTTGGGAAGGACACGCGATGCAATTTTTAGTCACATCCCACCTGTCTTAAGTCTGAAAAATGTGTCCGTGTCCATCCAAAACATCAGAGAAGGAAAGGGAAACATCCTTTCTACCTCTCTTGAAAACTGCAATGAAACAACAGTCCTCTAGGCCAGAGCAGCCTCAGCCAAAAGGAGATGAATCTACAGGTGGTATGAAGGATCAGATGGAATGAGAAAGGGAGGACGGGGAGTGGTGATGTGACAATCATATGAAAGTCTTACCAGCCAGCAACACCACTGAAGTTCTAGATCGCCTATAAAACGTGTTGTGTGAACACTTTCTTAATACAAAATGTTGCCACAATCATGACATTGTTCCAGATATCTGGTACCTTTGCCGAATTATAGCTTCTTCCATTCTACTCTTCTGAAGAATGAGCATTATGTTGATGGAAAAGGCAGTAATGCCGAAGAAACATAGCAAGTAAACCTCATGAAAGGTCTTAGGAGAGATGCGTGTAAGAAAATCAAATGGGAATTATTTTAATGTCTTGCTGGTCAATTCCCCAATGTTAGGTAACATAAACTGACTTGATAGGAACAGTACTGAATTTGGAAGCAGAGACCATAGGACCAAGACAATCGTGGTATTTTATGATGATACTCCATTACATAACAGATATAAAGGCTATTTCACCTTGAGCAGCATGGAGTCATTGCTTTACTCGCCGCTCAGTGTACACTTTGTGGAGAACAACTCTGCAAGAAGACGTTAGATGATTTTCCTCGTCAAAGGAAAGTCATTCTGCCAAAGTTCAATAACTACATTTTGGAATCTTTGGTTCTAAATCCATCCCATGATTTGCTCCTCCACAGCCTCTAGATTAGATTTCTTAGTGACTCAGTATTCCTACTGATGTTACCCAAGGTCAGTGAAAGCAGAACCCAGGATCCTCCAATAGATCAGAGCCCTCCTTCCATATCTTGCTGTTGTCCAGCTTTAGGTGGACAGAGGAGGTAGTTCTTGTTTAGGATATATAAAAAAATGAATTCTACTGGGCTCTAGCTAGAACTACTCTGTATAGCTTAGGTCACTCATTAACATCCATATGACACTCATACCTGTCACTTGAGCCAATGTCAATGTTTGCTCCTTCTCACCCAAGTACTTTATATTTAATCACTGAATATGTTATAATGACAATTAAAAAAAAAACTCCTCATTTAAGCTGCAACAAATACAAATTCATTGTCTGAACTTGAATGTAAAATTAGAATTGTTTGTAATTTATATTAAGTATCATATTGTGCTTAAAACAAATCTGACAAAAAGGATACTTTACATTTGGGGTCTGCATGGTAAATATTTTAGACTTTGCAGGCCACATATGGTCTCTGTCACATATTCTCCCCTTCTGCAAAATGATCTGAAAAGGTAAAAACTGTTCTTAGCTCATGCAATGTCCAAAAAACAAGAAGCGGGCCAAATTTGGCTCACGGGCCATCCCTAGTTTGCTAATCCTTGCTTTAAACAGCTTAGAATATTTTCATTTCCTCAATTCTTCCTGATATTTGTCCCCACAAAAACTGATCAATAAGAAACACAAATTAAGACAAAGACTAAGCCAGATAAAATCCTTAATAAAAAGTAAAACTGGATAAAGGGCCATGAAAAAAAAATCTTATGTTATCTTTCAAATAGCCTACTTGGACCCCTACACTGCTGTGGATAACTGTATGAGGAAGTTAAGCCTGATGGTTTGAACCTCATGATGCTCTTTTTCAGAAGGCTGTCACTGGGATTCTCAGAAGTTCTTCAGACCATATTGAGCAGCACTTGCTGTGTGCATTTCCAATAGCAGCAATGCTAGGTTACATATTACTGTTAACGAGACTTTCAGGAAGTACCCATGACATTAAACACACTGTGGGACCTAAGTTGAGTGGCAGGGTGACAACTGCAGTGATTTAAACAGTAGGTTTTGAGAAGGAAAAGATGGAATGCTGCTTTAGGTGCACTCATATCATCTGCATGTTTCTCTGTGCTGTGGAGCTCTAGCCCAAATGTCACCTCAGGATGGGGTTCCCTCTGCCATCCCTTTGCAAATCCCAGTCAGTGACTGTAACACACAGATGCTGAAAGCCCACCAAGCAAAACACAAGATAAAAGACTGAGCAACCCTGTCAGAAGTCTATGTGCTCCAATACAGTAAATAAAAATACTTCCAGGCTGAACACTGAAAAAGTTTCAAGCAGTGCCCGCCATGTTTCTGTGAGGACTTCTGCCTGTCAGTCTAGCATATTCTGAAGGTTTCAGATTTCCAAGATCAATGTGCCTGCAGTCTTCAAAAATTCAGCAAGTAGCCACAGCAATAAGGTAAGAAAAAGAAATAAAAGGCATGAAATTGGAAAGGAAGAAGTAAAACTACCACTATTTGTGGATGACAGGACAGTATATACAGAAACCCTATAGTCTCCACCAGAAAAATGTTGGAACTAATAAATGAATTCAGTAAAAGTTGCAGGACATAAAATCAATAAACAGAAATCTGTAGCATTTCTGTGCACTAAAAATATACCATTAGAAAAAGAAAGAAAGCAGTCCCATTTACAAATACATCAAAAAGAATAAAATACTGAGGAATAAATTTAAGCACAGAGATGAAAGACCTGTACACTGAAAACTTTAAGACATTGATGAAAGAAACTGAAGACACAAATAAATGGAAAGGCGTACCATGCTCATGAACTGGAAGAATCAATATTGTGACAATGTCTGTACTACCCAAAGCAATCTACAGAGTCAATGCAATCCCTAGGAACGTTCCAATGGCATTTTTCAGAGAACTGAAACAAATAATTCTAAAATTTGTATGGAACCACGAAAAATCCCAAATAGCCCAAGCAATCTTGAGAAAGAAGAGCAAAGCTAGAGGTATCAAGCTTCCTGATCTCAAACTATACTACAATTACAGTAATCAAAACAGTGAGGTTTTGGCATAAAAACAGACATAAAGATCAATGAAACAGAATTGGGAGCCCAGAAATAAACCTACACATATATGAACAATTAATTTATGACAAATGGAGCCAAAAACATACAAGAGAGAAAGGAGAGTGTGTTCAATAAATGGTACTGGGAAAACTGGACAGGCACATGCAAAAAAATGAAAATGGACCACTACCTTATACCATATACAAAAATTAACTCAAAATGGATTAAAGACTTAAATGTAAGACCAGATAACATTAAATTCCTAGAAAACATAGGCAGTAAGCTGCTTGACATCTTAGTGATGTGTTTGTGGATCTGACTCCAAAAACAAGGGAGATAAAAGCAATAATAAACAAATGGGACTGCATTAAACTAAAAAGCTTCTGCACAGTGAGGAAACCATCATCAAGATGAAAAGGCATCCTACTGAACAGGACAAGATACTTATAAATCACATATCCAAGAAAAGGTTAATATCCAAAAAAGATGAAGAACTCCTACAACTCAATAATTAAAAAAAAAAAAAAAACTGATTAAAAAGTGGTCAGAGATCTGTAGACATTTTTCCAAATAAGACAAACAGATGGCCAACAGGCACATGAAAAGGTGTTCAACCTCACTAATCATTAGGGGAATGCTAATCAAAACCACAATGAAATATCACTTCCCACCATCAGAGTGGCTAGCATCAAAAAGAGAAGAAATAAGTGTTGGAGAGCACATGGAATAAAGGGAACCCCCATGCACTGTTGGCAGGAATGTAAATTGGTGCAGCCATTCTGGAAAACAATATGGAGAATCCTCAAAAAATTAAGAATAGATCTACCATATGATGCAGCTATCCCACTTTGGGGTCTTTATTTGAAGAACATGAAAACACTAATTTGAAAAGATATATGCACCCCTATGTTCACTGCAGCATTATTTACAATAGCCAAGATATGAAAACAACCTAAGTATTCATCAACAGATGAATGGATAAAGAAGGTGTGGTACATATGTGCAATTGACTATTACTCAGCCATAAACAAGAATGAAATCTTGCCATTTACAACAACATGGATGGACCTTGAGGGAATTATGCTAAGTAATGGAGAAAGACAAATACCATATGACTTCACTAATATGTGGAATCTTGAAAAAAACAAAACAAATGAATAAACAAAATAATACAAAAACAAACTCATAAACACAGAGACAGACTGACAGTTACCAGAGAGGAAAGGAGTTGTGGGGTGGGCAAAATGGGTGAAGGGGGTCAACTGTATGGTGAAAAATGGTAACTAGACTTTTGCACACCTGAAACATATGAAATGTTACATACCAATATTAACTAAAAGAAAAAAAATTCAGCAAGTGCTATTTTTGCCCCTGCTTCAAAGAAATTTTAAATTAACACAGAGTTCCTCATTAAACTTTGTTAACTTACTAAATAGTAAAACTCTAACTGATTTCAAATGAACCCATTTCTGGAAGATAATAAAATCAAGACATAAGCGTTTTTTCCACATTTAACATACACTATTCCCATTGGAAGTATTCTTTATGTTTCTCGTAGGGTTAAACTTAATACATGAAGTCACTCATGAAGCATTTCTCATCAGCCCTCTGTTGTTCTGACTGATGGGCACACATCTGTGCAAAACATTTACCTCACAAGTCCTCATGGAGCGAAGGTAGTCATCATTATTCTTGACCTGACAGAACTAGAAGACTCGTAAGATCTCACAAGAGGGGCACCTCGATGGCTCAGTCAGTTTTAAGCATCTGCCTTCGGCTCAGGTCATGATCCCAGAGTCCTGCGATCAAGTCCTGCATCGGGCTCCCTGCTCAGTGGGGAAGTCTCCCTCTCCCTCTCCATCTACCTCTCCCCCTGCTCATGCTCTCTCTCTCTCAAATAAATAAATAAAATCTTAAAAAAAAAAAAAAAAGATCTGGGCCACCAGGATCAAGATGTTACTAGACATGGTCTTTATCCTTGCAGAGTCTGGTTTAAGCAGGGCTTTTGTACCCTCATTTGTAGAGGGTGGAGAATACCATAGGCACTCAAAGAACACCTTGACATTGGAGAGAAAACCCATCCCCTCACCTAACCAGGATCATATGAAAGTTTTGAGTATATTATGCTAGTGACTAATGACTACAAAAGTCGTTCCGGTTCTTCTTCAAGACCACATCGAACCTGCCTATCATGGCACCTTCAACCCTTTTACCATACAACCGCACACCTACCCAAAACACCTGCCCCATCACTAGCTGTGCCAATGACCTTGGTAGGAAAGAACAGGAATCCAGAGGACACAGGAAGTGAATGGTAGATGAGAAGAGGAATAAAAGCTATCAGTCCATAAAAAATGAAGAATCTTTAAGGAGGAATACAAAACCTGACAGAGAGACCTCTCACTTCACAGTGACACCCCGAGCTTCCTAGAACCTACTTAAAGAACCAAAGCAAAAACACCTTACTGACCACGAAAGCGCAGTAGGTGGACTAGAAAAATAACAGTAGTAAATCTAAGAATACTCATCCCTTTTCAGAAAAGACACAAAGCCAGCCAGATTTCTAAGAGCTGGCCACCACGAAGCCAGATTAAAATTATGGACCAAAGCTTATCTTTCTGTATTGGATGCTTCATCTTGTGATGCCTTCCGGGACAAAAGCATAAACTTACCCCAAAAGAAGAATAAGCAGAGATTCAGGATGATTCTCCATAGATGTCTAACATAGCTTTGGTTTTGTTCAAAACAGAGAGCTTACGATCACTGAAACACCCAATCACATGAAATACTGGGAACCATTTATTTAAATCAAGAAAATTAGTAAATTTAACTTTTCACTCTGATTGCTGGCAAAAGATATTTTCTTCCAACCCAACTTGATCTGAATACTTTGTGCCTTACTTTGTGGCTTTCCTATTTACAGACCAGACCATGATTCTTACATGGCGGTTTCCTAAGAGGTTCTAAAGCCCCGACACCAGATATCACAAAGTCTGCAAAAATTTATTTTTAAGTTGCATCTTCTTCTGTTAGACTATTCAATACAATTCTGTAAGCTAAAATGGTACTCTTTACGTAATGCAGAAAGCTTTTAGAATATTAAATCTATGACAAGCAATAGATATTAGGAGTGGCTACTCAAAAATCTCTTGGCCCCTGACCACTGTGGAAAACTAAATGTCAGATATCAATTGCTACTTTCCTGTGAGTTGGACTACGATATCCCGTCACTGTGATACAAAGCATGCTATGAAGAATAATCAAGCAATGGGCATCTGGTCAGGCAGCCCATGGCTAGAGCATCACTCTTCCAAAGAGATGACACTGGACTGTCATAAAATCCAGTGAGGTCACACAGAGTCGGGGAGGGGGCTTGGGTTTTTAACAATCTTTAGCTAATTCCATAAAATGGGGTCACACCTGTTACAAACGTTTGCCCTTGGTCATGAAGATACCTGTAGATCGTTTAAAACAAATTACTGCCTTAACGGGGAGGAAAAGAAAAGAATTTTAAATATCCCCATTAGGCACGAGTCAGGAACACCTTCACCCTAAGTATTAAAGTGACAGATACTCTCTGGACTTCATTGTTCACAGTGACTACCGTCATCACAGCGATGCAAGACCTGGACAGATATTTTTTAACTCAGGTGGAATAAACAACCTCCCTCACTCCTTCCTCTATTTCCTGTAACTAGCAAAGAGCAGATACTAGAAACCAAGACTTCAGGGTAGCAAAAGACAGCAAGGAAAAGCATAGGAAGCAGAAAAACTTAACAAGGGAGTCAAGTCTCTTCAAAGAGTTCATCACAGCCCACTGGGTATGTGTAACTGGATTTTTTCCCCTGGCTTTGGGAGGTAAAGCAAGACTGCTTTTGAGAAAGGCAAGTATTCGTGGCTTCAGAAAACATGGTGTTCAAAAAACAAACGAAAACGCAAAGACAAGCCACAGAAAATATTTGCAAATCATGCATCTGAGAAAAGCCTGGTAATCGGAATAGAGAAAAAACTCTTACGATAGAGTAAGACAAATGACCCAGTGTGAAAATGGGCAAACACTTTAAATGGACATTTTGCCAAAGAAGATACACAAATGGCTAATGATCACATGACAGGTGTTTGCCATCATTGGCCATTGGACAATTGCAAGTTATAACCAAAATAAGGTACCACTGTGCACTCACTAGAATGGTAATAAGATTATATCAATAAATATGTTTGTGTATATATGTGTGTATGTGTATATGACTGACCATGTTGTCAGCACTGTGTAATAAAAGAGGAACCCTCATAGATGCTTAGTTTCTGGGAAGAATATAAGATAGTGCGGGCCACTCCTAGATGTCTACGCAAGAAAACCAAAACCTGCTTCTACAGAGACTTCTGTGCAAAAGTTCACAGTGATTCTATTCATAACCGCCCCCAAACAGGAAACCTTCTAAGTGTGTATCAACTGGTGAATGAGTGAACAAACTGTGGCATATCCTTACAATGGAATACTATTTGTCAATAAAAAGGAGCAAACTAGATGAGACAACGGGAATGAGTACCAAAATCTTTAAGCAAGGTAAAAGAAAAAACTATATATCATCTGATTCCATTTCTATAGAATGCTCAGAAGAGCAAATCTATGGAGACAGACAACATATTGGTGGTCGCTGGGACTGGAGGGAGCAGGGACTTCATGCAAATGGAACAAGGGATCTTTTGGGGGGTGGTGAAGCTTTAAAAACGCAACAGAGGTTGGGGCGCTTGGGTGGCGCAGTCAGTTAAGCTTCTGACTTTGGCTCAGGTCATGATCTCCAGGTCCTGGGATCGAGTCAAGCCCCACATGGGGCTCCCTGCTCAGCAAGGAGTCTGCTTCTCCCTCTCCCTCTGCTCATGCTCTCTTAAATAAATAAATAAAATCTAAAAAAAAAAAAAAAAAAACTCAACAGAGGTGATGGTTGTATAGGTCTCGACATTTACTAGGAAATGATTGAGATATATGCTTAAATTATATGCTTAAAATAGGTATATAAGTTATACCTCAATAAAGTTGTTTAAAAAAAATGGAAAAATGACCAAAAAAAATCCTCTTCTCTTCTTACACGTTAGCCAAAAATTATGGTGAAACTCTGCATGAGGTTTTTTCCTTTAATTCTTTTATTTTATTCATCAAGCGTTTATTAACTAATGACCATGTTCTCAAAATGGCTTTGACCTCACCACCATGCTACGTTAAAGTCTCTGAAGCCTGGGCCTTTTCCAATTTCCCTAGGAATTTGGCAGTGATCAGACTATTTACTAATCCGTGGGCTTTTGAATCAGGGACAAAACAGGACTGGACATGGCAGAGTGGGAGCGTTCAAGGACTGCCATTCCCCTCCATGGGGCGTCAGGAAGCACTGTTAAGACTAGATACTGCTCTACCTGGCTGGCAATCACCAAAGAAACAATTCATCCAATCCTTCCCAGGGAGTCCAGCCAAGCACCCTGCCTGATCAGCAGTAGATGCTTTATACCCCCAACACCAGCTCTGGGATACAATTCTAAAACCCCCTTAATTCCCTAAATGAGTAGTCATAACGTGAAGCAAGCCCATGAATAGGTACAAAGGTTATAAAAGTTTAATGTTAGTATAGAAGGCCGATTTGTCCCAGCCCTGAAAATGCTCAAAATGTGTACATTCTATTGCATGTAAAGGCACTTTTCTTGTCTCAAATTTATTTTGTTATTTTTATGCTGTTTTGCAATACGATCACATTAAAAATAAAGGATATAAATTTCAAAAAGAATAAAAGAACGTACAAAATCCTGCAGGCAAATGGGGAAAAGCTGAATTTTCTCCAGTCGAGCCTCACGTATGTCTAAGAAATGTATTAATTTTCTTAAAGACAAAATAGTGTAAATGTCAGGGCATCTACGTTTTGACTTTATGTTTTTTCTTTTTATCTGGCACAGTGATTCTGAAGCTCAAGTGCATGAGAAAGCCGCATAGGATCGCATACACACCAGTTAGAAGGCAATCAGGACCCATATTCCATAAAATCTGCACCTCAGCATCGATGTCAGGATGGGAAGGACTATAATGAGTTCACTGTAAGATCCGTGAGATTGGATTTCTGAGCTGTTTTTGGCTTCATGTTTTTTGTTTGTTTGGTGTTTTGTTGTTGGGTTTTTGTGGGTTTGTTGTTGTTGTTTTAGCTTGAATATAATCAGTGCTGGTTTCTCCAACTGCACTCCTCAAACCAGGATCTCAAAGCATCTTGCCAACAAATATTAATTCTCATTGTTCTCTCAGGAGGTAGACCCAAACCCCCCCACCCCAAAACCAAAAACAGAATACCAAATCATATCTATGGAGGCATGAAGAGAAAACTGAGCTGGACAAAGTATTGGCTTTTTTTCCATAAGACTTTAATGACCAATTTATTTGGCAAACACTATACCGAGCCTTGATGCTTTCCAAGTCACAGATGCATGATGAATGCTTTCAAACCGCTGACTTTTATAACTTGAAAGGGCCCATTTTAAAGTTGTGACTCATTTCTGAGTCTAAAAAGGCTATATCCGTCCATATGAATCAGACTCTGGAAGTCTAAGTTTACAAAGTATTACATTACCATCAACCACAAATTACAAATCCATTGATGAAATGCTTAGAGTTTACTTAGCAACAGCTGAAACTTTAAGTGGTAAGAAATAATCTAATTATCCAGTACACCGTGATCAATCAAGGTGCCAGAAGGATGCTTCCCTGGCATGGCCCATGGATATTTTATGACTACTTTGACAACTACTGAAGAAACTTGATCCCAAGTCTCATGTTTCCGATTTAAGGAAATCAGCAGGAAATAAGGCATTTCTGATGGTCAGGGCCTGAACAAGCACAGACTTCTCAGAGAGTCTCCTAAAAATATAAAATAGAATCATGGACAGCAGGTCAAGAAAGCAAGCTAGAGTTTGAAAACGTAGCCTCCTCATTTCATACTCTGCTGTGTGTGATGCTACGTAAATAATTTTTAGAAATAAATAGAACAAGTGAGACTCTCAGATGCCATCTATCCCTTCCTCCTCGAAAAACTGGCTTCTCAGAGAAAAAACGAAAGCAAACTAAAACTCTTTTGAAATGAGAAACGTGAAAATTAGAATCCAGATCATTTAAGCATTCTAAATCGTTTATCACCTATTGAAACCTGAAATGGTTTTATTCAAAATCATGCTCTATGAAGAGGAAGTCAGGAGTGTCTGAGCTTAGAATAGCAGATTCACATTTGGTCACAAAAAAGTAAACACCACAACGCTGATTTAATTTCCTAGATGTCAACAATGACCATGCAGGAAGAACGGTATGTTCACGTTACCTTAGCAGGTAGAAAAATGACCGGTATTCAGGGCCCATATGCAATGGGAAGCAGAACCCCAAATCATATACCCTCTATGAACTGGTGTAGAAAAATGACCGGTATTCAGGGCCCATATGCAATGGGAAGCAGAACCCCAAATCGTATACCCTCTATGAACTGGTGTAGAAAAATGACCGGTATTCAGGGCCCATATGCAATGGGAAGCAGAACCCCAAATCATATACCCTCTATGAACTGGTGCTAAAAGTTTGGAAACCTGTGTAGTTACAAAATGGGCCGTTCCCAACCTGCAAGCGCTTTCCTGATCGACTCTTTGGTTAATACTGATGTTGGAAGATATCACCAATCCTTGTGTTAAAAGCAGCTATTGTATATAAAGTTTTATGTGGGATACAGTTTTATTATGGCACATGACTTGGCGGTAATATTCCACAATATACTGCTATAATAAAGTTTTAGCCGCATTTCAGAAATCATCTTTCGGGCAATTAAAATAAATGCAATGTAGGAGACTATTAGTGACAGGTTTTTAAAAGTATTTTTAAAAATTAATTAATTAATTAAGAAAAAAGAAAAGTCTAACTTGATTAATGGAAGACATAAAACATACTTTCAAGACAGAATAATAGATTCTAAACACAACTGAAACTCCATTCCTCAGTTGTCTTTGATAATTTGAAAAATACTTACTTACCTATTTATATATTATAATATGTATTAAATATTTTTGTTATATAATAAATACTTACTACCTTTCTTTACCTATGAGTTTTGAAGAATTTATTCTTAACCCATCTAAAATACAGCTTAGCTCATGAGAAGCTCTACAAAACAAGTTCCATTGTTCGCTTCTCCAATTTTCCCACCTGGGAAAAGAGCAAACCATTCTAAAGCCATTGAGAGAAACCTTTCCCTCTTAACTAATGCATACTAGTTAATGCATACTTAAACACTCCTGGAGATGAAGCAATAAGGTAAAGAAGAAGAGTGAATTTAGGGTCACCTGGGTGGCTCACTCAGTTAAGTGCCCGACTCTTGGCTTCAGCTCAGGTCATGATCTCAGGGTCCTGAGATCAAGCCCCGTGTTGGGCTCTGTGCTCAGCACAGAGTCTGCCTGAGATTCTTTCCTTCTCCCTCTGCTCCTCTCCCCACTCATGCGAGCGTGGGTGTGCTCTCTCTCAAATAAGTAAATAAATAAAATTGTAAAAAAAAAAAAAAAAAGAACAGTGAATTTTATTTGGCCACAAATGTCTTAACTAAATGAATCTTTTCTGGTGACAAACTGCACCGAGCATCATTACATTATCACAGATTGTTCGTGTCTGCTTCTCTCTGTGGTAACGCTGCCATCAGAGTTCCCAGCTCCCCATTCTTTACCCCTTCGTTCTGTCCATTCCAAACTCGGCCCCCTCCCCCACATGATAAAACCTGCAGCAATCAGGAAAAGAATAGTGTGCAGAAAGTTAACATAATAAAACCAAATTAAAAACAAAAAACAAAACAAAACAAAAAAACTACAAAATAAAGAAAACAGTTTACCTTAAAAAAAAAAAAAAAGCCTTTCCATCTCTGAAACCTCAGTTATTGACAAGGGCCAACTCTGGTTCCCAGAAGATGTGGTCAAGTCAATGCTCCTTTTCTCCCTTGGATATACCCAAAGCACATGCCCACAGTAAATCTTCTGGGAACACTTACAGGAAAAAAAGAAAAAACAATACGGAGCAAAATGCTTTCCCTCACATAACACAGCACTGGCCCACAGTATCCGGTCCTACTCCTGGCAAAGTAGTTTCCTCAAAAACAGTGTCCGGTGGGTGCCTGGGTGGCTCAGTCGGTTAAGCGACTGCCTTCGGCTCAGGTCATGATCCCAGGGTCCTGGGATCGAGTCCCGCAGCGGGCTCCCTGCTCAGCGGGAAGTCTGCTTCTCCCTCTTACCCTCCCCCCTCTCATGCTCTCTCTCTCTCTCATTCTCTCTCTCAAATAAATAAATAAAATCTTAAAAAAAAAAACAAAACAGTGTCTGGTGAAGCGCACTTCGGATTGAACACTTACGCTTTTTACAAAAACAGTGAAGCCTCAAAAAGTACAAGATGGGATAACGCCCAGTTTTTAGGACGCCAAGATATGGGGTTCAGACTTCCTGTAAGACAAAAATGTTCCTGAAGTTTCTCCTGACACATCTGATTCAATGCCCAGACCTGAGTCGCATGAACAAGAAATCACTTGAGCAGCACTAGGTCACACTTTCCGGGTTGTTTTAGAAGCAAATGTTCTTTCCAGGCTTCATATCCACCTCAACATAAAGCCAAAACGAAACCAGAGAGAGAAGGGACACTGGTCTGGGGTAGGCTCCTCCTGACAAACGTAGGCTCCAGACATAATGCCAGCTACTTGCCACTCAGCTTCTTCCTACCTTTCACGGAAGAGGTGGGTAGGGAGAAGGTGACAGAGAGGACACTGAAAAGGGCGGGAGGGTGGGAGAGAAATAAAAGAAAAAGGGGGTTTTTATTCCTTATAGGTAAATCAGAGATACATGATCTGTCAGGGAAAGTAACACCGCCAAGAAGAGATGCCTCCTACAGGACGTCCTCCTCATTAGTACAGAATATTTTCCAGAAACCTCTAGATGTGCTGTGCTCAGTGGAAGGAGAGGGATAGGTTTGCAAAACAAACTTCTCCAGAGAGGCATCTGCTTCTCTCTTTCTCTCAAAAGTTCTCTCCTTTTATTTATTTATTTATTTATTTATTTTTAAGATTTTATTTATTTGCGAGAGAGAGAATGAGAGACAGAGAGCATGAGAGGGAGGAGGGTCAGAGGGAGAAGCAGACTCCCCGCCGAGCAGGGAGCCCGATGTGGGACTCGATCCCGGGACTCCAGGATCATGACCTGAGCCGAAGGCAGTCGCTTAACCAACTGAGCCACCCAGGCGCCCCAAAAGCTCTCTCCTTTTAAACATTTTTAAAAAGTTTTACCTAATTTATTTGAGAGAGCGAGCGAGCGAGCAAGCGTGTGTACACCTGCGGGGGGAGGGTGGAGAGGGAGAGAGAATATTCTCAAGCAGACTCCAAGCTGGTGTGGGGCCCAACGGGGCTTGAACCCAGCACACTGAGATCAGGACTCTAGCCGAAATCAAGAGTCAGCTGCTTAACCAACTGAGCCACAAAGGCGCCCCAAAAGCTTTCTCCTTTTAAAAATATTCCTAGACTTGTTCTAATTAAGAAGAGAATTTCTATTAGGTATGAACCCCCCTTTAAAACGGAGAGGATACTTGGGTAGATCAAAGATGGACCTGGTGGGGTTCATTCAAATCCAAATTCCAAACCAAAGAAATAGGAGAGCTGTGTGTTGTATGAAGTACTGCAAATTCACAACAGGAAGAAGGAAGAAGGAAAAAGGAAGGAAGGGAGGGAGGAAGAAAGGAAGGAAGGAAGGAAAACATTTAAGGAAATGTAAGATGCAAACGACATCATATCAAACTTTGTAAAAAATGAAGCTAATTTCGGGGCGCCTGGGTGGCTCAGTCGTTAAGCGTCTGCCTTCGGCTCAGGTCATGATCCCAGCGTCCTGGGATGGAGCCCCACATTGGGCTCCCTGCTCCGTGGGAAGCCTGATTCTCCCTCTCGCACTCCCCCTGCTTGTGTTCCCTCTCTCACTGTGTCTCTCTCTGTCAAATAAATAAATAAAATCTTAAAAAAAAAAAAGAATTAAGAACATTTAAAAAAAATGAAGCTAATTTCTTTTTTTTTTTAAGATTTTATTTATTTATTTATTAGAGAGAGAGACAGCAAGAGAGGGAACACAAGCAGGGGGAGTGGGAGAGGGAGAAGCAGGCTTCCTGCTGAGCAGGGAGCCCAATGCGGGACTCGATCCCAGGACCCTGGGATCATGACCTGAGCCGAAGGCAGACACTTAATGACTGAGCCACCCAGGCACCCTGCTAATTTCTTTTTTTATCTTTGTATCTTACAAGTCACAATCTGGAGATTTTGTGCAGCAAGATGGGAAGTCAAACGAAAAACAAACTGTGGAAATTCTACTATCACAACACTGGTTAGTGATTTTATTTTCTTTTACACACTTGTACAATTAGGAAATGTTACCTTTGGAAGAGGAAAGCTTATCAACCCATTTAGTTTGCAATGAAGAAATTAAGACAAAAAGAAGTGAGCTGGTTGACCTGAGATCATCACGCAGCCCCTCCGTTGCACAACTGGGACGAGATCCCAGTGTCCCTGTATGGTCCCCCTCCCTTCCCCAACATGCCACAGTGTGTTCCTGTTATGTAACTGCTGGCTACAGACTCTCAGTCTTCATATGAAATGGATAATTTTCAGGTTCTAGTGTCTTTTTATATGAACCCAGGACTGGTCTGTCACCTCACAATCTCAGCCTGTTAAAAAAACACACATACTTTGGGCTTCTAGGAAGATGTGGCATCATTTGCCTGAGGCTTTCTGAATCTAGTGAAGATGGGTTCAAATGGTTAAGATGGACCATTTTTAAAAAGAAAATGTATGGCATGTGCACAGTTTTGAGGCCATTTATTTCCTGGGCCCTTGGGGAACAGATACGCTGGGGACCACTCATACAGATATACGTACCGTTCAACTATGCTTTTACCCCCACTGGTACGGTGTGATGTATAACTTTCAACTAAGAGCAATTTTCATAAACTAAATGGGTTTATCAGCTAAGGTTTTTCATATTTATTCTTCAAATTTTATAGGTACATCTGCTCCAGGAAATACCATAAGCCTCTAAATACCATGACCGCTAGCAAACAAAGCAATACCATAAGGAGTCTACGTTTTTTTTTTAAAAAGAAAACTTTAATCCTTCAAACTCCATACTTAATAAGAGAAGGTCTAAAAAAGATTCAGATACTTGATCCTAAAAACTAAGCACCCCAGAATTTCTTGTAAAATAGACTCAACAAACATGCAGACCTTGGCTCCCTCCCTGAACCCCATTAAAATGACTGTAAATAACTGTAAAACAAAGAAACTCCAAAAAGCACAAACCCATGAGGACAGCAAGAATGAGTGACAAGACAGTCTGAAGGGAGCTGAAAAGCCAACTGATACATGATCACTGACTTACTGACTCGCGAAAGGAGAATTCTAGACCAGGAGTGGTGAAAAAATCATGAGGAAAGCATATTGCACAAACCCATGAGGACAGCAAGAATGAGTGACGAGACAGTCTGAAGGGAGCTGAAAAGCCAACTGACACATGATAACTGACTTACCTGACTCATGAAAGGAGAATTCTAGACCAGGAGTGGTGAAAAAATCACAAGGAAAGCATATTGGCACTGAGAACCAACTCCCGTCCCACCTAAAGACTCAGGAAATCCTTGGCACCAGCATCTCCACAAGTGGAGATCAGGACACAGCCTTAAAGGTGAGGACGGGTTCAGATACTGCATAAAAGCAGTTAGATACCTAGATTCTCTTCTCCACTCTTTGTCACTTGTAGTATCTTTTACCAACTGGGAGAAGCCTGGAAGTTCATTGTCCCGAGAGATAAAACACAAGGTCAGTGGGCTGACGGAGGGCCTCAAGCACCGTAGGGAGTAGGCTACCGGTAATGTTACAACTCAGAAAACAAATAAAGGTTCACAGATTAGCAGTTGAGACCTCTTCTCTGCCCTGTCTTTCGATTCCCAGTACGCTGTCCCCTAGGGCTTGCACCTTCAAGGGAGGACAGGAGAAACAACTCCTCATGAGCCTGTCAGATTGCTCAGAGAAAACAGAAAATACGTAAAGATACTAAAATTGGTGTTCTGCCCCCCCTACCCCAAACGACCCTGTAGTGAAGCCCACAGGTGACAACTTCTAGATATGCAAAGGAAGTTCCACTCACTCATTTCTGGAGGACGGCGCTGCCAAGTAAGAGCAGACAGCTGAAGTTACCTAACTACTTGAGCAAAGCTAGAAGCCAAAACCAACAGAAAAACAAATCTTTGGGCAAACAATACAGATACGAAGAGAAACATTTTCAAAAATTATCATTAACATCTCTGAACAAATAAAACACTGTATCCAGGAACAAAAGCATGATGCTATTTTTTTTTCAAAGGGGCACTTGGGGATCAAACATGAGACGCTGGAAATTAATATATATTAAAAAGAAACTAAATTCCAATAGAAAGTATGGAAGATAAAATGGAGGTTATCTTCCATAGACAGAGCAAAAACAGGAACAGAAAAAAATAAGAAAGAAAACAGGAAAATTAGAAAACTAATAGAGGAGGGCCAATATCCACACAACAAAACACAGGAACAAAAATCATTAAATAATTCAAGAAAATTTCCAAGAACTGAAGGACAATCATTCCAAGATTGAACAGGCCTATTATATTCCCAGTACTCTAGATTAAAATAGAGTCACACCAAGATGTATCCTGTTGCAACTGTAGAACACCAATCCTAAAAGCTTCCAGGAAAAAAAAAAAAAAAAAAGCATCAAAAATTGAGGATAGTATCAGACTGCTGGATCCTGGATGCCAGAGGAAAATAAAGGCTTCGATATTCTGAGTAAAAATGATTTCCAATCTAGAGTTTTAAATCCAGCCCCGTTATCAAAGAAGTAGGGAAAGAAGAATGGCCATATCTCAAGCTCTCAAAAAATTCTCTCTCTTACCCGCTACCTTTTCTTAAAAGTTACTGGAAGATGAATTCTGCCAAAATGAAGGATAGGTGGAAAACGAGGGAGAAACGGGGTTCAAGAAAAAGGGTACCCAACATACAAAGAAGCCTGAGGAAATCCCCAATGTGATGGGCAAGCAGGTTAGAAGTAAGAATTGTTTTTCAAGGTGAAATTGCTAGATTGCTCAATATACATGAATCTAGCAAAAGAATATTTACATAATATGGGGGGAATGAAGGAAAATAAAAAGATGTGCAGAAAAAGCAAAATGCTAATAAGATACTATACGCTGTTCAACCACAAATGCAGTTTACATAGTCATAAGGATGTCAGCGTAGAATGCAGATCATCGGTGTCAACATAACTTATTGGAAAGATAGAAATTACTCTTTTGGGGGGGTTCAGTCATGAAAGGGGTATGTACGTGTGAAAGAAAACTAAAACCCCAACTTTCCTAAAAAGCTAGATGAAAAACCTAGAGGTAGCAAAATAAGCAATATCATTCAGAAATATGAAAAGCAATTACCAAAAAAACTGACTAAAAGATCTTTGAGTGACTGCTTCTGAAAAATCAAAATGGGGAAGGGGTATTGCAGGTTTGCTATTTTTGCAACAATTCTCATACAGATATTTTTCTTTGTTAAACTGTATACGTATATACCTTCGATTTTCAAAAGCTAAACTAAAAAACATCTGGTCACTACAAAGAACATCCTAAGATTTAACAGTTCTAACAATTACTAAATCGTTCCTGTCTATTGCTAATTTCAATTTAGATATTCTTAACCAAGGTTACATGAGGTTTCAGTCCTCATTAGGATAGGGTCCCTCTTATTTATATAACAAATCTATTTTTGTTTGTTTGTTAAATGCCAAGGTTAGTATCACTGATGCTATTACTAATTAATTCAGACTCACTGGGCAGTTCCTGAATTCTAAGGATGTGTGTCTAGCTCCAAACCACCAGAGCACCTCAGACAATAAAACAAATCCACACTTACCCTTCTCACTAACTGTTGAGTTCAATAAAAACCAAATATTATACCTATAAGCTCCTTATCAGTAATCACATGAACACCACGTTCAATAGGCAGTACGATCAACAGACCACACTGAAATATTCCCGAAAGTTCCAACAGCCTGAATCACCACGTTTCCACTGGCTTTCTGTCTCAACAATAATCCACGCTATAACCAGTGTGGCACCAAAATGATCCAGTGTTACCATTAAACAGACATTTCAGATAGAAATCTCCTACAAAATCTGTAGGTTCCCAAATTTTGGCACAGAGTATAAAAACAGCCCTCTGTAGAAAACTGATCCAATCAGAAAGAAAAATGCATAATCAGGGCACCTGGGTGGCTCAACTGGTTCAGTGTCTGACTCTTGATTTCAACTCAGGGCATGATCTCAGCATCGTGAGATCAGCCCCCAGTAGAGCTGCATGCTGGGCGTGGAGCCTGCTTAAGTTTCTCTTGGCTCCCTCTGCCCCTCTCCCCCCAACCCCTGTCATGCTCTCCTCTCTCTCTCTCTCTAAAAAAAAAAAAAAAAAGGAAAAAGTACATCATCATCATCAAGTCATTACTGTAAGCAAAAATGTGAAGTCAAGTTTTGTCAGACTCGTTTAAAACACCAGAGAATCCAACATTTTCAAGAGTGAGTCACTATGTGCCTCAGGTCTAAAATGTGTTCGTCCTCCCACTTCCAAATTACATCCCCAGGAAAAGAAACAAACTTACCTTTCACAAGCTCGGACGGTCCATGCGGCAATTATCCATAATGAGATACTAAACACCAAGAGCACAGTTCCTGGACAGATAGTCATTAGAGTCTTCATAACAAAACGGGTATTGAAGTTTATCTTATTCAGTGCTCCGATGCTTCTAGAGGAGGCATCGGTGAAAAGTTTGCTATGTAAGAGCATGACTCTGGCGATCAGATAGAGTCTTAAGAACATCGGTATAGATAAAATAATGTCCACATCGGCGGTGGTTGTGGATGGGGCATAGGAGAAGGCAAGCCGGGCCGTCCATGTGAACGTGTAATTCCCAGGTATGGGATGGATAGCACACACCAGTATTTCCAAGCAGATGAAGAAAATACGCTCATAAGTCATGGCTATTCTCCAGTCATCTGCTCCGTTGTCCACCATGAACAACTGAAAAAATAAAGTAGAAAGTCAGCTTCAGTATGGCATGAATGGTCCACAGGGTTAGTGCAGAGTCGAAAGATACATAACGCATGACTTTTAGCGATCGTGGCGAGCTAAAGGGGTAACACTTAAATGCTAGCCAGGTACGCTATTTTGAGAAAATGGTATTGGCACTAAAGGAGAACTTCATTTTGCAAAAACTGAAATTGGACACTTGCTGGCCGGGAGCTGGAATTATTCTGGGGTCGATGCTCCTGGAGGATTGGGTAAGTTACATCATTTTAAGAGAAGGGGCTTGGGCCCATCAGTAATGCACCCCCCTGCCTCGGTGGAGCCGCAATGGACTTAGCCTTAGGAACAACCTGTTCTCTGCATCAAGCGTCTGGATCTAAAACCCTTCCTCAATTCTAGCCATGTTCTCAGTGGAATCTATTTGTGGTACCTCTGTGGTCAGTTATAGCCTATAATGCAACTGCACATGCGCGTTCTTACAGGAAATCTCATCGGCTTCGGGGAGAAAATCACAAGGGACCACAAAGGTGGTAGAAACATTTCTTCCAGCTTCTCTATCTATGACTCTACCTTCTCTTTTCTTCTGTCCTTCCTTAGCCTTCCCTTCGATTATGAACTTGCTTCCAATCTTCCTTTAATAAAGATTCTTTTTTAAGGTGCCTGGGTGGCTCAGTCGTTAGGCGTCTGCCTTTGGCTCAGGTCATGATCCCAGGGTCCTGGGATCGAGCCCCGCATCGGGCTCCCTGCTCGCTGGGAAGCCTGCTTCTCCCTCTCCCACTCTCCCTGCTTGTGTTCCCTCTCTCGCTGTGTCTCTCTCTGTCAAATAAAATCTTTAAAAAAAATTAAAAAGTTTCTTTTTTAAAATTCCTGTCATTCCTTACACCGCAATAAAAAAAAAAGAAAAAGAAAAAGGAGACAGATGTGCAAATAGATGATAGATAGATAGATAGATAGATAGATAGATAGGCAGGCAGACAATAAAAGGGACAGAAAAGAAAGTTTCCTGTCTTCCCTGGCTTCTCAGTAAACAAGTCCACCAGGCTCTGGGAGTCCATAAACAATCAGAGGCATCTGGAAATGTTCGGTGACATTTCTGACTGCAACAGTGACTTGTGGGGGCTCCTGACATTTAGAGCCAGGAAGCCAGGGGTGCCAACCATGCTGTAGTTCTGGGAGTCTGCCAGGATGCCAGTGGTGCCCCCCCGCCCCTGCCCAAGAAAGATGACATATTCTTTGTCTTGTGGTAAGTAGCCAACTCGAGCAGAAAGCATGAGATGAGAGCCACCCAAACAAGAACAGTACATTCTCAGGTAAGTGAATCTCAGCGGAGGCGGGCAGAACAGGTCTGCTCCCAGGTTGGAGCCCATGGACTCTGCTCTTCTAGAGTCAGGCAAACGATCTTCCCATTTTGGCTACCAATTGCCATTCCAGGTTAATTATTCTGCAGGGCGTAGCTATTTCCCAGGCTACTACTATTTGAACTCTGCCATTGGTGGACAGGAACTTGACAGCAAAATTTACCGCTTCTTTCTGGTACCTCGAGGAGCTGGAGAACCCAGCAGATTCTCTCATAAACATACCAAGTTTTAACAGATGACGTCCAATTTGGCGATATAACGGCTTGAGGTAAGCCTTCTGTCATGCGTTTTCATCTAGGGACCTTAAAGTGTTGGCCAAATGCTAATAGACAAGAAAGATGGTTTTCCAGTTTCCGGTAAAGAAACAGATCACAAGTACAGAGCAGGCCAAGTGGGCTATAGAAATATTCTTGTTCAGTCTCGCCACTTCCAATACCTCGCTGGCATCAAGGATTTCTATAACATATACCGAAAGGCTGTACTGATACAATGTTAGGAGCCTGCTCGACTTTGTATCGGGGTGTTTACTGGGTACTGTATAACTCTAAAGGAATGTGATCCCGAAATCTCTTAAGATGTTTACATCCAAAAGAATGCATCCTCAAACGGGTGACTCTGAGAGGCTATATACATTCCAAAGATGCTGTCACTGCTTTCTTTAGAAACTGATGTCAGGGCCTGGCACAAGCCACATAAGAAAAACAGTTCTGTTATTTAAATCCGCATTTCCATTTCTACTGAAAATGGTATTACCCAGCTTGATTGTCTACTTTCTTCACCAAGCTTGGCTCTGGATGACTTGGCAAAAACTCAAATCCACCCCCAAAACTCCACCCCAAGACTCCAGAGAGCGATAAGCTGAGCCACAGAATCTGAGGGTAATTCCAAGACAGGCTTGCCCCACGCTGTTCTGGGCAACAGCGGCATAAATGCAGCAGGAAGGTACCCTCCCAGGTAACCAGGGGAGAAATGCCAGGTTAGAGGGAGAACCCGGAGACTGCTCCCCAAGAGTCTCCTATCTGTCCAGGCCTGGCCCTCCCTCCATCACTCACAGTGCACCTGCCTCTCTGTCCGCGCTGCTCCTCAGCATTCACGCCCATCGCTTCACCTGTGACCTCCCCAATGTCCTAAGCAGCCTCCCCCTTTCACCTGCAGGTGGGCCCGCCCAGGTAACCTCCAAGCCGGGGATCCGATGTCCCGGCTGCTACGGGTGGACGGGGGCTGCTGGTGCCTTCTTGCTTAGCGGAACCCTCCACATCCCATGGGACCATCCCCCCCAACCCCCTAGCGCCTGCTCTGGACAATCATCCCCACGGCTGGCTCTGCCCTGCAGGTGATAATGCTTTTCCCAGTTCTCTTTCATTCCCCCAACAAAAGCCCAAGTGGCTTTTGCCCCCACCAGCCCACCACCTCTACTCTTGTTAAGGTCACTAAAGACACCTTAATTATGAAATCCGGCCCTTCCATCTGACTTTTTACCTGATCTACCTGACACTAATCACGCCTTCCCTCCTAAAAAAGATCTCTTCTCTTGGCTTGTGTGACATATGGCTCTTTTTTTTTTTTTTTTTTTTAATCTGCTGCCACTTTGAAGGATCCAACCCTTTCCTTAAAAATCCACCTTCCTCCTCCCCAGCTAAGTGCCGCTGCTCTCCTGGGGACTATCTCTGACTCTTCCCTGTCTCTGTACTTTCTTGGGAGATCTCCTGCATGCCTTCCATCTCCACTACCAGAGTCTTCTACGGGAAGCTATCGTCCATCCTTTAATGACCTTTATAAAATGTGAATTATAACAGCCGGTGGCTGTCAGGATTAAAACCATTAAAGGCCCCCATGCTGCCATCTGGTTTTGTCTGTCTCTTTAACCTCAGTGCCTGTTCCCTCTGGTTGCACGGATTCTAGAACATGCTACTGCAATGGCGCTTCCATGTGTTTGTGGACTCTGGCCTGGAAAGTCTTCCCACACAGCAAACTCTTATTCCTTTAAGACTCAACTCCACAGTCACCTCTTTTCAGGACATCATCCATGCTCGAGCCAAATCTGCAAACTCTCTCTCCTTTGTTTCATGATTCCTGTATGTGCCTCTTAATGATGTTTACTGAAACCACAGTGGACGGTAAGGATTTCTTCGGAAGATTATCACCCCTACTCGTCAGTGAGGCTCCTTGAGGACAGGACCCACGCTTGTTAAATGAACTGCCTTGTTACTTCTCATTTAGTACAGACTATCCTAATCACCGCATAGGCCCTAAGGTTAATTAAATAAGCTCATGGAAGAGGGGAATACTAAAGCATAGTATGAATGAAATAAATCTACGTCATTTCTCAAATGTGTGCAGAACACGTCCTACTAAATGCTAAGCCATTACAGCAACATAATTTTGCAATTCCACAGGAAGTCCAGAAAACAATTCTTCTTCAGTAACTTCCCCAGAAAAATCTGTTATCACAAAGTTGCTTTTTACCACAAGGGGCTTACTCGACACCTAAAATGAGTTTATTTTGGTTTCATTTTATCACGGTACCTATTTCGACACTAGAGTGAAGGAAAAAAACAAAACAAAACATTTTCTTCTCCTTTCCATGTAATCCCCAGCCTTAACTGCTGCTTATTCTTTTGTTTATCCTTTCATTTGTTAAATATCTTTTAGCAAGACTCACTATGCACCAGGCACTGGGCTCCATACCAGCCATACGGTAGGATTCGCAGCAGACAGAAGATCGGCTGCATGGAGCGAACTTCCACCAGGAAAGAAAGACAAAGTCAAGAAAGCAGACTTGGAGCCATTTAATAAAGTAATTCTGTCTGTGGCCACTGCTCTGAAGGAAACACACAAGAGATGAAAGGTAGATGTGCGCATCAGGGAGGACATGTGGAGAAGAAGTACCATTTCAGGAGAGACCTGGATAAGCGGGAGAGCCAGTCACCTAAACAGCCAGGAGAAGAACATTCTAGGCAGGGCAAATAGCACGTGGAGAGGCCGTGGACTTCCAACAGCTTAGCGTGCTTAAGGAAATAAAAGGATACCCAGGGTGTTTGACACTAAATGATCACCGTGCAGAGTGGAAAGAGATGAATTTGAAGATACAAATCGGGATCAGACGTGCAGGACATTGTTGGCCACGGAATCAAGACTGGATTTCAGTCCAGGCTCAGCGGGAGCCCACTGAAGGGTATTAGGCAGAAGGATGTCAGGATCTCTGGTTTATAGCTTTAAGGGTTCATCCTTACTGTAAGGGAAACCAGAGGACACAGGGAGGATACAAGGGAGGAAGTTCTACTGCGTCTGATTGGTTGTACTTAGTATCCCCATGACCTGGACCGGGAGGTGGGGGTTGCCATGGAAATGGAGACAGTGGGCGTGCTAGAGACAGAGTTTGCAGATCTTGCTAGAACTTGCTGATGGGCTGAATGTGGGAGTGATAAAAGAAAGAAAAGAATCCTAGGTGGCTGAGCTTCTACTCTGAAAAACACAGTGGATGGCCGTGCCATTTCCTGGGGCCAGTGGGCTGGTGGGGGGGGGCTGCGGGGGGAGGAAAGAAAAGATTCCATGCTGGCCACCGTCATTGGAGTGCAGATGCCAAATAGGCAGCAGTATATGCAAGTCACTGAGAGGAGAAGTCTGGACTATGGGAATGAACTTGGAAGGTAACGCTATTCAGGTACTGTTCTCAGAGGAGGTGGAAAGAAAAGGACAGGACACACGGCCAAGTCCTGAGGAACCCCAAATGCAGAAGACAGCTGGAAGGTCAAGGCAGTCTGTGAAGTAGGAAGATGGGCAAGTGTGCCAGGGGTCAAGGGTGAGGGCTGCCCATCAAAACCACAAAATAATATTTCTATATAGAAAACAAAACCATCCTAAATATCGTAGTTATTCAACAACTGATTCCACGTCAAGTATTAAAATCCACCTGCAAAAATATTCCCATTCTAGTCCATATGATCAATATATATGATAGTTTTTTTTAAGATTTTATTTATTTGAGAGAGAGAGAGAGAGAGAGCATGAACCGGGGGAGGGGCAGAGGGAGAGGGAGAAGCAGACTCCCCACTGAGCAGGGAGGTGAAGCGGGTATCCATCCCAGGACCCCGGGATCATGATCTATGTGACCAGTTTTAAGCTCAATTGTGGGGGAGTTAGAGGAATCACAATGATAGATACTAAAACATCTTTATATTCATTTTTCATGTGGATGTTAATAAGAAAGGTTTCAGAGAGCAAGCATGACAGTTCAATGGGTTTGCTTTCTAGAGCTATGGTCAATGGTCTTCACCAGAGATCTAGAGGAACCTGCAGGCATAACACAGAATGTGTCCCCAGAAAATACCCCACCACAAGCTTCAGCTTCCCAATGCAACTGCTCTGATACCCAAAACATACTATACTGGAAGCCCACCCTCCAAGATGAATTGGGCAGTGAGGGTCATTAGCAGGAAGAGGGTCTGGAGCTCCATGAGAGGGGCCTGCCTCATGATCGGGTTACCTGCTGGCGTGAGGACCTCTGCTTAGCCAGCTCTCCAGAGCGAGGGGCTCAGATGCAGCAACCCCAGCTGCCTTCTCCGTGTGCATTTCCCCCTCAGTGAGGTTACAAGCCCTACGGTCTGGTCTAAGACAGTGTCTTGCACATCCTGCATTTCCTTTCTAGTAAGGAACACAGGGCAGTGCTCAGCACAAAAGTGGTGCTTAAGAAACAGATACTGAATAAAGTAATTACAGTCATGGATTTGTTAAGAAAGTCAACATAGGGAAAATAGCCAGGGAAACTCCCAAAAGGAAGAATAAGGGAGAAGCAGCTCTGATAGGTTACTAGATAAAATAATAATTAAAACCATGTGATGCTGGCATATAAAATAACTGAGAAGCCAGAGGAAGAGAACAGAAAGTCCAAAATTGACCCAATACACTGAGAATTTTACAGGACCATAAAGGCAGACGATTAAATCAGGGGGGATCATACAGTTTATGGAAAAATGATTTGATTGTTGAACCAGTGCCTTATACCAAATATATCAAGAAAAACTCCAGGGATGCCTGGGTGGCTCAGTTGTTAAGCGTCTGCCTTCGGCTCAGGTCATGATCCCAGAGTCCTGGGATCGAGTCCTGCATGGGGCTCCTTGCTGAGCGGGTAACCTGCCACTCCCCCTGTTTGTGCATTCTCTCTCTCTCTCTCTCTCTCTGACAAATAAAATCTTTAAAATCTTTAAAAAAAAGAAAAAGAAAAATCTTTAAAAAAAAGAAAAAGAAAACTCCAGGTGGATGAAAGATTCCGATATTAGAAAGATTTAGAAAATGAAAGCACTGACAAAATTACCTAAGAATTATTTTGTAAGCTCACAAAAAGGAAGGCCTTTTAACTGGCAAAAACCCCAGAGCCTCAAAACACGGAGATATTTTACTACATCAAACTTCTGTTTTCTGCACCTGATCAAACCTACAGTAAAAGAGAGTAAAAAGACCAACACCATGTGGGGAAAACGTTCACAACTGTTCAGACAAAGGACTCATTTCCCTGGTATATGTAAGTTCCTACAAATCCTTAAGAGACAAGCAATCCACCAGAAAAAAATGGATAAAGGCCATAAACAGTAGGTCATAGAAAAGGAACTAAAAATGTATCTTAAACCATTTTTTTTTAAAAGATGCTCAACCTCAATCCTAGGAAGAAAATGAGATACCACTTTTTGATCTGTTGTGTCGCAAAAAGATCAACCAGTTCTGTAACACACTATGCCAGTGCAGGTGTGAGGATGCACCCACATGACCCCTGCGGAGAGCAGGCTGCCAGGTCAGAAATGTACATGCTCTTTGACCAGCTAATTCTGCTTCTTTGCGTGAAGCTTGTCCTATTGATATGTTTGCACGTGTGATTGTGAACACATAGGATCATCTGTTACAACACTGCTTGTATCTTAGCAAATGACTAGAAACTATCTAAATGTCCACTAATAAGGGATGGAGTTCAACCCATTAGGGCTTTCCACAAAATGGGATAGTATGACATTAAAACATGATGAGAGGGGCGCCTGGGTGGTTCAGTTGGTTGCGCGTCTGCCTTTGGTTCTGGTCATGACCCCAGGGTCCTGGGATCGAGTCCCGCATCACGGTCCCTACTCGGTGGGGAGTCTGCTTCTCCCTCTCCCTCTGCCTGCCACTCCCCCTGCTTGTGCACATTCTCTGTCAAATAAATAAAATCTTTAAAATAAATAAATAAATAAACAAACAAATAAATAAATACACGATGAGGAAAACTGTTATATACTATTGAAGAAAGTGATCTAGGAAGTAACTGAGTTTAAAATCTAACACAACTCTATGCTACTACTTGTGTAGTTTTGTTAAGGGGGAGAACATATATTTCTATATGCATAAAATAGCTCTGAAAGAATATTCTAGAAAGGATGGTAAGTGTGGCTTAAGGGAGGTGAGCTGAGTCGCTGAGGATCAGAAGTGGAAGGGATGCTTTTAATTCCACAACCTATTCTGAATACTTTTCTATTTCAGAGCCTTGTGAATAAATAAACATAAGTTAACTAATAAAAATAAGGGATCATGAATGGTACACAAGAGAGGAAGGAATAATAAGAATGAATCAGGTCATGAGACATTCGCAAGCATCCTAACAAACAGTCTCCATGTGGAAAACTGCACAACTAGGAAGTCGTAGCTGACAGCCACAACCACAACCTACAGAACCAAACACACCGGATCCAACTTAGATCTAAAATATCCTGCTTGCAGGGCACCTGGGTGGCTCAGTCGGTTAAGCATCTGCCTTTGGCTCAGGTCATGATCCCAGGGTCCTGAGATCGAGTCCTGCATCGGGCTCCCTGCTCCCCAGGGAGCCTGCTTCTCCCTCTCCCTCTGCCGCTCCCCCTGCTTGTGCTCTCTCACTCTCTCTGTCAAATAAATAAATAAAATCTTTAAAAAATAATTAAAAAAATAAAATATCCTGCTTGCTAAGTAGAACCTTGAGCCATGACATTACGTAACTATTTCCAGCAGCATGAACAAAAATAAATAAGCTCTCTTGGTTAACCTTTAAACCAAATATTCAATAAAACCAAGCTCTCTCTCTTTTTTTTCTGTTCAGTTATTTAATGCTTCTATTTGTCAAATTCTGTGGCGACAAAGATTAAAAAGCCTCTTGGTGTTTGATGAGGACGAGAACTACAAATGAATGTTTACTGTGCCCGTGGAAACAGCCCCAGCAGAGGACGGATCGGGGAGGAGGCTACCTCATGGAAATGAACGTGGTGCCTGTCCAGTCCCTTCCTCCATTGTCACCTGGATCCTTCATAAAACTCAGGACTGTGACCTTCCAAGTCCAGTTCTAGGATCCTTGCAGGATAACAGTCCCAAAGAAAATGCAGGGAAATGTGTTCATCAGAAAAAGACACGCCCCCCCCCATCTCCTGAGAAACCAGTTTTTGTGTAACAGCGTGTGAAAAAAAGCCACTACACACACAAGCCAAATAATGAGGCTCTTTATTAAAGTGTGGCCAGGACTCAGTCAACACAGAAGTGAGACCACAATTGCCCATCCCAAACTAGGTCAAAAGACAAAGAAGGGAAGAGAGAAGTGGTTTGTTTGTTTGTTTGTTTGTTTTTAAAGATTTTATTTATTTTTCAGAGAGAGAACACAAGCAGGGGGAGTGGCAGACAGAGGGAGAAGCAGGCTTCCCGCTGAGCAGGGAGCCCGAAGTGGGGCTCGATCCCAGGACCCTGAGATCATGACCTGAGCCGAAGGCAGACGCTTAACCGACTAAGCCACCCAGGCGTCCCCAGAGAAGTGTTTTCAATGGCTTCGCTGAAATGTCCTACCAGACCGTCCGCCCAGAACTGTATAGGAGGCAGAAACAGGAAAGCTACGTTCAGAATTCATGTTCAAGGTCCAGTCCTGAGCCAAACCGGGCAGAAACCGTGTCATTCCCTCGCCCCAAGCCTGTCGCCTGTCCGGGCTTTTGGAGCCTCCTGCATGCATACTCATGCTGTCTCAAGAGATTTCTGCCTCTAAGGAGGAGGATTTCAGAGCCAACACAGTAATGTCATATTCCCTGAACTGCTCCCTCCTCCCTGGGCAAAGAGTGTAGACGGACGCACTTGCCTGGAATGCAGGAAAGCAAAGGCTCGGAGTCCAGATATTCGAACTTGTTATATGACCTTGGGAAGTCATTTAGACTTCACGGACCTTATTTCCATCATCTGTCCCATGGAGATAATGTTCTTTGCTGTCTCTGAAAGTACTTGTGATGAACACACCTTGTACGTTGCGGACAGCCTAGCAACGGGCTGACCCAATGCCATTCCCATCCCTCTCCTCCTCTGCCTGCTCCATTACAGAAATACCCACGTTCCCAGACTCTTTTGTAGTCACGTGATGCAGCTCTGACCTCAAGTCAGAAGCAAGAGGTTGCTGGAGGACTAATTAGGTGGGCTTTTCTTTTTTGGATAGAATTAACATCTGGCTGGCAATACCCTCTTCCTTCCCTTCCTCCAGCCCCAACCAAGAGGGGGATGCCCTGGGTCTGCAGCAGCTATCTTATAACCATAAGAAAAAGGCCAAAAGCATCACAGTAATGTAAGCCCCAATACATTAAGCCACTAAGCCAGCAATCAGTCATCCTAGTTGTGTGAGCCACTGTTAGCTGGGGGTCTTCTCCCATTTGAGCAGCCAAAAGTATGTCTATATTTAACTAAATACACATTAAAGGGCTGTGTGAGGGTCCGTAAGACATAAAGAATACTCATTAACTGAAACAGTTCGTGGAGAGAGAGGCTAAACAATTCAAAAGGGATGCATCTCAATTATTGGAATTTACAGCACAGTAACTATTGGGTGGTGCAAGTTACTTCTGGGTGGGTGGCTTTGGTTCATGCCTTTTAAATATCAACTAACTGCTCAGAATATCATGTAGTGTGACTCATAGGAAACACACACATATTTTGGAACCAGAGAAGCTTAGATTTCATTTCTGGCTTGACCACTTACTAGCTAAATGGTTGTGTGCAGGATACTTAATCCCTCTAAACATCGGTTTGTTCATCTACAGAAATTTAAAATACTGTCACCCCTGCATGGTTATTAATGAGGCAAGAGCCACTCTGCTGACCCAAATAAAAGTGACCCCATGAATAAGTAATAGTATTCCATGAGCCTTCAAGGGGGCAGGGGTGGGGGGAGGGGAGTACATGAATTAAATGTTAACTTGTGATATAAAAATGGGAAAATTGGGGTGCCTGGGTGGCTCAGTCATTAAGTGTCTGCCTTTGGCTCAGGTCATGGTCCCAGAGTCCTGGGATTGAGTCCCGCATCGGGCTCCTTGCTCAGCGGGAAGCCTGCTTCTCCCTCTCCCCAAGCTTGTGTTCCCTCTCTCGCGTTCTCTCTGTCAAATAAATAAATAAAATCTTTTTAAAAATGGGAAAATTAATCATGACAGAGGAGGAAGGGAATTTGGTAAGGAAGGACATTAAAGCAAAGCTGGTATTGAAAGGAGTTCTAGAAACTTCCACTGTACCTATTTTGGAAAGAATCCTTATCATTTCCTCAGATTAAGAGTTTCTGAAATTCTCCTCTCTTCTGACTTACACAAGCGCTTGGTCTATAGACCAAAATCCTAGAACTGTCTGCTGAGGTCCAGTCATAGGTAAGGTTATCTATCATATATATATGGCCTGCTGCTCTTAAAACTTATTTAAAATCTTAACTCCCTTTTACATGGCTTCTCTCAACTGTGTCCACACCTCCTACAGCCCCACTTGGGCATTTTACACATGTTGATGTACTACCAGGGAATTTTTCTCACACGGCCTGGGAATTTATGTAAGTTGATTCTAGAAATTACTTCTGAACTTCTCCAGAAAGTGAGAATTATTTTTCCCCTTTGGGTTCTCCCAACAGTGAGGTCAGAGAAAACACTAAGGTGAATGACTGAGGAGCCTGGGCTCTAGGATCCAGATTCTGGCAGATCTCAGTTCCTCGTGACTTTCCACCTCTGACCAGTTCTGTGACCTCAGGAAAATGACTTAAACTTTCTAAGCCCCTAATCGGAGCATCTCTCTCATAGAATGGGACCATGCTCAACAAAGGTTAGTTGCCTTCATAATAATTAATTTCAGTACTGGGTCCACAGCTGGCCTCCAATGAATGAATGTACTCTTAACGAACTAAAGGTGGAGTAAGAAGAGATGGACAGACTGACATCACTTGGTTGTAGCTACTGGGAAGGATAAACATCCAATTAGAGGAAATGAGAAACTGGAATAAAATTCCTCCATGGTCACTTTTTTACAAATTTTTCATCAACAACGTTTATGTTAACCGTCTACACCTTTTGAGAAGCATCCTCAAATCATTTGGGGGGTTGGTAGGGGATAAATCCTAAGCAAAGTAAAATAAATGTGGCAAGCCCTAAAGCCATGAAATAACTGAACGTGAACCAACTCTGCTGATTCGAAAAACTTAATCCAAAATGATAAAAACCACATATTTTCATTTGAAGCATTATAGTAATTATTGCTACATGGCTAAAATGTGTTATCATCCCCTTAGTTATTTTAAGCACTTAAAAAGCTAGCTAAAAGCCAGACACATTTATTATCTCATTTGCCCTTATAACAGTCCAATTAAAGGACAGACAATTGAAAGGACTTGGTCACGGTCACATCACGAATTACTGAAAAAAAACCCTGCAGCTCAAATTCACGCCTTCCAGTGTTCCCATCCTTGGATGGGGGCATCGGGCTAAACTGAAAGGTTGGATGCAAATCAAATATTTATAAAGCAAATAAACGCTTCCCCACTAATTCACATTATGATTTCTAAAATGTCACATCTTCACTCGCTGATGATCCTGGGTGACAGTCGCTGCCCAGACCTCCTGCTTCTCCGGCAGAAGCAAACACTTGAATAAGCCCGCACATTGTACTCAATGCCCTGTGGTCACAGAAATAGACAGCTTCCAAGTTCAGGCTTTCACCAACTGAGATATGCTTCATCCTGGATGCCTTTTTCCAACTTTGGTTGCACAGACCCTCAAACTGTACACGGGACTTGAGAAGAAATTCGAGAGCTGTTTTAAAGTGTTTAACTCACCATATTGTTTATAGGGCCAGGCATTGCCCTGACCTGTTACATGTCTTCATTAACTTAAAACACACAACCACTCAAGAAGATAGATACTGCGATCATCATCCCCATTTTAGGAGTGAAGAAACGGAGGCTCAGGGGTTAGAGAATGAGCTGGGGTTGTATGGTATGGAAGTATGGGGCTGGCATATGAACCCACGCAAGCCAGCTTCAGAACATGTGTCCAGAGTACGAGGACTGTTGCTTGTCACTTAGCCAGTCATAAAACAATTTTAGAGGGCACCTGGGTGGCTCAGTTGGTTAAGCATCTGACTCTTGGTTTTGGCTCAGGTCATGATCTCAGGGTCGTGGGATTGAGCCCCGCATCCTGCTCTGCACTCAGTGGGGAGTCTGCTTGAGAGTCTCTCTCTCTGCCCCCCCCACTTGTGTGTGTGTGTGTGTGTGTGTGTGTGTGTGCGCGCGCGCATGCGCGCTCTCTCTCTAAAAATAAATAAGTAAATCTTCTTTAAAAAAATAAAACAGTTTTAGTAAGAACACACAGACAACACAGCAACAACATCAGATGAACCCATACGTTATTAACATGTCCAATTATCTAGGGTCCTAGCATGTAGCCAGGGAGAAACAATGTATCAGTGGGGAAGGAAACAGCAGATTGAAGGAAGAGAATTACTACATTTAGTCAATCAGTTGTAGCTGGAAGTAGTGGCAGAGAGGAAAGGCACACAACATACACACACACACACACACACACACACACACACACACACACACAGAGTAAAAAGCAGATACAAGGTCTCGAAAGACCAAACAACTGGGGCACCTGGGTGGCTCAGTTGGTTAAGCAACTGTCATTGGTTCAGGCCATGATCCTAGAGTCCCAGGATTGATTCCCGAATCGGGCTCCCTGCTCAGCAGGGAGTCTGCTTCTCCCTCTGACCCTTCCCCCTCTCATGCATTCTCTCTCAAATAAATAAATCTTTAAAAAAAAAAAAAAGACCAAACAATCTTATACACCTCAATCACCAAAAGGACATCACTGCATTATAATACAATGCAGTATCTCCTGTTCCCAAGAGTGATGCTGACTTTAACAGAGCCTCTTTGAGATTTAACAGATCCTCTTCTTGAAGGCAAGAGTGTATAAAATCGTTACACTTATGTCTAGATATTAGAAATGTAGATATAGGTAGATATAGGTAGATACCTAGACTGTTCAAATAAAAATTGATGTGAAATAATTGATTAAAATCTCCTTCAAAGTTCTAAAAGGAAATGAGTCAGCCTGGAAATCTATACACAGGTAAGCTACCTTTCAGGGAGAAGAAAAGGTGAAAGGCATTTTCAGACACAAAGATTAAGAGCAAAAGTGGTGGCTCCAAGATGTGCTAAGAAGGAAGACAAGCAAGAAGAAAAACAGGACCCAGAAGGAAGGAGCTTGAGGAGCCAAGAAACAGGTCAGCATCCTCGTAAGGCTGAATAAAAACTCACTGAAAATAAATACTGTCATTAACATAATCATAACAACTAATTTGAAGGAAGTTGGAAAAACAAGACAGAAATAAAACCTTGGACATCGATAATGTGGATAGAGGGAGGAAGGGGGATTAGAATGAAGGTTTCTAAGGGTCGTTACAGTGTGTGGGAAGAAGAGGAATTCTCACTAACTTCAGATGTCACTAAATATACATATTTGCTAAAAATTATTGAGTAACCACTGAAAGAGAGGAAACAAATTGTGTAACATCTAAGCTGTTGGAGGAAAAAAAAGAATTTTAAAAAATCCTCACATCACCCAACATAAAGAAAGAAAGGAGAAAGATAGAAGCAGTGGGAAAACATTTTGAAGTCAAAATAAATGTCAGAAATAGGCACCGAAATAACCGTTGCTATAATGGACGTAAATGAACTAGCCTATACATCCAAAGTATAATGCTGAGTGGGGAAAAAGAAGCACATTGTCAAAGAACAGGTACAGCATAGCATCCCACCTCGAAATGTACAGAATTAGAAATACTATAGATGGGTTATAAAGACACTAACATTTAGTGAACATAGGAAACCATGAGCTGGAAGGTTACAACACGCCATTGTACGTGGCAGGGGCCTCCACGGGCAGGAAGAGAAAAATGTGACTTGGAAGAAAATGAAGAATAGTTCATCTTTGGCTGTGATGTTCTTTTTCACCTACGAGAAATAAGATGTGGAGGGAAAATGAAACAAAAAAGCCTCGTGCTGACAGGCAAAGAGTGAGGGAGCCTCTGGGAAGGAACACTTCTGAAATGTCAGGGAAGCTGGTCTGAGTCTCCCTCCCAGTGTGGGGCTCCGGGTCCTTTCTTCTTTCCTTTCTTGGGGACGACAAAAGGCTCCGTTGGAGCTGAAACCAGGGAAGAAGATGTGAAGGAGGAAAGTCTCTGGAATGATTCTTCAAGCTCAAGTGCTCAGAGTCTTGGCAACTAGGAAAATATCCCAGAAGCCCATGATAAAAGAGCCCAAAGTCTACGTACAAACCATAGGGAAAAGTATTTTTAGCGCTTTTTTTCATTTTGAAAATTTTCGGGGCGCCTGGGTGGCTCTGTTGGTGAGTGGTCTGCCTTTGGCTCAGGTCATGATCCTGGGGTCCTGGGATCCAGCCCCCATGTCAGGCTCCCTGCTCAGTGGGGAGTCTGCTTCTCCGCCCCCCCCCCGCCCCTCTCCCCTGCTTGTGCACTAGCTGACTCTTGCTCGCTCTCTCTCCCCCTCTCTTGCTCTCTCTCAAATAAATAAAATCTTTTTAAAAGGAAAAAGACATTTTCTCAGCTAAGCCCTCAAAGTTCGTTCCAATGGAGCGCTATGAAACACGTTAAACCCAGCCTGATGACAATCAAGGTTAAGCGAAGTGTACTACGCTGTCACTTAGTGTTTAATTCCCCAAACTTCCTTTTTAAAAACATTCTACTTTGCTCTTTTGTGGCTGCCACGTGGTGCTATATTAATAGTTACTTTCCTGATTCTAAAAACAACAGGACAAAATAAACATTAAGTGGCAAGTCTGTTACAACTAGCCATGCCTGTAATTAACTGTAATTAAGTCCAAATTGTGACTCCCAGCTCGGAACACCTACACGGTCAGACCCATCAGTCAGAGCAGGTAGTGGTGATTTTTAATAAACTTATCAATTTGTATTCTTTGAATTTAAATCAGTCAAATATTCCTTCTTATTGTTTCATTAAAGAAGAAATAATCAGGGCACAATGAAGTTTGGTTATCTCCAGCACCCATGGGAGGTCCATTTTTCTACCCTAACACGATGGGAAATGACACATATCCAGTCATGACTGGATTCCGTGATCACCAACCGGCCTGACATAAAACTACTGCATCCTAAAGGTAGGATGTAGAAAGTAAAGAAGGTAGAAAGTAAAACTCCACATACTTCTTCTCAAGGAAGGCTGTCTGTCCATCAAAAAGAAGAACCACCACCCTTGCTGATAAATCAGTGGTGGTAAATAGATAGTAGAATCGGGGCGCCTGGGTGGCTCAGTCAGTTGAACGTCTGCCTTCGGCTCAGGTCATGATCCCAAGGGCCCTAGGATCGAGCCCCACATCGGGCTCCCTGCTCAGCGGAGAGTCTGCTTCTCCCTCTGCTTCTACCCCCTACTCATTCTCTCTAATATATAAATAAAATCTTTATTAAAAAAAGACAAAATTTAAAAAAAGAACGAAAGAAATCTCACTCAATCTTTCAGATGGTGGGAATTTTAAAGTTCCCTCTTTCTTTTGAACACGTTAAATTCAAAACTAAGGCTACAGCCAAAATGTGATGCTGAGGATACATGGCTGTTAAATTGGCAGAAAATACATAAAAATCTGAGGAAAAATAAATAAAGAAAATCAGTTTATTGTACATTCCTATATTCTAAAATTTGGAGAGGTAACAGAAAGACTGCTTAGCCTATCAAAAATAAGATTTCAAATTTTATGGGACAAACAAACATTTTGAGCCTATACCACCTGTCAGACCGTAGCAGAGACACAAAATCAATCAAATTGTCCATGACGTCCAGGAGCTCACAATGCGGGAGAGCAAAATCTATAAATCCACCGTTTAAGTTCTGCTGAAAAGGCTCCATCACCCTCAAGCAACTGTGCTCCTGGGCCAGTCACTTCTGCCTACTTCACTTTCTGCAGTAAGATCGTAATTCTACTCCACTAAGTTATCATATAATTTCAAGATAATCCAAGTATGGCCCTTAGCACCGTCCTTGGCACACAGAAAGGGCTGAACAAATAGTACCCAGGGCATCCTCACCGTGATTTAGAAGAGTAGTATATCAGTGCTGGTATATTACAAGATGCTAACAAGGGAGAAGGACAACTAGGTCAGGAAAAGCTTGCCAGAGAGGGAAACCTGAACTGGGTCCAAAGGCAGATGGATGAAATTAGGATATTCCAGAAAAAAGTGCAGCATACACAGAGGCACAGAAAACTGAAAGAATGGCCAGACTTTGGCTCTCCCAATAGTTAAGGATGGTTCCAATGAGGGGTGTGTGTGTGTGTGTGTGTGTGTGTGTGTGTGTGTGTGTGTGTGTGTACAGGGCTAGATGGGGTTGCTCTTAACAAATAATGAGGCTGAAGGGGTGAAAGATCAGATCACAAAGAACCTCCCAGGCCCCAAGAAGCAACTTGGCTCTTCTTCCCTAGGACTCGCTATATGCACAGACAGGGATCCTCGTGACTGACGTCAGTTACATAAATCAAGATAAATACATATTTGTAAGTTTCAAATATGAAACAGTATGTGAAAAAAATTAAGGTAAATATCTAACGTCTGTTTCATGTTGTAAAGGAAGGGAGAAAGGGAGAGAGGGAGAGAAAAAAGGGGAGGGCAGAAAGGAAAGAAAAGGGAAAAAGGGAAACATAAGGGGAAGAATGAAAAGAAGGATAAAGGCACACACAGACAGCCAGGCAGGACGGACAGAAGACTGGCCTGGCAGTTTCTAACACCTTCAGACTTGCAGATTTTTAACAATAGCAAATGGTCAACTTATCTGCAGACCTTTTATGTTAGAAGGTAAGCATTTTGCCACACCAAATTAATTCTACATTTATCAAAATAGATTCCTAAAGGGTGTCCGGGTGGCTCAGTCGGTTAAGCATCTGCCTTCAGCTCAGGTCATGATCCCGGGGTCCTGGGATTGAGTCCCGCATGGGGCTCCCTGCTCAGCGGGGAGCCTGCTTCTTCTCCTTCTGCCCCTCCCCCCCACTCATGCGCTCTCTCTCTCTCTCTCTCTCAAATAAATAAATCTTTATAAGTGAATGAATGAATTCCTAAGACAAGAACAAGACAATTAAGACAGTTTCCTTAATGATTATCATTGAAATGGAGTAACTTCTTTATTCAAAGCTTCAGGATTTTTTTGCACAGAGAGGGAAACATAAATGATACACTGAAGAGAGCAGAAAAGGGACAGCAAGTATGTGTCGCCCATGCTGCCTCTCACTTCCCCATCCTAGACTCATGACAGATATGAGTAACCATCAAAGGTCCTGGCCAGTCCAGCCTTTCTGTGGGCTAAAGAATCATTCTCAATTCCATACTATAGACAGTGACCATCAACGGGTAGGAGTTGATGTGTGAGAGGAAACCTATTTGCCACATCCAGCTAGAATAATTCATGTCTCCTTCCCAAGAATCTTTCCCTGGACTACCATGCCACGTGGTTTGGTTGAGATGCAGCGCCGCCAGGGACACATGTGAAAAAGTTGTCCGATCTGAATTGGAGGGGGGCCAAGACGGGAACCCCAAAGTGGAGCATAGGCTCAGATACCATCCGGATTTTATTACAGTCTTCAGTGATCCTCTACCTCACCTTCATGGATAATTGAGTATTGGCTTCAATCTCATCTCTGTGTGTCTTTCTGAACACCCAGTTAGATAGAGACAGATGAAAAGGACTAAATAAGATATATTTTATAGGATGATTAATTATGGATAAAAATCGTTCTACCACAGTCTCCTTGAATCAACTTTGGTGACATAAGGTAAAATACAGAAGCAATGACCTCCTTCATCTTTATTAAAGTAAACCAAATGTTTGAACATCGTAAGTTTTCAAGTAGTTACTTGATGTTATGGTTGTTAATCACTGACATGGAAAATGGTACTTTTCTCATGTATTCCAGACGGAATCATTTGAAACCTTTATGAGCAGTAAAGGCTGCGTTGCAAAAGAAAAGAAAATTTGAAGTTATAGATGGGAATTTAAGTCTCAGTTTTGCTACTCACTAGCTGAATAAGAATTACAATCTAAAAAGAAAAGAACTACAATCTAGATTAAATGAGACAATGTGTATAAATATACTTAGCACTGTGCCCGTTCACAGGGGGTACATGACACATATTGCTTATTTAGATACATGTTAGTTATTTTACCTTTCCAAAGAACAGCCATAAAGCGTGTAGCTAACAAACCCTGCCTTCTCTTTTATATTGCTCACCAATTAGTCATGTCGGTGGTCTTCTGTTCCCATCCCACACCCACTCAAAAGCATTAAGGATGCTTATTAAGTCTTCCATTACCTTCCCTTTGCCTCACCTTCCCTTCTAAGACCCTACTTGTCCTCAGGCAATCTTCAGCATATTCCCTAAGCAATATCACTTCATCTCATCATTATCTTTGTTGTCACATCAAATTTTTGAGATAATCCCCCAATACTATAGGAGATAATCACCAAATTCAGGGTCGCCACATACAGACTTCATTATAGCCTTGAGGCTCCAATTCAGGAACAGAAGACTCTACCAAGAAAACCTATCCAAGCTCTTCCCATAATTGCACAAAACCCAAAGAAAGAGTTCTTCCACCGGACATCACAGATGGCTTATTGTGGCTTAACACCCAGGAAAATGGGAAAACACTTTTCCAAGACACTCATTTGTTCCTATTAACCTCAGCTGTTAGACTCAAGAAGGCTCATACATTCACAAAAAAAGTTCACTCAAACCATTTTCAAGCCAGGGATGTGACAATAACCACCAACAGCCCAGGCAGGAGTTCTGAACATGAGCAGCTCCAGTCACAACGAGGTGCACAGAAGCAAGCTGCTAATCCTGGGAGTGGCCGACTTCCAGAGATGGACTTATGACCGGCGTTTTGAGAGCAGGTGCATCTATCCATTTGTTTTACAGCAAAAAGCTGCAAAAGTGGATGAGGGAATAAAAGTCTCTTATTGGGCAGGAGAACTACAGACTCCTGGGAGAAGAACTGTCTCCCAGGTACCTTTTCTCTGTTGGCTTTCTGTCTTAACATCCAGAGAAAGAGGCATCTATGCCACCCGCCTGAAGGCAGTTACTTGGGTTTGCCAGTGTGATCATATGAACCCGGAGAACACAAATGCCAACACGTGAATGAACATAAGACCAGAGATTTACTATTTTCCCCCAAGGTAGCAATAAGCTTCTGTAGATACCTACACATTGGACAATGAGAACTCGAGTTCAGGTTGGCAAATATGCACCATTGACAATAATTTACCTTATTGACTAAACTCCCCAAATGGCTGTCTATCACAGAAAGATCAAAGGGGACAGCCAACTTGGAAATATTATGGATGCCAATGATGGTCGACTACTAACGAAAAAGCTGGGAAAACCCATTTTTCCCCTAGAGAGAGAGAGAGAGAGAGCACATGCATGCACACACACACACAAGTGGGGGTGGGGTGAGAAGGGCAGAGAGAGAGGGAGAGAGAGAATCTCAAGCAGGCTCCACACCCCGAGCAGAGCCCAACGTGGGGCTGGATCTCATGACCCTGAGATCATAACCCGAGCCAAAATCAAGAGTCGGACGCCAACCGATGGAGCCACCCAGGTGCCCCATGGGAAAACCCATTTTTAAGAGCCATGGAAGGCAAGGACTTTACTGCAGAGTCTTAATAAAGGAAAACATATTCCGTGGCCTTCTATTCCATTCTACTGTACACCATTCTCAAAGCCTCGTTCTAAACCATGATTAAAATGTAGGAAAAGTTATATACATAAGAGAATATCAACCTCACAGCTCACCTATTAATAGGATGATAGTCTGTATTCTCTTGCAAGTACAATTCTCCAGATCTATGAACATTCTCATATTTTACCAGGTTCAAGAAGAATCTGTGCAATCAACAGATAGGTATTGATAAAGGAAATTTTCGGCTTTTCATGTTTGTGGGCCCGCTCCTGGGTGCCCAGGGAAAGCCATACTTAAACATTTACCAAGGTCAAAAACGACGCTGCAAAACCTCAAAGCATGGGCTCTATTTCTGCCCTGAGCACACACTGTACATCTGCTTCATTAAAATAATAGCCAAAAAAGGAACAATCTGAACACAAAAGATAAGAAAAAAGAAGCAACTTCCCTGGTTTTCGTAAGATTATACAGCTCTGCATGTAGGAGAAACTTAAGATAAAGTCTGTAACTTTCTGAAACATCCTTTGCCTAATGATTTGTAACTTTTTATGTAAAAAAAAAAAAAAATGTATATAACCCCACACCAAACGTTCCCTTGCCTGAGCACTCTCTTCTTTATGAAGGTTGTGCATCCTGCGCAGCTGTCCTCCCAGGGCACAGTAGGTTAAGCATAGGACTCTTGATTTAGGCTCAGATCATGATCTCAGAGTTGTAAGACCGAGCCCGGCATGGGGCCCCGGTGCTGGGCATGAAGCCTGCTTGGGATTCTCTCTCTCCTTCTCCCTTTTGTCCCCCCAGTCCCATGTGCACGTGCACTGGTGTGTTCTCTCTCTGAAAGAAAGAAAAAGAAAGAAAGAAAGAAAGAAAGAAAGAAAGAAAGAAAGGAAGGAAGGAAGGAAGGAAGGAAGGAAGGAAGGAAGGAAGGAAGGAAGGAAGGAAGGAAG
>NW_022589735.1:23227229-23264660 GCF_004348235.1 Phoca vitulina
AAGGAAGGAAGGAAGGAAGGAAGGAAGGAAGGAAGGAAGGAAGGAAGAAAGAAAAGAAAAGAAAGAAAAGAAAAGAAAAAAGGTCTCTTCCTCTCTTTTAGAAATTCTAAAAAATATGTTCATTTTACATTGACAGTATCCCACCTCCTCCCATTGCCCAGCACTGCCCTAGCACTGTTAGGAAGAAAATATGGAAAGGACTAGGTCCTGCCTCACCCACACTTTGGTTCGATTCCACAGGAGCGATGGATAGTAGCATTCGATAGTACAGCCTGTGATGCACAAAGCCTGTGATGCAACTCGGGGGCACAAGGATATGTAAATGCCCTTGAGAGGTCACGTTCAGGTTCAGGCACACAGAACAACTCAAGGAGGCTTCCACACTCAATTATACAGAACGACAATAAACGCAAACATTGCTCCTTAAAGGAAGAGAATAAAGTGTCTGAAATAATCAGAGGCGGCTTCCCAGAGAAGGGCGGGGCGGGGGGGGGGTTGAGATGAGCTGAGAAAGTCCGAGGGCATTTTGTAAGGATCAGGAAGTCAAAGAGGACAACTGTAGTGGGAAACTCTGCGATCGGATCACCTTGCAGGGAACAGAGAGACTCAAAGAGAAGGGCTCTGCAGTCAAACACAAGTATTGGAAGCTGGGGGAGCTAGCCCATCACCTATCAGAGCATCCTGATTCCCACCCCCCTCCTAAAATGGTCAGGGCTTCATAAGCAGAGCACTGATGGAACTGGATAGATTCATTTTCACATTCTCTCAGCCAAATCTACAAAACTGGTCTCTTTAGATACAGCTACAAAGAACAGAAACAAATGCACAGCTATAATTTCAATCAATGCTACTGTCACCGGACGGGGTCCTTGGACCCAACAACTGAAGAAACGAGGCTGGACCCCAAATTTAAAGGCACAGGCAAGGCGTTATTGGGCCAACAGGTGCAGGTGAAGGGAGACACAGTCCTGACAAAGATGTCGGACTGGCTCCGCAACAATGGTCAGGGAACTTTCGTTTGAAAGGGACCTAGGTGGAAAAGGAGTGATGTCCAAGCATGCGGAGGGGCGGGGAATCCCAGGAAAGTGGGTGCATGCACAGGTGCAGTTGATAGAACAGGCTGCTTCATACTTGGCAGGTTGATTTGCATATTAAATCTCAACCTCTGGGCGTGTTTTTCAGCATTAAAATGAGGGCAGGGGAGCTGGTGAAAGGTCAGATTTGGCTGCCATCCTGTCCTTGGGTCAGTTTGAACAGATCTGGGCTTGCTCTTCGGTCCAGCCCGTGCTGCCCTCTGCAAGAAAAGTGATTGACAGCCAGGAGGCAGTGTCCCCCGTGGCTGTTCCCAAGGTCCCTGACTGTCTCAGTATCTAACTATCCTTTTACTCCTGTTAATATAGAGTTTTTAATTCAAAGTCAAGCCAAATTACAAATAGTGAAGGCTAAATTTTTTAGTGGTATAGAAACCATGATAGAAAAATGCCACTGCATAGAAAGAGCTTATGCTAAGAGCAGGCATGTTTATTAAACTGTTGTTAGTGTTCAATGGCCCTACCATCTCCTCTAAGACAGGTTATTTTGCCCACATGGTCAATTATCCTTCCGGTAGACTCAGAGGCTGAAGTAGCTATGGCTGTCCCATTGCAAAGGTGAGGACACAAGGACTGCTTAGGTGACTACTCTGGTTTACGGTCACCGAGATCACAGTAAGGTGTATGAACAGTTAAAAATGGATCACTTATGATAAGTCCCTGGGTTAGCAAACCAAGGCTTAGTACCTAACCTAACTGCAGTTTCAACATCCCCTCCCCCATGCAACCTTCAACCAGCCAAACCAGATTTTCCTGCTCAACACTAGGAGGTAATCCCTACCTAGGCCCCTTTCATTCCCCTTAGGAAGGAGACCTTGCCTAAAAAGCAATGCATTCCTTGTTAATTCCTTCTCTACCCTGAAAAACCTTCCATTTTATACAGCTCCTGGGAGCTCCCCTCGACTTGCTGGATGACATGCTGCCTGATTCGTCAATCGTTTAATAAAGCCAGTTAGATCTTCGGATTTACCTGGTTGAATTTTGTTTTTTAACAGAACCCTAGATGCAGGGACCTGGGGTTTGCTCCCTGGACTGCTCAGCCCTGGGGACGTACAGCCGAATCAGCCGAGACACCTGCCCTCTGGGGGCTGGCAGCGGAAGTAGGACTCAGAGCCTGATCCATGTTGCTCTATTAATGGCCCCCACCCCCTGGCCCCCCCCGGAAGGCCACATATTGGACCAGACACTTTGCCATCGTCCCACACTCTGACTGTCCCCATACCCGTCATGCAGTCCTAACGACGGTCGTGATTCATGATGGCAAACACAACAAAGACAATAATAATGCTACGGTCTGTGTGATTACTATGTGTCCAGCACTGCACAAAGCAGGGAATTAATCCCAGTATAATCCTTACAGTGATTTCACAAGATATACCCTCTTCTCCCCATTTGACAGAAGAGAAACTGAAGCTCAGAGCTGCTTATATGTCAAAGTCACTGGGAAGAAGTTAGGAGGACCTGGGTTCAAGTTGAGTTCCGTTTCACGCCAGGGCTCATGATCACTCTGTTCAACTTCAGGGCAGCCACAAAAAGGAGGAGGGCAGCTCCATCAACCTCACGAGGGGGTTGAGCAGGGAAGGCTACCTGGCAGAGAGGAGTCTTGGGGTGAATTTTCAAGCACCACCAGGATTTGGGCAAATAAAGGGGAAAAGGTATTCCAGGCACAGGGGCAAGGAATAGAGTGATACTTTCGGGAACTGCAAGCGATTCAACATTGTTGGAGCAGAAGGAGTATATTCAGCTGACAGGAACACGGCGCAGAGGGGCCGACGGGTAGATGGGGGCCAGGTCCCAAGAGCTGAGTTGTGAAGTATGTGCAGTAAAGATGTCACCCTGATGGCAACAGAGGGCCCTGGAACCTGATGTGACAGGCTCAGCTTTACGTCTGGGGAAGACATGCCTGCAGTGGGGAGGATGGACCACCAGAAAGAAGCGAGGGGGCCACGGGAAAGAAGCGGGGAGACTACTTTCATACGTGTTAAAAGCGATGAGGATAAAAACCAAGGTAGAAATTCCCGAAAGGGGTTTTACGTGTTCCTATGAGATGATTCTAATGTTTACAGTTTTCATGGATTGCATATGAACAACATATGCAATATTATACTCCAATCCATGATTTCATGGATATGATTACTTAAGATGAAGCTAAAGAAGGGAACTGATTTAAAGAAAAATACTGAATCGGGGCATCTGGGTGGCTCCGTTGGTTAAGCGTCCGGCTCTTGATTTCAGCTCAGGTCATGATCTCAGGTTGTGGGATCGAGCCCCTCATCTGGCTCCTCACTCAGTGGGGATCTGCTTGGGATTCTCTCTCTTTCCCTCTGCCCTTTGCCCCCACATCATGCACGCATGCTCTCTCCCTCTCAAAAAAATAAATCTTAAAAAAAAAGAAAAATACTGAATATAATAAGTACTACAGATATTAAAATATAAATACAATAACAATCTAATGTAGGATATAACATGATACTATTATTTTAATATATTTTATATAAATCATATATATTTTATATAACATTCCAAATACACTGTATAATATACAACATAATTATTGTGTTAGGTTTTACATAGTATAGTTCTATAATATATATTCTATTATTGTATATACAATATACTGTCACAGTGTAATACATAAGTATATATTGTACAAGCATCAATGTAAGGTATGTATATGTCATACACTGCATATTCTAGTACCACAATATAATATAAAATATGGTATATAATACAAATAATATAAATATAAAATAGTAATTAAACGTAAATAGAGTGGAGATTGTAGGAGGACCGGGGAGAAGTCAAAGTTCAGGAAACACAGAACTAAGGCATTTGAGAGAAAGTTACCAGAAAGCAGCCATAATGCAAAAGGCACTAAGGAGGAAACATCTTTAGGATCCTGTGACTCCACTGGGTCCGGGGAGGGGTGGAAGGCATGAGGAGGAGTCCGGTCCCTCCCTGGAGCCTGAGGAGGTCTGGGGAGCCCTTGCCAGGAAAGCAAATGTGGGGCAAGGAGGAGGCCTACGGGCAGCTGAGAGGGAAGATTATCTACAGGAAATAGAACTGTAATCATGAGGGAAGAGAAATAAGCAAATTAATCAATTATCCATTCCAGACCTAAAGAAAAATTCCAGAAATCCAGACCTAAAGAGAAAAACCAACATTCTTTACTGCTTCCCAACTTCATGTGTGATTTTTTTTTCCCTGGTAAAATACGGAGTTAGAGAACAGCCAACTCAACCCTTGCTTCCAAATAAGCAACAAATGGGCCTCCCTTCCCTGATTGAGGCCAGCCACACCCACAGTGTCTTGAGCCTGACCCCACCCCCAGCCCAGCTTCCCTGAGCCTAAGCTCTGGGCGCACCGAGGTGCAGACAGGACCAGCCTCCCATTACTGGCCTCCTCCAGGAGAGACCGTGAGCCCTGAGGTTCCTGCTCAGACTCCCCACGGAAGCAGTTCCAACTACAGCCATTCTACTCACACAGGAGGATCTAAGTCTAATTCCAGAGGACCATTTCACCTCAGTCCCAGAAGTGCGAGATCCCACAGGGAGCCTGAGGACTTGGGTCCCAGCAGAAGACCTTCCTCGATAGAAATCACACTTGCCAGGTTGTGAGCAGGTCTGCCTGAACCTCTGCTCACCACATCCCTTAATCCCTTAATAAGCCTAAAATCAGAGCAAAGACTAAAATAGCTTTTTTTTTTTTTAAGTAGGCTCCACATCCACTGTGGAGCCCCACGTGGGGCTTGAACTCACAATGCTGCGCTGAGATTAAGAGTTGGATGCTCAACTGACTGAGCCACCCAAGCGCCCCTCAAATAGCTTCTGATGTCAAGGCAGAAGAAACACTGTGGCACGTACCACTCCCTGCCTTCATTGACCATCCCGTTCTCCAACTCAAGGATTGGCCAACTGTCCGTAAAGGACCACAGTAAATATTTTTGACTTTGCAGGTCATACCGTCTCTGTTGCAACAGCTCGACTCTGCTGCTGTAGCGAAAGCAGCCATATACAATTTGTAAGCAAATGGGATGGGTGTGTTCCAATAAAACTTTGTTTATAAGAACAGGCAGGTTAGATTTGCCCAGGAGGCCACATTTGGCCCATGGGCTATTGTTCGCCAACCCCCTGTCCTCACTAAGCAAGGATTTGCCTTCTCTGCCCAGATTCTCCCTTACCAGAACCTGGTTCGGCCGCCTTGAAATACATTACCTTCCCGCATCTCCACTGGGAGACCCTCCAAAACTCTGGGTTCCATGTCCCTGCCCTGGCTACGGTCTTTTCTTAATAATAGTCGTGATGGAAGAATAGTAGTAGATGGAGTTTACATTTCCTGAATGGCTGTTTACGATGTGTCAGTATCACCCCAGGTTCTTCATAAACCCTGTCTCATTGAATCCTCAAAACCTCCTAATGAGATAGGTCTAAGTATCATCTTCATTTTACAGACACAGAAACTAAGGCTGAGAGGGGGACAGTTTTCTCTCCGTGGTCATGCAGGGTGAGGCCGCGTTGTACCTCCCATCTCCCTGGATGCAGAGGCAGAGCTCTTAACCATTCCCCGGGGCTGCTTCCCGGGAGCGCATGTGGCTGTCCAGACAGAAGGTGTCTGTCAACAGCCACTCCTACCCTTTCCTCTGGGGGGGCTCATCTCTGTGTTGCCACCTGCACCCCTATAGGACAGTGACAACTCCCCCCCCCCCCAAATAGCACCTTTCCCTCCAGGCAGTGCCTCTTCTACTTTTCACAAAGTTGTTTTTTTTTTTTTTTTTTTAAGATTTTATTTATTCATTTGACAGAGAGAGCACAAGCAGGGGGAGCAGCAGAGGGAGAGGGAGAAGCAGACTCCCCGCGGAGCAGGGAGCCCGATGCGGGGCTCGATCCCAGGACCCTGGATCATGACCTGGAATGTTCTGTTTGTACGCCTGTATATTGCATATGCCTGTATGTCCTCCCTCCAACAGCAGGGACGCCTCCAAGGGTATCAGAGATCAGCATGTATCCGCGACTCGTCCCTGAGGACCCGAGTCGGCTAGGGAATCCTGCTTGCTTGCCATGGCTGGAAATCTCAAAACACAGCATGTGTTCCCCCAGAATATTCCCAAATGGAAACAAGGCTAGGGGAGCGGAGAGGAATGGGTAATGTAAACACACCCAGCTGGGGCTTCAGAGATTGCTGGGTAGGGAAGGCTGCTCCTCTGAAGAAGGGATCCAACAGGCAAATTTAAAACAAAGTCAATGAGATGATTCTAAAATCCTGCTCTTCTTATCTTCTCGGTAAAGAGGGACACATTTGTAGCGCTTCATTGGAATGCCTCCCATCGTGATTAAGAAAAAGAGGATTAAGATCATCATTGACTGCTCTGACCCCATGGAAATGGACAGGTCATCACTACACCACTACAGGACAGAGGAGATGAGCAAATTACTAAAAATTCACACTCCAGCCTGGGAATGCAGCTAGAGCACACATGATGGGGGTCTCTGAGCTCATCGGCTCCATCCCACCGGCCTCCCAAGCCTCTCCCTTTGCAATTACTGAATGTGTTCCCATGTGGCAATGCATCCTAATGCAGGTCTTGAAAATGAGCCTTCATCCCACCCTGCCTCCCAGTGAGCATCTCCCTGTGCCTACGTGCGCGCCCGCACAATGGTGGCGAGAAGACCTTTTCCTGCAGGGAAAGGTTTGCCACACATTTGCCACTGACCGTGCTGTGTGGTCTCCCCACAGGATGTTCTGACACGGGCTGGAGGGGCCGCACGTCCGCTCTCCCTCTGTGGCCAGTTACATAAAGCTGCAATGAGCCGGACTCGGATAAATTATTTTGAAAGAGCTGCCAGTGAAGCATTCGGTATACAGAGCACCGGACTAAGCAACACCATGAACGTGACAGTGAGGGGGCTGGATCTTTGTCCCCCAATGCAAGGGACACCCAAGGGATGCATCCGAGGTATAAAGCAGAACCCAGCCAAAGCACAGCTGACAGGCAGGTGTGGTTGTCACAAGGATAAAGAAGAGTATGTAAAATAGATACGCTGAAGAAAAAAAAAAAAGAATACAGAAGATGGAACCTTTCTAAAATGATATAAGAAATCTAATCTAAGAGCCCGTCAATCAGTGAGTTCCAAATCAAGAAAAATTTTTAAAAGTAGTTTTCAGGGGGCGCCTGGGTGGCTCAGTCGTTAAGCGTCTGCCTTCGGCTCAGGTCATGATCCCAGGGTCCTGGGATCGAGTCCCACATCGGGCTCCCTGCTCTGCGGGAAGCCTGCTTCTCCCTCTCCCACTCCCCCTGCTTGTGTTCCTGCTCTCGCTATCTCTCTCTCTGTCAAATAAATAAATAAAATCTTAAAAAAAAAAAAAAAAAAAAGTAGTTTTCAGGGACGCCTGGGTGGCTCAGTCAGTTAAGCATCTGCCTTTGGCTCAGGTCATGATCCCAGGGTCCTGGGATTGAGTCCTGCATCGGGCTCCTTGCTCAGCGAGGAGCCTGCTTCTCCCTCTGCCCCTCCCCCTGCTTGTGCTCCTCTCTCTCTCTCTCTGAAAAAGAAATAAATAAAATCTTTTAAAAGTAGTTTTCATCCCTAAATGCAAGTGCTATGGTTTCCTCTGCCCCCCCCCCAAAAAAGCCAAGCAATTAGAGATTTCTCTTTGTATCACTACTGCTTAATTTGTGAAAGTCTGGCCAAATGCACTTTCATTAAGTATTCTTTTTGATACTGACAAATGAGAACAAATAGTGAAGTTCTGGACTGAAATACTAATGAGAAAGAAGTCGAAGGTCTGTTCAAAGTATTTTTCAACAGCAGCTTTAATGTTTGAAACATCAGCCACAGGTTGAAGCAGTGAGCTTAAAGCTTTCAACTAACAGCGTATTTAGCTAAATAAATGTATCTCAAGCTATTCGCACTTCCAGAGACAGATAGCAACTCATGCTCTTTGACATAAGAACTTTTCCCCCAATCATGGGAAGATTTACCAATATGAAAATGAACCTAGCAAGTTTCTAAAAGCCAAAACTTTTAGCCTTAAAATTGCATAGCTAGGTCCACAGAAACTAGGTTTTCAGTCAAAAGCTTTGCTTGGGTATGTGTCTAGAAGTAGAAGATCTGCCTTTGAAAAAGCATGAGGTGACTATTATAAACCCCACGGCCATCACTTTTATATGCATGCCACTTCAATAACACTCAGCCTGATTATTATTTTTCAATATTTTAAATAATCCCTGACCTTAAGAATAAATCCAATACTCTATAGAAAGAAAGCAGATTAGTGGTTGCCCAGGCAGGGAGTGGGATTGGCTGCAAATGGGCACAAGGGATCTTTTCTGATGATGTTTGGATGACTTCAAATTTACCAAAAGTCATTGAATTATACACTTAAAACAGGTGAATTTTATGTTATGTAAATTGTACACTAATAAAGCTGTTAAAATAAAAAGTGTTCTCAAAAAAAAAAAAAAAAGAATAAATCCAATACTAAGACACAATTTCCCTTAGCCACTTAGCAAAAAATTAAACAGCATAAGAATTAGTACCCATGTATTTATGAACCCTCATGACAGTACACTCTACTGTCAGAAAAGGACTACCCAAGGTCAAAACCATGAAAAACACATGATAGTTGATTCAGTATGTTTGTGTCACAACTAATATGCAACTACTACACAGAACTTCCTTGGAAGACGAAAGCTTCCAGAAGGAAAGAAGTCTACCTCTGTGACCATACAAATCTCAATAGCCAGATGACTTGGAAACAACTCCATCTTAACACCTACTGGATAAAACCACTACAGAGAAACACAGTATTGGGCAAATACGCTCAGAATATTCCAGAAAGCAAAGGACAAATTACTGCTGTAGGATACCGGCTGTCAAAACTCATCAACAACAGTTCGGTTCAATGTTTATCAAGTCTGAACCCCAATGTGTTTCATAGATTCAAAAAGCCAAGCCCAAAGTTCACCCATCAGTAACACATTGTCAAAAAGAGAGACTAGCATAATACAGACTCGACTAATGACTATTTGATGTGGAACAGGAGAGAAGATGCAAGCTCTCTGAGAAAAAGTCAATCCAATCACTGTACCAAGAATATTTTGAGATGTTACTTGTCATATTTACACACACAAATTCTCCATCCCTTCAGACCACTGTTCTCCAAGCACAGAGGTAGGGAGTGGTGATGTACTAAACCAAACTCTTGCTAGAGACAAATCCAGTACAGAAAAGAACAAGGACTTTTGATTTGCCTATCCTGTAGCCCTACAGTGAAGAGGGACAGAAATTCTGCCAATTACAGTCCTTTACACACACACACACACACACACACACACGCGCGCGCGCACGTGCGCGCACGCGCAGGGATGCTTGCCTTTGGCTGTTTACTACCTCGTTTCCTTTCAGCAGTGGGTTAATACCAGAACTTTCCATTATCCAAATGATTCCCTTTGCTTACTTTTCAGAGCACCTCACTTAACTCTTTTAAGTCACCAGGGTCCTAATTAGTGATGAGGAGATGCCATCAGCTACGACCTGGATGCGTGAAGGAGTCCTGGCTCACAAACAGCCTTATGTTCAGCATGAAGCCACACAGACTGCAGGTTTATGGGCGAAATGGCTGTTCCGGTAAAAACCATTAGCCATAACGTTATAGTCCTTTAACACTTCACAGACCTGAAACCTAACAGCCAAAATGCACACTTACCTTCTCAGAGAGCCAACCTGCCCAGAGGGAACATGTAAAGTAACTAAGTTGAAAAAAAAAAAAAAAATGCTGGCTGCCTTCAGTACATATCATAACTTCTATTTAAAAAAAATGAACACACACACACACATTGTAGATAGTTAAACTAATGAACACCATTCAAATGCCCACTTTTATTTTTTCTGTTCCCATTCATAAGACTTGTTTAAAACAAAAAGAAAAAAAAGAGAAATTATCCCTGTTTTCTAAAGCCCAAGAGAGGTTAGGCTCCTATTCCTTCCCTTCACCCCAACAAACTCCAAAATAGCTAACAGTAACAAGCATCTGACACCTCCATTGCCCTCACCACACACCAGCTAGGGTTCCGAGTGCTCTCTCTCTCTCTATATATATATATAAATAAAATGTCACATAATCCTCCCAACAAACCAACGAGAGACATACTCTAGATTCCCCATTTTAGAGACGAGGATACTGAAGCGCAGAGAGATGAAGTAAACTCGCCCAAGGTCACACAGCTAATTAGTGGCAGAGCTGGGTGTGAGCCCAGACTCAACGGCTCCAGAGGTAAGTGCACAAAACCATGAGGCTACACCGCAGAACAAATAGTAAACAACCCAAAGCAGCGTCTGACGGCTCTGCTCAGCGGGGAAGTTCACAGAGAAAAATTTCACAAATTATGATTTTTTACAGCTTCCTATAATAATAATAAAAAAAGACTGGGAACATCTGGGGACAAAGTTACCTGCCAAGGGCGCCTGGGTGGCTCAGTTGGTTAAGCAACTGCCTTCGGCTCAGGTCATGATCCTGGAGTCCCGGGATCGAGCCCCACATCGGGCTCCCTGCTCAGTGGGAAGCCTGCTTCTCCCTCTGACTCTCCGCCTCTCATGCTCTCTCTCTATCACTCTCTCTCTCAATAAATAAATAAAAATCTTTAAAAAAATTAAAAAATAAAAATTAAAAAGTTACCTGTCGTTACCAGCACTCACACTGTCCCTACACCAACGTTAATTGTTAAACAGGGATACCCTTTTACAAACCTGGTGAGCCAGTAATTTAGAAACCAAGATCATGGGGACATAGGAAGACAAGGCCAATGACAAAGAAGCAAATCCCCAGACTCACGAGGTAGTACAGTCATCAAAATACTAACCAGTAAATGTGACCGAGAGGCTCCAGAAAACAGCACTTTAAAAATGAAAGGACTGCTATAAACTTTGCGGGGGGACAATTTAAAAAACTGCCAATTGTCTTAAATAATATCCTTGACCTCAGTAACTTCTCTCTTAGCAATTTTTCCCTAAGAAATCATCAGAGGGGCTCACAAAAGCTCATCTGCAACAGTACTCATTATAGAAATGATTTTAGGGGCACCTGGCTGGCTCAGTAGGGGGAGCGTGTGACTCTTGATCTCAGGGTTGTAAGTTTGAGCCCCATGCTGGCTGTAGAGACTAGTTAAAAATAAAATCTTTTTAAAAAATGATTTTAAATAGGTTTTTTCTACTTTTCAAGTGTCTAAAATAAGGGAAAGGATTAAATTGATTACAGCCATAGGACGGGGAGAAAAAAATTGGATCTATTAAGAATGTTTCATGGCGGGCACCTGGGTGGCTCAGTCGGTTAAGTGTCTGCCTTTGGCTCAGGTCATGTTCTCAGGGTCCTGGGATCGAGCCCCGCATCGGGCTCCCTGCTCAGCAGGGAGTCTGCTTCTCCCTCTGCCCCTGCCCCCTGCTCGTGCTCTCTCTCTCTCACAAAAATAAATAAATAAAATCTTAAAAAAAAAAAAAAAGAACATGTAACGGCATGGGGAAATCAACAGAAAAATCACATGAAAAGAATTCCAAATTTCTTTTTACAGATATAGCATTACAGATATATAACATATATATATAAACACACACCATCTACTTTGTGTAAATACACTAGAACAAAATAATAATTACTCTAGGTGGTGAGACCACACTGACATTCTTTCTCGTGTTTTCTAGGTTTTCCAATTTTCTAATATGAATAGTTATCAGTTGTATAATCTGGAAAGGAAAAGGAAATTTTTAAGAGGAAAGGCATTTGGTCACGAAGCCTACGTCACAACGCTTAAAATAATAAGCCCATCCCTCTTTTTTCCTTCTTGGATATTGTTAACAGACGGGGAGATCACAAGATTACAGTTCTCACGGAATACGGGGATTCAGCGAGGGATATGACAGTCCTCGTGACATTCTGGTAGAGGAACGTGGGCTGCCTGATAGTCAGGGTTCACAGAGTTGTCATTACTTGAAAGGCGGTACCAAATATCATGAATGAGCAGATGTCTCACAGCAAAAAAGGCCCTACTTCTGAGCTCTGACCGTGGTTCATGAACTCTTGCCTTGCACACAGGTTCCCAAGGTCCATTTCTCACACTCACGGCTTAGCCAGGAGCCCGGAAGCAGCGTCAACGTGTCGATGGCAGGTGTATGCCAACCAGGTAGGGCCAATAATACTGTCCATGTTTCTGGAACAGAATTTAGCGCTACTTTGGGTCTTGCCAATGGAGCAACTCTATAATGAGTCCATACACAGCGTTTTCCAAAGCGAAACAAGTGTTTGTCAAGTAAACACTGGGATTATGATTCAAATAACTCTGACAGGCTGAAACCCGGGTCTGAAACCAAGATGCTAGAGAAGAGGGTCCATAAAAGTGAAGCCATACACTAGGTTCCATAACAATTTTACAAGTCTTACTTGGCAGTGGTTCGCGTGAAGCGATGACCATTGTAGACCAATAACGATGGGTATCACATAGCATCTGTGAGAAAGGGAGGCAAGAATCCCATCTGAAAGTCCTGGGTACCTTTCTAACTTTCTAATTTGAAAAGGGAACTCAGCAAAACAGAGTTAAGGACAGAAGAATACGATCAGGGAACATTGTAAGTCTGATCAGGAACATTCAAAGAAACTGGGACTATTTAATTAGGAGGGCATTTAAGGGGGACTAACCAACGTTTAAATGTTTGCTCTGTGATTCTGCGAAGGGGGGATCAATTTATTCTGCTATACTGGAAACTGCAGTCTGTCTTCTGTCTCTATCACTCCACTGAAACTGTGTGTCAAGGTCAGCAATGACCTTCAATTTGTCAAATCCGAAAGGCACTTCTCCACCCCATTTTAACGGGCTTCACAGCGTGTGATACATAGCACCCCCCACCCCAACATTGCCATCTCCATGGCAGGGACAATTCATCCCAACTCTTTTTGCTATTCCTCCTTTACACGACCTATAGATGTCCCAGGTTGATCAACTCTTGACCTTCTTATCTTTCTTCTCACTCAATGACTTCATCAATTCCCATGGCTTTAAACAGCCTCTATGCTGATGGCGCCCATTTAAATTTCCATTATAGACTTTTCCTCTGAACCCTAGCTTCCCCTGTATAATCAGAAGCCTTTCAAATGTATTCTGCCAATACAAACCCCTGTCTCCACCTCCTCACCCTTCACTGTGGGTCTTCCCCTCTTGGTACCATATACTCAGTTGCTCTGACCAGAACCCTTGGATCCGTCTCTGCGACATCCCTTGACCTCACCTGTCACATCCCATCCAGTGCTAGGAAGCCCCCACTCTACCTCCAACATGGGTCTCAAGTCAGACTTCTCTGCATCTCCACCGCTATTACCCCAGCCAAATGAGCATCACCTCTCACTATTAATTGGCTGGTCAAGAACTTTTTGGTCATCTCCTGGCCAGTCTCCTCAGAACATCTCCTCAGAACATCAGAACAAAAGGTCCACCCAAACAGTATGTTGGATCGACTCTCCATGCTTTAAATAAACTCTTTATTGACTTCCCCACCCTGTGCTTTGCAAAGGAAAAAAAAAATCCCCAAATCCTTATCATGGTCTCAAGACCTCTCAATATCAGAATCCTACCTCCTCTCTCACTCCACCCAGGACCATTCTCTTGTTCTCCCCCTGGCTTGGGCCACACTGGTTTGCTCTCATTTGTTTAAATGCAGGAAACTCCTTTTGGTCACGAGGCCTTAGCACAAATTGTTTCCACAGACTCTGAGAATTGCTGACAATGTCTTTTCTTGTAGGTCTCAGTTTCAAAGTCAAATCCTTGGAGAACACTCCCCCCGAGGACCCGGTCGGATGTGTAACCACCCCTCCTTACCTCCAAGTATTTTTGATCTCAGCCCTTTCTATCCCTTCATGACACTGATCACAACTTCCCAGGACTGTGTTTCTTAACGTCTGCCTCTCTCCTGAACCCTGCGTCCTATGTTGCAAGAGGCAAGGGACCTTCCTGTCTTCTTCTCCATCGTCTCTGCAAAGCTCAAAACCTTTTAACATGTTGAGCGTGGAAGGAATAAAACCAGGCTTTACCTCAACCTAAAGAAAATCCTCCTAAAAGTAAGAGTTGTCTGGCCTTGGAACAGACAGCCTTGGACGGGCAAACTGCCTGCCAGTCGTGGGAAGAGGGTTCAAGCAAGAAAGTGGGTGACCACTTTTATCTATGACATAAAGGGATTTCCCAGGCTGGGTGGGATACTGGGCCAGATCATTCCCTCCACGCACTTTCTAGTTTCATAAATAGCATTCGTAAGGAGTTTCAGGGTAAAATTAGACTCCCAAAGTAGCAGACATCCTATTATTTTTTCTTGTGCGGAAATTCATTCTCAAGTAGCCCCACAAAACCACTTTATAACCTGGCCAGAAGTAACTTCCTGAGGTTAAATCAGTGTAGGCTCCCTCCGTACGCCCCACCAGATGTGGTTTGGGACAATGACAGCCCATTTCCACAGTGCACAAAACATGGCCCAGAAACACGCTGGCAGACCAAGGAAACCCATTTGCGGTAAACCTAAAGTTGCACTCTTCCACTCATTTGTGATGCTGCTCTGTAAACACACCAGGATATCACTTTATTTAGCGTCACATCCATTAATAATGCAGAGATCTTCACACGGGCAGGCAGGGAAAATTAGTCCTGAGTGATTTCGTTACTACAGTGTCGACACGAAGTCAAAGGGACTGAGAGTCCCATTACAACCGATGCAGAAGCCACTGGCCACAGAGGTATCAGCCCTGGAGCTAACCAACAAGGCAATTCAGGCAAACTTCCCACATCCCCATCATTTGGAGTCTCACAGTTAACCTGCAATTCTCATCTATCTCGCTGACGAGAGCAGAGACCTAAAGACCAACGGAAGATAGCCTCCTTCTACTTTTGCAGCTTCCTCCATCTCTAAATTTTTTTAAGTAAAAAAATTAAAGTGTGGCAACTATTTGCCTCTGGTGGCCTCCTTCCAGGGACTGTTAAATTTGTTGGCAGATCAGATAAGGCATCCCCAGAGATCACACGTTGTTGCAAATAAGCCTATGAGGCCATGAGTTTGTCCTTAAATTTTTTCTCCAAAAAATTTTTTTCAGGCAAATCAACTTTTTAGACTTCAAAAATCCAAAGATGTTTAAAATTCCTTTTTTATAATATCCAGTGTTAACAATGCTGTGGAGGAATAATGTGTGGGGATGCGGGGAATGAAAACTCTTCTGGAAGGGCTGGTGGGCAATGGGCCTTCCCTTTTGAAACACAAATGCCCTTGGATTCAGTGATCTGACCGCTGGATATTTACCATATGCGTGTACTCTAATGAGCAGTTTAAAATGAGTATACAAGAACGTTCATTTGTAGTACTGTTTATAATAGCAAAAACCTAGAACAGTCGAAATGCCTGTGAGTGAACCGCAGTACATCCATAAAATAGGATCACATGCAGGTGCTAAAAGAGAATGAGACAGGTCTCTATGTGCTGAGGAGGCAAAACCTCTCAGATATATCATGGAATAAAAGCCAGGTTTCTCTGTATCTAAACACATCTAAAGATGCAATTCTGAAAACTGTAGAGTATACGAGAGACTTCAAAATGGTTGCCCCTCAGAAACAGGTCGGAGAGGTTAGAGAAGGTGACTATCACGTTTCTTTGAAACTCTTCCGTACTGTTTATTCTGACTATGTGTGCTATTATTCTATTCATAAGAATAGCTAGATGCCATATTATCTGCATGGCCTGGAAGCATCTACTTGCTCTCTGTAGGAGTGGGAAAGGGAGCATTCTTTCCCAAGCTCCACAAGGCAAACCAGAGTCCACTAAGTGGGTGCCTCACCACTCCTCTCTAAACAGAGCCTTCAGGCGTTGCTAAGGCCCTTGCCCTCACTCACTCCTTCTTCCTTTGTGCGGCCTAGATGCATGAGTAAAGAGAAAGTTTAATTTCTGTTCTTCAAGTTTTAGATCGATGTCCTCCATCACTGAAAAGCTAAGTTGAAAGAGAAGGAATTATCCTATTGCAAAAGATACCAAAGAACAACCAGTGTTTCCTCTGATGCTATGTATTACATAATTATATTATTCCCAAGACAAAATTAAAAAAAAATGTGTTTAACTTTAAAGTATGTACCAGACATTCTTCCAAATCCCATGAGAACAAGGCAGATCAAGGTCCAAGGGGTTTTCTTTCCTGATTTAGAATTTTGTATTTGTCTCTCTCAAAATACTACACAACTATGTCAACTAAAATTGCTTCCACATGAGAAATTCAAGTAGACTGAAGTTGAAAAGATAGAAGTGAAATCTAGATTCAAATTTTCTGATGTTGAAGATCTTAAAGGGTATTTGAACTCGACTGTGTACTTGCTCCATCCAAGACATACTCCCAATCCCACAGAGAAGGAGGAGAGGTAAAAAGGAAAGTGACAGGACATAATGCCTTTGTTTTTCCTATTATTTGACCTGAGACATGAGAAGGAAAAGTCACTTATTTAGTATCAAGTGACGTTTCCATATCATATAAAAACAATCTCTAGAGTGCTTTTGCTTTGTCGGAAGACCGTGATACATAGGCATTTACTGAAGTTTATTTCTTTACTCATCATTCATTCGTGGATGAGATTTTTTTGTTGTTGTTTATTTTTGTTTTTGTTGCTTTGGCTTTACTGATGGATATAGAAAATAAAGCCAAATGTCTACTGGAAAAAAAGTCTAACATCTACTGAGCTGAAAAACCGCTCCCACTAAATCCGATTTTGTATAAGCATTCTGACAAGCAGACACACAAAGTGACTTCATTTTTGGTTGGGGGGCGGGGCATTCAAGTAATTAGTGAAATGTACAGACTAAGACCTGGTGCACTGAGCTGTCTGTGGTACTGAAAAAGGACACCAAGGCTGCAATGTACTGAGCTCTGTTCTTTCAAAGCCTCCTCATCGCACTATTTTAGTTCAGGCACTTCCGACCATGACTCACCTGAACCGTCTTATTTTGCCAGTGTGTATAAACATTTTATAAAAGGTCACACTGACTTGCTTTCCAAGGTTCTCCATGGAAATGTCAGGGCCTCCCCAAGCTTCGTTAAGCCATTCCAGTGGACAAAGAGCCAGAACCTTGGCTAGGACACTTTGCCTGAACGCGGTAAGAAATCCTACCATGGACCAAAAAGCCACACTCAGCTAGCTCTCGCTACCCAATCACCACGTTGGTATGCGAAACAGAAAAAGAAAAACTGTCATTTTAGACAACATGCTACATCCAAACACAGGCTCTGATTGGCAACAGAGTTCTTCCACTCAAAGCTACTCAGTATGTTTGGAATTGTTAACAGTAAACTGAGAAGTGCCTTCTTGCTTAAAACTTATGAAAGAAATACACCTACAGCAGTAACATCAATAAGTAAAAAAAGGGGGACCACAGTGCATCTTTTTCCATATATAGATACATATGCCTGTGCACTTAGTTTCACTGAGCTTCAAGGTCAACTATTTTGCCAATATGGCTGAGTCGAATATCTGGACAAGTTAGTAAGTGTTTTTCTGGTGCCTGACTTCTAGCTCAGGGTCCTCAAGTTTATTTGGTCCTCTTCCACTTTATATTTTTGTAAAAGCATCTCAGATAAGCATTTGGAGCTTCAGCTTGAGAAAGAAATCCCCCTTAGATAAAACACTGAGTGAAAAAGCTACAACCAAAACAAATGAATGATACTACCCAAGCATCAATTTTGAAATTTAAGTGTGGATGGTTTAACAGAAGCTATGTATCATGTAAAATAAACCCAGTTTTAAAAAATCTAACATTCTGGGATATTTATATTGCCCCAACAGTAAAGAAATTCATGGTGCTTACAAGTTTTAGGGGAACAACACATGTCCTTATTTTTGTCACCAACCCTATACATCTTCTAATCAATAGATCCATGCATTTGTGCCACAGAAATAGTCCTCAAAATGAGCCAGCAAGTGGAATTCCAAGTGTGAAAAATCTGGAAAAATTTGAGTTCCTGTATTTTTATTAGTTTCTAGAAGTTTCAAGAGTTCTAACATGGTATCAAAAAAATTTTAATAATACATAACATTTGGCTACTCCTCACAAACTCCTATAAGTTATCTCAAAAAACCTCCCAATAATTCTTAAAAAGTCAGTGTTTTCAGGAAGACGCTTTGCTCTCGATGGGAATACCGTCCAATGTCTCCCCAACGAATGCTTGTTTAGCTGTGCGCTTTTCAGAAGGACCGAACGGCGGTATGAAAGCTAATGCTCAATAAAAACACCAGCAAGTTCTCTCTCCAGCTGAATAAGGAAAACCACTCCAGTCACCAAGCCAAAAAAAAAGTTGTTTTAAGTTACTTGATTTTTAAAAATACCTAAGAAGATTTTACAGCAACCTTTTAAATTTAACCTATTCGTCAACCAAACTTGTAGAGAGAAACCACAGGCCAAAAAAAAAAAAAAAAGTGCTCATGTTTCGGGGCCTCTGGCAAGTAACAGAGCACAGTAGGAAGCTATCTGGACTAGAAGCTGGAGGACAGGGCCTGGTCACACTCTGCCCTGTTTAGCTGTGCCATCTGGCAAGCTACTCACCTCTTCTGACTTTGGGTTCCCTGTCTGTAAACTGAGTCAAAGGACCATTCATTCTATTTTGTTCCTCCCAGCTCTAAGTGTCTGCTCTTGAAGTCAAAGTGAGAAGATGCACTCGTTATGGGTAAGCCACATTTTAGCATCACTTACGAATGTTTGAAAGAATCTCAGAAGCCCAGGATCACAAGCCCCGAATTAAAATGGACCTTCCTGTAAATTATTAAGAAGTTAGAGTTCTAGTGTGTGTTCGCCTTGTTTCACCAAGGCAGTTTGATTACTTACCTCTAAATAGTCTCACTCTTTCTAATTCTCATTCGCTAACTTTCTCCCTTTGGAAGGACACCGTTCAAAGTCTTTGCAAATGTGAAAGTAAGATGAAGTCATTCTCCCTGCTCCTTTGGGGTTGTGCTTACCCAACAGTTAAAATTGGTTTCTTCCATATTTGGTCTGTACTTGCTAATGACTAACCTCAAACTGATTTAACGTAATTAATATTAAATTATTTAAATGGCAAGTTCTATATGATGTTTTAAATTTAAAGGCAACTCCTAACGGGAAGCACCCTAAACTGAAGGGTTTAAGAGTTCCAACAAATATCCAACAACAGCTCCAAAAAAAAAGCAGAAAATACGTATTAGTGTAAATTCTAAACTGGAAAATCCCAACCTTACTTCATTTTTGAAAACTCTAGTTATTTTAACTCACAAACCTTAATAATCCTTTGACTGAAGGCTACAGCAAAGTAAACAACTCCAAAGACTACCCATGAATTTTATACGAGTATTCTGAAATTGTTAGTAATACCCAAATCCAACAATAGAGTTCCTGGCTGCATTTAAACAAAACATTTCCTAACAAGACTGCTCACAAGGGCAGTGGCCTTTGCTCTTAAATGACTTTTTTTTAAAGGGCAACGTAATGATTGTAGCTAAAAATCTACCAAACCACCACATACACAGAATTTGTATTCTAACCTTAGGATGGATTTTTTGTTTGTTTGTTTGATTAATGTCCGGGGATATAGAAAGAGTCTGAGTTTTTCTCATGTCTCATTTACGTATCTTAGCTAGGAATATCATGAACCTATTTTCTTCTCTAAGCTACATTATAGAAGATGATACACAGAGATGGACACTATCTTCCATAATGACGCACCCAGGGAGAATAGGTGTATCAAACAAGAATTTGCCTTTACCCTATAGATGAAGGCTAGTACCTAATTGGCCTTAAGGAAAACAAATGCAGGGGCTGATTTAGAGAAGTAGATCTACCTGAAGAAGAGAGGGGGAAATCTTAAGGGTTTAACAAATACAGCCCAGCCTGTTTACATGCTGCACTGTTTTGTTTTGAACTTCTTGAAAGAACAGGTTAGGTGCTAAGGCAAGACTACAGCGTGTGTCTTCTGTAACCTCAAGCAAGGACAGGAGGGTTTGGGGAAAAAAAGCTGCCTTGCGCTTCTCCAAGCCGGCGGCAGCAGCGCTTTGGGTCATTCATAAATAGCAGAATCTAAGTTACCTGTATTTCCCTGGCGTGGTACACGATGATCAGCCCGAGCAGGATGATTGTGGAGAGACTGATAAGGCATTTCAGAGCTAAGGAATACAGTGACGCCTGCAACACAGTCAGACAGAAGCACTTTTAAAAAACCAGTACTTTTAACCACCTTCCAGGGCCCCCCCACCCCCACCCCGGGATGGGGGTCAGTCAGCTCCCAGCCAGCGCATGTGAACTCCCAGGAGGAGGAGGAGGAGGAGAGCACCTGTCTTGGCTCTGTGATCTGTCAGATCACTTGGCCTCAAAGGGAAGTGAGAGGGGAGCAGGTCAGGCGGATGGCCAGGCAGCGGGTCCGCGCCATCACAGACTCAAGCGCAGATCCCGGCTCTGCAAACCCAGAGGGAGTTATTCCTGAGTTTAAGCGCTTTGGGTTGAAAGGGGCCTCCTAAATCCCGAGCACCTGGAAAGCAACAGAGCATGCTTTCCCCCACTGACTCCTGGAACCATTTATTTAATGTGCCCAAAGGCGCTGGGCACTCACTGCCTCCAGAACTTCGGCTCCCTCTCTAGAGTTGCCTCGAGGCTTAGGGGTGCGCGTCTGAGCCGTGCTCGCTGTCCCGGCGGGCACCTGCGACCGTCCCGGGGAGGCTCGGAGCTGGCAGGCAGGGAGTTCCCCCCGGGGCCCATCCCAACCACCCGGCGTCCGGTCCCCGCGGCCCCGGAAGGCTGGGCAAGCGGTTCGAGCGCCTACCTTGTCGTAGGCGCCCCACGACAGCTCGGTCTCGATGACCATGACCACGATGCCGAACATGCCGAAGATGAGCGCGTAGTCGCTGAGCCGCTTGCGCTTCTCGAACAGGGCGCGCCGGTGGCCCAGCTTGTAGCCGATGTTCTGGTTCTTCTTTTTGCTAGACTTGGTGCCACTGTTGTTGCCATGCCCGCCGCTGCCGCCGCCGCCTCCAGCGCTGCCGCCCGCTCCGTAGAGCGCCAGGTTATTGGAGTTGTTGTGCTCCGGCTTCGACACCACGATCTCCGGGGCTGAGGACGAAGCGGCGGCGGCGGCGGCGGCGGCGGCTGCAGACGGGGAGGACGCGCCGCCACCTCCTCCGACGGACGCGGGCGGCTGTAAGGGCTGCGCCTCCGAGTCCATCTCGTGCAGGTTCCGGCGGGACGCGCTCAAGTTGCTGAGCGGCCGCATGACGCCCCCGTTGTACCTGCAGCTGCTCATGGCTATTTCGGTGAAGGGGTTGCTCTCGCGGCGCGCCTGGGGCTGGTGGTGCTGGTGGTGCGCCGGGGGCGGGTGGTGGTGGTGGTGGTGGTGCGAGAGCGGGGGCCCGGAGCCCAGGCTGCCGAGGCTGCCCGTGGGGCTGGCGGCGGGCTGCAGGCTGTGGCACTGGTGGTACTGGGAGGCGGACGCCGGCTGCTGCGTGTACTGCTGCCGGAGCGCACTGGCATGGCTGGACGGCGTCAGCTCGCTCACATTGAGCTGGCTGCCCCGGCGCGACGAGCAGCAGCAGCAGCACGACGAGCCCGACAGCGGCGAGGAGGCGCGGGTCCGGAAGGCGCCGCCGGGCGAGGAGGTGCGGAGCAGCAGGGACAGGTTATCCCCCGCCCCCGCCCCCGCCGCCGGGACACCGGAGGAGGCGCAGCTGTTGCACCGGAGGCATGGGCTGCTGCCGCCGCTGCCCGGCGGCTGGTGCGCGAGGTGCGGCTGGTGCTGAGGCTGCGGGACGGACGCGAAGGGCGCGCACGCCTTGTCCTGGCTCTGTTGCTGCTGCTGGCAATGCAGGTGTGAGGAGCGCGGCGGCGGCGGCGGCTGTTCTGAGAAGAAGCCGCGCTGGAACTGCAATGGGGTTTCCATGTCAGGGCTGTTAAAGCTGCAGGGAGACCAGGCGGTGGTGCACCCTGCGCAATGCGTTATGGTCGGGAGCGGGGACTCCTGCCGCTGGTGCGAGGAAGGGCCCATGCCGGCTCCGGTAGAATCGAGGCGGCGAGTCCGATTGGTTGGGCGCACCAAAACAATGGGCATGACATCACCTGCGGGGACCGAGACTGAGTTTGCGGCGCGCGCGGCTGAGGGGAACGTGTGTGTGTGAGCGAGAGAGATGGGGAGGAGGGAATCTGCAGGATGAGAACCCTGGGGTGCGCAGGCCAGGGCAGGGGGAGGGCACCTGCTGATTGGGAGCGCCGGTGAGCACCACCGGGGATGGGGAGCCCCCAGGCAGTGCAGCCGGGCTGCAGGGGGGAGGAGAGAAGAAAGGGGCGTCCCTCCCTCCCTCGCCGCCGTCCCCCTAGCTAGTGCCGGACGCGCAGTCTGGATCACCTGCGCCCGGCACTGCAGCACGTTGGGCCACCCCAGCCGTGGGTCAGGCGCGGGGACAGTGCGGAACCCCTGCCACTTGCCCGCCCGCGCGCACGCCTCGTAGGGCTGCACAACAGCAGCCCCCTCGGCGCACGCCCACCTCTCCCTAATCGTCCCGCGGAGAGTGGGCCGCCGGCTGCCCGCCAAAGAACTGCGGGGGCACCGGCTTTGGGGAGAAAAAGTTTGGCGACTGGCTACGCCAGTGCAGCAGGGCTTGGGGAGAACCCCAGGGCCTGAGCCCCGGTTTGGTCGCCGCGAGTTCAGGGCGGGCCCCGCGCCCGGATCATCCCCAGTCGCTCGGCTCCGGCGCCCGGGAGTCGAGATTGGCTGCGCCGCGCTCCGGCCCGAGTGCGCTGCGGCGCGGGGAGGGTTAACCGCCTCGGCACCCGGGCCCGGGGAGGGTGGGGGCGGGGCCGGAGGAGGGGATCCCCACCGTCCGCGGGAGGAGCCCGCGCGGGCTTCCCGGGTCCCCCTGGCGGGGGCGGAGGGCTTTCCCAGCTACCGCCCGCTCACATTTGCGCCTCCTGCGGAACATGAGGGGCTGGCGCCCCCGGCCGCCAGGTCCCCGGGCTCCGGGTCTCGGGCGCTCAGGCCCTCCGGCCGCCCCAGTGGGTAGGTCCGCGGGCTTCTCCGGCGGTGGAGGGCCGGCTTGCTCGAGGGTCTGGGGTCTGCTCAACGACCGCCGGCCACCAGCGCCGCCTCTGTTCCTCTTCCTCCTCCCCACCTGCAAAGCACAGACACAAAGCAAAGGCGGGTCACAGATGCGCAAACCCCGAGCCTCTCCTCGGCCGAGCCCCGACTGCGGCGGCGGGTGGGAGAGGGGCCTGGCGCTGGCCGAGTCGCGTCCTTCGTTACAGCCTGGCTGGGAAATTATTCATAACGAAAACCCCGGCTGAGTGTCCACTCCGGGGCCAGTGCTGGAGTTTTGCTAGGGTCAGGTATAATTATTTACTTTCTAATAAACCAATAAAAACTGCATTTTGTGTCTCACGAATTTCCTGCAATGTGTTCTTCTCTTAGGGGATATACCAACACAAAGCGGTAGGGGACCCTTTTCGAGGATTGTTACTGCTCTCTCTTAAGTGCTTCTCCTTCGTATTTCTTTGTACATTGAAATTCCAGTCTCCCCGAAAAGGACATGGAAGGAACTAGCCAGCTGAATATCTGTTTCCATTGTAAATCGTAATCTGAATGCATGATTTTTATGATCGAGATTATAATGACTTAGACCAAGAAATTAGAGCGTAAACAGATCACCCTCATTAGGTAATTGGAATTCTCAGCTGGATCCAATTTCTTGATACTCTACTCGGCAGCTGCCCTAAAGTTGCTTACCAGGTACCTTGTCCTAAGAGTGTGTGTGTGTGCGTTTTCAATACCATGGAATGAATAATTCATTTTAGGCTATCTTTTGGACGTGGGTTAAACAATTTTAATTTTTTGTACGTGCAAGTAAACAGATCCAGAAGAAAAAAAAAAGGACAGGGTTGCTTTTAGGCCCATAGCCCTCCACCTAAGATAATGAGTACTCTCAGAAATTTTATTTTTCAATAGTCTTGGTCAAGACTAGAATTTGAATATGGAGTGGAGCCAGCATCTTATGTTTATACGCTGTCCTGATTTTTGGCAATTCAATAAAACTTGTTTAGAATTATGAAGCTCACTGAATCACTGGGGTAGCTGAGTAGATAATGCAAGAATTGCGAGGTGAGCATGGCCATTAAAAACAATTCTAATGTGCTGAGTTTGAAATTACAACGAAAGCTTCCAAATTAAGTTATTCACCTGGGGTGAAACAAAATTCAACTCAGGCACAAAAATCATACATTTATTTTCACTATATAACACATTCTGTAGGCTTCTGCTAGTCTCTCTATGCAGCTGAATTGAATGAAAAGTTTGATTCCTCTTTAAAATTAAAGTCAAGAAGTGTTACCATGGGAAATTAATACTTTCCTTAGCCTTTCATAAATTTAGATGAAAGATGACATAGATGCCTCCCCAAATATCACAATTGTTGCCAGCATCCAGTTAGATATAAGGTTCTGGAATGACTAAAACACCATAAGTAATGGCTACATTCTGTGTATCAAACTGACTTTCTCAAATAGCAAGTTCAAGACTTCAAATAGAGGTTGCATAAACAAAATAACAGGGACAAAATGTTGTATCTTTTGCCCTGTATATCTCTGTGCCTTGGTCCGGGATTACGTGCAGTACCATTAATCATGTAGAAACAAAGAATGTTTACTAAGATTTATGACAATGATGTATGGAGTTCCCATTGCTCACAAAGGGGACTCAGGGGAGAATGGGATGCACAGAGTAAGAAAGAAATGGAGATTTGACCCACAGCATGAGGAATTGTCAGAATACCAAAACTCATTTAAAAAAAAAAAAACTCATGAGGGGCGCCTGGGTGGCTCAGTCGTTAAGCGTCTGCCTTTGGGTCAGGTCATGATCTCAGGGTCCTGGGATCGAGCTCAGCAGGAAGCCTGCTTCTCCCTCTCCCACTCCCCCTGCTTGTGTTCCCTCTCTCGCTGTATCTCTCTCTGACAAATAAATAAATAAAATCTTAAAAACATAATAATAATAAAGTTTAAAAACTCATGAAATAATAATGTGAAATTCTCTGTGACTGGAGAGAGAGAAGTCAATCAGATGTATATCATCTTTCTGTTTTAAGGAATCATCACACCGCCCCCCCAAAAAGATCACCTTGCTAATAAATGTCTGTGTTTGGAGAGTATGATAATCCTCTATCAGTATGATGAAAAACCACAAGATGCCCCCCAACAACGTCACATTTCATTTTTCATCTGTGTCCTCATAACTTGCCGGTTTGGGGCATCTTACACTATTGGGTTATGACAGGGGCACATTTAAGAAGTTCTTGTTTTCCCCATTCCTCTCTTCTTTATAAAATTAACAACTGAATCGTAAACTTATATGTAAACTTTAAAATACGGATACCATAATTTTGCCTTTTTTCCTATAAAGGATTATAGAGATATATGTAACCAAGTCAAGCAGTTGGGGCAACAAAGACAATGTTCTCCCACAGGGATGGTGCTGTGCACATAAGAGATACTCATTTATATCTGTAAGACCAAGGAGGGAAAGAGAGGGAGGGAAGGAAGAAAGTTTGAAAGAAAAGTCACAAAACAAAGCCCTGTAACCTCTGACGAGAAGCTTTTGGAAAATGACATTTGTTTCTCTTTCTACCGTTAAGATATATAGTACTGGAATTTCTCTAGTTTAACACCAGAGGTCATACTCATCCACAAAATACATTTCGAATCTCATCAATTAGCCTCCTTCATTTCCAGTATCATTTTTTAAAAATCACCTGAGTTTTGTTTTTGTTTTTGTTTTCTAGACTAGAACAGCCTTGTCCCCACATTTGTGGTATTTCAAGCTTGTGCACATACAAATAACACCCCCACCCCCTCCCACATACGCTTAACAGCGGTCTTAGAAGATCTGTTTTCCCAGACCACAGGGTCTTGGAAAAAGCTGCAGGTTGTTTGCACTCTGATCCCTTACTTTACTCAGGTTTACATGATGCCAATGTTTATAATTCTCTTTTTCCTAGGAATTATTTGTGCTCTTGCTCTTCATTGTTCCTTCAAAAGTGGGACTCCCTTGAATTTGGATGTTTCTGGTCTATTTCCAGAGGCAGGCGGAGCAACTGAGGCAGAGATCCAGGGCATCTGTAACCCACACTGAGAAGTCTGGGGGAAACTCTGAGCAACAAAGTAAATGTTTTTCTGAGATTTTATTTTTTCTTTGCCCAAGTGAGAAAATTATTTGGTGGTGCCAAACAGAGAGGTTGTGATAAGACACAGCCTCTCTGAATTTAGCTCTCATGGCGGTAAATATAAATGCGGAATCGGGGTAATATCAGAGTTATTTTCTTAGCACAATAACAGGTCCAACATTTCCCGGAACAGAACCATTAAAAGGCCATAAGAACAGTTATTTTTAAACCACAGACTGTCCTAACTTTGTAAGAGATAAACCACATTGGGATTTGAAGAAAACATTAGAATAATTATTATATGTTTTCTTTTTACTTCTGCATCATGATCAGAAAGTGTCAAGACCTGAATGAGCTTATTGGTAACAGTCTTGTTAATTTTTAGCCATAGAGCTATTATTCAGGGACTAATTATCGTGTTGGGGCCTATTCATTAACTTTCCAAATTTTCTCTACTCTCATCTTTGTCTCCAGCTAATTGGCATATCTGCCAAAGTCTCAGCAGCGCCAGCAAAAAAAAAAAAAAAAAAAAAAAAAAATGAAAAACATACACTAGTTTTGCTAGAATTGAACTATGTGACATAATTAAATAGGTGAACACCAGGTTATAATTACTGACTAGGGTAAGTCTTTTGAAAAGAGTCTGCAATTTCTTAAACCAATATCCTTGGCAGTTAGAACCACACATCCAAATCTAGAAAGTCATTAAAAAAAAAAAACAAAACTTAAAGGGCAGCCCATTCCAGTTCAGAAAGCTCCTATGTTATTTTATTTGCATTTCCTAAGAACCCTTATGGAAGGCAGGAGAGCTTCATTATCCTCTCCATTTTATAGGTAAAGAATTTAATGCTGGAAACACACACAGCTAGCGAGTAGCAATGAGGAGCAGGCTTCAAACACCGCCTTCTGAGTCAGCCTGCTGAGTCTGTTTCGCATCCTTCTAGCATTTCCCCCATCACGGAAGAATAACGTATTCACTCTATCGACTCATACAGCCTTGTACTCCACTAATAGTCCGGGAATGGACAACAGTGGTTTGTCATTTACCATTCACCTCCTTTGAATGGCCTCGGGGACATTTCCTCACTGGCTTGGTTGGGATTCTGCGATTCTTGACTGTTGTCCTCTTGTTGACTTCATTTGATCAACAGAATAATTTATAAGGATCTAATACAAGTGTGGATAAAGTGGCAGGCACGCAGGTCCAGGGTGCCTAATTAAAAAGTATAAAATATAGAGCGATTCTGGGCTATTCACACAGTTTTCTGCCTACTTTGCTGGCTGGTCTGGCATTCCTTATTGTTGGCAACATCCATTGTAGAAGCTGAAAGCCAGTGAAGAGTATATATTGGCACTAAAAGGCCCATTTTGTCTTTTTAGGTAATGAGGGAGATCCCATGCTCAAACTCCATGCCCTGTGGCTTGGAGGAACTTCTCAGCAGTCCCGCAAGGACCCAGCCAGGGGTCTTCTTGCTGCTTCTTCCATTATGCCAAAGAGTGCAGAGAACCGTGTCACAGGATGAGCCCCAAAGAGCCCATAGAGAATTTTTCTAAAAGCTGTTTGTTTTTTTTTCTTCTAGTATCTCCCCTACCAGGTGTTCCTGCCCCAATGAGCTTGACACCAGACCACAAGGGACCACCAGAAACAGGATCAAACCAGACGGGCCCAATATGGTGGACACAGTGAGCCAAATTCACATTTTTCTTTCATAGTACTACAGTAACAAACTAAACTCTCCTCCCTAGGGGTGCCAAGACAGGAAACCCCCAACCACATAGGGAGGAAAAAGGGATGTGGCCTAAGTTGCTGGAAATCTCCACCCCTTCCTGGGACTCTGGCTGACATCCAGCATCCCCCCCCCCCAGCCCACAGTCATATCATTTATATCCTCTCTGCCTCTCAGTGCCCTTGGATCATGAGGTCCCCTCCTCCATCCTCTGGCCATTGGCTAAATTGCCTGCTTGCCATCAAAGACTGTTTTGTTCCTTGATATATGACCCCGAAGGTACTGAGTAGGAAAGAACCTACCAGTTTGGTAACAATCAGAGAAAGGAAGCCAAGCTGTGTGCCACAAGAAGAGAGAAACCAGTGTGTCTCACAACTGGGGTAAAGAGTCCGCAAAAATAGGACCAAAGATAGGCAAAACCATCCCCAAATACTGAGGTCAAAGCTTCCACTTGGTGATCCCAAAAGTTCCAGGGTTGCTCAGTACTAAAACAGAATGAGGCTACAAAAGTTCTGGAAGGTTTATTTTCCCTCTGAAATCCAATTTATTTCCCCACCGTTATTTGCTCCTCTTTACAGGATTGGTGCATACAATGAATTAGCTCTTTTTTTCTCTTTTCCTGTTAATCTATTCCCCTGTGTTATTCATCAAACCCTTTGTTTTCCTTTTGCTTTTCTACCACTTGCCAAACAGGCTCAGGACATCTATGTATCTCCCTTCATCCATCTTTATACTATTGTCTCCCCCTCTGGAACTACTTGTAAATCCCCATTCCCCAAGTAATTGCCTTAGGGCAAGTAGAGAGTTGGTGCTGACTTATAGGAAGGGAAAGAACCACAATTGGTTCTAAGTTGAATTAAACATAACAGTGTCATCAGCAACCCAACATTCTAAAAGCTAATAAATCTTCTTCAAGATTTGCATATTCGGGGCGCTTGGGTAGCTCATTCAGTTAACCATCTGCCTTTGTTCGGCTCAGGTCATGATCCCAGGGTCCTGGGATGGAACCCTGCATTGGACTCTCTGCTCAGGGGGGAGCCTGCTTCTCCCTCTCCCTCTGCCCCTCCCCCTGCTTGTGCTCCCTCTCTTGTGCTCCCTCTCTTGCTCTCGCTCTCTCAAATAAATAAATAAAATCTTTAAAAAAAAGATTTGCATATTCATCCATATCCATCCTTATAATACACCAGGTTTTTCTTAAAAATGACTTTTGTTCAGTGTTGTTGCTGTTGTATTTTATGGCTATAAATTCAGTAGCACTTTTTCTCTACTATTTTAATTATTCTTGTACAAGAATTATCCATATGATGGAAAATGATACATGGGATACAATGTATCAGAAAAACCACAACAGATACATACTGGACAAACACAATGACAAAACTCACTATGTGAGGTGTTTTTCCCTCCCCTCACTACTTAAGATGAGTCCTTCTCAAAAATGATTTAATTCGTTAAAACTATTGGATACTTTCCAGGTCCCCTTAACAAGGAGTATTTCTAGCCTCCTACAACTGAAAATATCATAATTAGGGAGGACTTCAATGCTTTTGATTCAGAGGTTAAGACATCATCAGGGTTCTGGCAACTTTCCTCAGCTACATTCCTGTCAGTGTCCTCCTTCATAGACACTGGCTTAGTCCCCAGGTTATTTTACCTTATGGTGGGGAAAACAGCTGTCGTGGTTCTAGGCTTCATAGCCACACCCCCATCTTCCAGAAGGAAGCAGATCATCTTCTGTCACCCACCTGCCAAACACATCTATTGGCACATCTCCTGACACGTCTATTGAGCCAGTTTAGTTCATTTACCCAGCTCTACACCATACTTAGAGAATGGGATGGGAATGATGTACCAAACAGAGAATGCTGATACAGAGACAGAAATTACTAAAAAGAACCACATGGAAATTCTGGAGTTGAAAAGTACAATAACCAAAATAAAGAATTCACTTCAGAGGCTCAGGAGAATATGAGTGGACAGAAAACAAAAATCAATGAACATGAGAACATCACAAGAAAACTACAGACTGATAGCATTTATGAATATATATGTGAAAATCCTCAACAAAATAGAATCAAACTGAATATGGCATTATATAAAAATTACTATATGCTGGGGCGCCTGGGTGGCTCAATCAGTTAAGCGTCTGACTCTTGATTTCGGCTCAGGTCATGATCTCAGGGTTGTGAGATGGAGCCCCATGGTGGGCTCCCCACTGAGCATGAAGCCTGCTTAAGATTCTCTCTCTTCCTCTCTCTCTACCCCTCCCCAATTCATATGGGCACTCTCTAAAAAAAAATTATTTTATGCTATGACTAAGTGGGGTTTACCATAAGAATATAAGGTTAGTTTAACATTCAAAAATCAATTAGTGTTATTAAGGAGGGCACTTGTAATGAGCACAGGGTGTTGTAGGGAAGTGTTGAATCACTGTATTGTATACTTGAAACTAATATTACACTGTATGTTAACTAACTGGAATTTAAATGAAAACCTTAAAAAGAATCCATTAATGTAATACAACATATTAACAGAATAAAGGGCAAAAACTATATAATCACCTCGATAGACACAAAAACATTTGACAAAATTCAAAACACTTTCACAATAAACACAGTCAACAAACTAGAAATAGAATGCAACAAAAGACATCAATGAAAAATTCACTGCTAATATCATATTTACTGGTGAAAAAAGCTGACTGCTTCTTAAGATCAGAAACAAGACAATATCTGTTCTTTCTGCTTCTATTAAATATTGTACTGGAAGTTCTAGCCAGTGCAATTAGGCAAGAAAAAGAAATAAAAGGCATCCAGATGGAAAGGAAAAAGTAAAACTGTATTCACAGATGACAATTTTGTATATAGGGAATCTTAAGGAACCTACTATAAGATAGTATTAGAACTAACAAGCTCAGCAGATTTCTGGATACTAAATTAACATTAAAAAATCAATTTTATTTTTCTACACTAGCAATGAGCACTTTGAAAATGAAATTTAAAAACAATTCCATGTGCAATACAATAAAAATATTAGAAATGTATCAAAAAAATGTGACACATACACAAACTAAAAAATATTGTTGAAAGAAATTCAAAGAGACCTCAATAAATGCAGGGACATTTCTTGTTCATGAATGAGAATATTTAATTTAATTAAGATGTTAATAGTCCCCAAATCGATGTACAGATTCTCTCAAATCCTTATCAGAATCCTAGATGATTTATTGGAGAAATTGACAAACTGATCCTAAAATTCATATGGAAATGCAAGTAGCCCAGAATACACAAATAATCTTGAAAAGAAACAACCAAGTTATGGGACTGACACTTGTGGAACAAAAACTTACAACAAAGGTACCATGATTGAGATAGTGTGTCACGGAATAAGAATAGATACATACATCAATGGAACAGAACTGAGAATCCAGAAATAAACCTTTACCTTTATGGTCAATTGATTTTTGGTGAAGGTGACAAGACAACTCAATGGGGGTAGGATGGTCTTTTCAATAAAGGGAGAGGATGTGGTAAAATTTGAACCCTCGTACATGGCTGATGGGAATGTAAAATGGTTCAGCTCCTTTGGAAAACAGTTTGGCAGTTCCTCAAAATATGAAATGTAAAGTTACCTTTCTAACCCGCAATTCTACTCCTAGGTAGATGCCCAAGAAAAACTGCAAATATGTCTACACAAAAAATGTGTCTGTGCCGAGCGATGTTGAGCACTTTTTCATGTGTCTGTTGGCCATTTGGATGTCTTCTTTGGAAAAATGTCTGTTCATGTCTTCTGCCCATTTCTTGATTGGATCATTTGTTCTTTGGGTGTTGAGTTTGGTAAGTTCTTTATAGATTTTGGAGTGGTGGGGGGTGGGAGGGATGGGGTGGCTGGGTGATAGACATTGGGGAGGGTATGTGCTATGGTGAGCACTGTGAATTGTGTAAGACTGTTGAATCACAGACCTGTATCTCTGAAACAAATAATACATTATATGTTAAAAAGAAAAAAAAAGATAGTAGGATGGAAAAATGAAGGGGGGGAAATCGGAGGGGAGACGAACCATGAGAGACTATGGACTCTGAGAAACAAAGTGAAGGTTCTAGAGGGGAGGGGGGTGGGGGGATGGGTTAGCCTGGTGATGGGTATTAAAGAGGGCACGTACTGAATGGAGCACTGGGTGTTATATGCAAACAATGAATCATGGAACACTACATCAAAAACTAATGATGTAATGTATGGTGGCTAACATAATAAAATAAAATTTAAAAAAATAAAAATAAATAAATGAAAAACATGTCCGTGGATGTTTATTAGAGGCATGATTCATAATAACAGCCTAGGACTGGAAAGAATGCAAATGCCCATCGACTGCTGAGCGTGTAAAGAAAACGTATACTCTTACAATGGAATACTCTTCATCAGTAAAAAGGAATCAAGTTCTGTGCTTTGCTACAACTCGAAGGAGCCTTGAAGATGTGTGAAGGAAAGCCAGTCACAAAAGACCACAGGTATGACTCCATCTGTAGGAAACGCCCAGAAGAGGCAAAGCTATAAAAAAAACTTACATCAGTGGTTATCCCCCAGCACTAAAGGGAGAGTCATTCTTAGTGCATACACTGTTTCTTTTTGGTGTGACAAAAATATTGCAAAATGTGATTATGATGATGGTCACTTAACTCTGTGAATACACTGTCATTGATTTGTATGCTTTAAGTGGATACATGATATGGTATGTGAATTGTGTATCAAAAAGTTGTTAGAGAACTCCCCAAACACAACTGAACATGGAAGTAAAAGGAAATGTATCAATGAAACGAAAGAATCAATTTAAAACGAATACTGGTAAAGCAACAGTTGATCCATCCGATTCAGGAAGAGCAGGAATACGTTTTCCTCGGTGGCACAGTGACTATTAACCTGTGCATTTGAAGGCATTTGAAGATTCTGGGCTTTTTTCGTGTGAGACTACCTGGATGGGTTCTAAATCCTAAGAGTCTTCATGGTTCAGTGAATATCCTAAGAAGAATTTCAACTTAAATAAAAAAAAAAAAAAAGAGGAATTTCAATAGAAGGAGCTGTATGGCACTTTTAATTATGGAATGTACATTTCTTGTCCTGACATCTAAGGAACAGAGCAGGTATATTTTGCTCTGAATTCTACAGTTTAAAAAAAAATCGCTGTCCTAAATGATCCTAACCAATGAAGGAATTTGAAATAAAGCATTCTCCAAAGATGACTGGCAGTCATTCCTGGAGGCCATTAATTAATTTTCCATGTGATGTCTTAGCTCTATCCCCCTTCGGTAGCTCAGACTTACACTTAAAATACGGTGAGACTGAAGCCTTTTGTAAGAGGTTCTCAGCGGTGGTTTTGGAAGTACATGTTATCAGGCTTGAGGGTTGGCAGCCAAAGTGTGCTCCACACGCAGCCTGCAGCCTGTGGCTCGGCTGATTGAAGCCTACATCTTAAAGGACTCAGCAGTCAAGAAAGACAGAGCCCGAGCCAGGGCACCGCCGAGGGGGCAGGGGTCTCTTTTGATATTGACAAGTGACTGGAGCACCAGGATGAGACTCACTTCCGCGCTCACTTCAAAAGACAGACCAGGGGCATCAGAGGCCCTCTTCTGAAAGCCGAGACAATACTGCAAAGCTGTCTCGGGGACTGTTGTCTGGGGATGCTCAGAGGTTGGTATGATATCAGAGGAAGGCAAAATCCCTGACCACTTCCCGTTCTTCTGGAAAAACTAATTTGCTCATGGAGTTTCTTGTGTTTTTAGCCAAGATAAAAGTCACGGTTTTGCTTATTTAGTAAATACTTTGCTTAAGAGTTAAAAAAAAAAAACAACAAAAAAAAGTTTTTTAGTGGCCCCGTAGACCATGGGAAAAAGATGTAGGAAAGAGGACACTCTGTTCTCGAAGATAAATTACATGAAGTGTACCAAACCACTGAAATAAGATTAATCAAAAAGGTTTTTCTAGGTTATTAACAAGCAGAGTTCCAAGATCAAGGACTCTTGCATTTCCTGTTCTGGATTTGAGTATTTTGCTTATCCCAAGATCAGGGCTTTGGAGGACACTAGAGAAAAAGCAGTCTTAAAATGAGCCTTACTTACAAGGGGTAGAGTCTGCCGTAATTGGTGGAGGGCCACTGACCTCCCTCATCTGCCTGAGTGTCGGCCTATGTAGTCCCATTCAGAGGGCAGAGGAGTTATGTGAGGCAGGCTGTAAGGAATGGCCTTTCACCTCATTTTTTTTTTTAAGATTTTATTTACTTATTGGAGAGAGAGAGTGAGTGAAAGAAAGAGAGCATAATTCAGGGAGAGAGACAGAGGGAGAAGCCGACTCCCCACTGGGCAGGGAGCCTGACATGGGGCTCGATCCCAGGACCCTGGGATCATGACCTGAGCTGAAGGCAGACACTTAACCGACTGAGCCACCCAGGTGCTCCATCACCTTCTTTTTTAAAAAAATAATTTTTTAACTTTATTTTTTTAGTAATCTCTACACCCAGTGTGGGGTTTGAAGTCACAACCCTGAGATTGGGAGTGGCACGCTCTTCTGACTAAGCTAGGCAGGCAACCCCCTTGTCCCTTTAACAAGCACCATAGAAAATATCATAGGTTTCCATGTTTCAGGCTTACAGTCCTTAGAAGGCCCTTATGATCTATTGTGTTCTCTTTTCTTCTCCACCGTCCTTTCCCCTTTTTCGTTCCTGAGAGGACTCTCCGATTCTCCTAGGAAGCAGCCTTCTTTTTCTTTTTTTTTTTTTTTTTAATTGATTCACTTGAGAAAGAGAGAGAGAGATAGCACAAGTGGCAGGGAGAGGCAGAGTCGGAGGGAGAAGCAGACTCCCCATTGAGCTGGGAGCCCGATGTGGGGCTTGGTCCTAGGATCCGGAGATCATGACCTAAGCTGAAGGCAGACACTTAACCATCTGAGCCACCCAGGCGTGCCCCCATCCTTCCAAGTTTAAAGAGGATCTTGGTTTCACAGTCGACAGGAGAGTTAAAGGAAAAAGAGAAGGATGGAGTATTTCCAGTATAACGAACTGGACAGACCCCAATTATCAACAGACTGAAACAGGAAACAGGCAAGAAGAGGAAACACTAGTTCATGATGAATATAGCAACATGTAAGACATAGATTACGTCCCCAAGAAGCTCAAAGAACGAGACACTTGTTTCTTTCTCATTCAATTTTTTTAAAACTAGGAAAATTGCCTCAAAGAAATGTTTAGGAACACCTTTTAAGCCTTCTTCAAGTAGCTGACCCGACTAATCCTTAAAAAACACAACTCACTCAATGTAAGAAACACAGGCGCCTGGGTGGCTCAGTCAGTTAGTTAAGCGTCTGCCTTCAGCTCAGGTCATGATCCCAGAGTCCTGGGATCGAGTCCTGCATCGGGCTCGCTGCTCGGTGGGAAGCCTGCTTCTCCCTCTGCCTCTGCCTCTTTCTCTCTCTGTCTCTCATGAATAAATTTAAAAAAATAAAAATCTTAAAAAAAATGCAAGAAACAAAACTACAGAAATACAGAAGAATATAAAGGAGATATAGCTTTATAATCTCAAGATAAAGTTTCCCTGAGCAAATAACTAAACCCAACAGCCATAAAGGAAAAGACAGCTGACTTAATCTCATCGCATTATGAAACATCCATAGGAACCAAAACCAAAAACACAAGTGCCATATTTAACAGACAGAGGATTAATATCAAGAACATGTTTTTTGGGGGGCCCTGGGCGGCTTAGTCCATTAAGTGGCCAACTCTTAATTTTAGCTCGGGGGAGTGAGATCAAGCCCCATGTCGGCTCTGTGCTAGGTATGGAGTCTACTTGAGATTCTCTCCCTCCATGTCTCTGTGCCCCTCCCCCTCCTTTAAAAAAAAAAAAAAAAAGAATGGTTTTTTTAAAGGTCTAAGAAATTGGTAAGATAAAATGAAAAAAAGAAAAAAAAACCAAACCAGTTGGGGAAATAATAAAAGGGTATAAACAAGCAATTCTAAGAAGATAAAATGGTCAAAGAAAGAAAGAGAAAACTTCTGATCAAAGAAATGCAAATTGAAACAAAAATTTCTTTTTGTTACACTGAATGATAATTATATATAATGCATTGGTAAAGATGCAAGAAACCAGCTTTCTCATACACCAACAGATAGGAGTATAAATTGGTAAAGCCTATTTGGTTTGGGGGGAGAGGGGATTGGTTGTTTTGTTTTCTTTTTTTAACCAAAAAACAGACACTTAGCTCTAGGGAACAAACAGATGGCTACCAGAGGTGAGGTTGGTGGAGGGCTGGGTGAAATCAGTGATGGGGATTTAGGAGTGCACTTATCATGATGAGCACTAAGTAATGTTTAGAATTATTGAATCACTGTATTGTATACCTAAAACTCATATAACATCGAATGTTAACTATACTGGGATTTTTTTTAAATAAGCAAAATAAATAAAAAATAAACCCTCTCCAAAAAAAAAAATTGGGTGGGTTAAAACAGAAGCTTTTGTTATCTTCGTTTCTGTTAGAAATTTTGGTGCAGCTTAGATAGGTTGTTCTGGCTTAGGCTTTCTTATGAGGTTGACGTTGGCTTCATAAGGATGAGGATCAAGGGGCTCCTGGGTGGCTCAGTCAGTTGAGCATCTGCCTTCAGCTCAGGTCATTATCTCAGGGTCCTCAGATAGAGCCCCGCATCAGGCTCCCTGCTCCGCGGGGAGTCTGCTTCTCCCTTTCCTTCTGCATGCCACTCCCCCTGCTCACGTGCTCTCTCCTCTGTCAAATAAATAAATAAAATCTTTTTTTTTTTTTAATTTTTTTATTGTTATGTTAATCCCCATACATTACATCATTAGTTTTAGATATAGTGTTCCATGATTTATTGTTTGTGCATAACACCCAGTGCTCCATGCAGAACGTGCCCTCCTCAATACCCATCACCAGGCTAACCCATCCTCCCAACCCCCTCCCCTCTAGAACCCTCAGTTTGTTTTTCAGAGTCCATTGTCTCTCATGGTTCTTCTCCCCCTCCGATTTCCCCCCCTTCATTCTTCCCCTCCTGCTACATTCTTCTTCTTCTTTTTTTCTTTCTTAACATATATTGCATTATTTGTTTCAGAGGTACAGATCTGAGATTCAACAGTCTTGCACAATTCACAGCGCTTACCAGAACACATACCCTCCCCAGTGTCCATCACCCAGTCACCCCATCCCTCCCACCCCACCCCCCACTCCAGCAACCCTCAGTTTGTTTCCTGAGATTAAGAATTCCTCATATCAGTGAGGTCATATGATACATGTCTTTCTCTGTTTGACTTATTTCGCTCAGCATAATACCCTCCAGTTCCATCCACGTCGTTGCAAATGGCAAGATCTTATTCCTTTTGATGGCTGCATAATATTCCATTGTATATAT
>NW_022589735.1:23269660-23409138 GCF_004348235.1 Phoca vitulina
CTGTTTTTGTGCCAGTACCATACTGTCTTGATGATGACAGCTTTGTAGTAGAGCTGGAAGTCTGGAATTGTGATGCCGCCAGCTTTGCTTTTCTTTTTCAACATTCCTCTGGCTATGCGGGGTCTTTTCTGGTTCCATACAAATTTTAGGATTATTTGTTCCATTTCTTTGAAGAAAGTGGATGGTATTTTGATGGGGATTGCATTGAATGTGTAGATTGCTCTAGGTAGGATTGACATCTTCACAATATTTGTTCTTCCAATCCATGAGCATGGAACGTTTTTCCATTTCTTTGTGTCTTCCTCAATTTCTTTCATGAGTATTTTATAGTTTTCTGAGTACAGATCCTTTGCCTCTTTGGTTAGATTTATTCCTAGGTATCTTATGGTTTTGGGTGCAATTGTAAATGGGATCGACGCCTTAATTTCTCTTTCTTCTGACTTGTTGTTGGTGTATAGGAATGCCACTGACTTCTGTGCATTGATTTTATATCCTGCCACTTTACTGAATTCCTGTATGAGTTCTAGCAGTTTTGGGGTGGAGTCTTTGGGATTTTCCACATAAAGTATCATATCATCTGCAAAGAGTGAGAGTTTGACTTCTTCTTTGCCGATATGGATGCCTTTGATTTCTTTTTGTTGTCTGATTGCTGTGGCTAGGACTTCCAATACTATGTTGAATAGCAGTGGTGATAGTGGACATCCCTGCCGCGTTCCTGACCTTAGGGGGAAAGCTCTCAGTTTTTCCCCATTGAGAATGATATTCGCTGTAGGTTTTTCATAGATGGCTTTTATGATATTGAGGTATGTACCCTCTATCCCTATACTCTGAAGAGTTTTGATCAAGAAAGGATGCTGTACTTTGTCAAATGCTTTTTCTGCATCTATTGAGAGGATCATATGATTCTTGTTCTTTCTTTTGTTAATGTATTGTATCACGTTGATTGATTTGCGGATGTTGAACCAACCTTGCAGCCCAGGGATAAATCCCACTTGGTCGTGGTGAATAATCCTTTTCATGTACTGTTGGATCCTATTGGCTAGTATTTTGGTGAGAATTTTTGCATCCATGTTCATCAGGGATATTGGTCTGTAATTCTCCTTTTTGATGGGGTCTTTGTCTGGTTTTGGGATCAAGGTAATGCTGGCCTCATAAAATGAGTTTGGAAGTTTTCCTTCCATTTCTATTTTTTGGAACAGTTTCAGAAGGATAGGTATTAATTCTTCTTGAAATGTTTGGTAGAATTCCCCTGGGAAGCCATCTGGCCCTGGGCTTTTGTGTTTTGGGAGATTTTTGATGACTGCTTCTATTTCCTTAGTGGTTATAGGTCTGTTCAGGTGTTCTATTTCTTCCTGGTTCAGTTTTGGTAGTTGATACATCTCTAGGAATGCATCCATTACTTCCAGGTTATCTAATTTGCTGGCATAGAGTTGCTCATAATATGTTCTTATAATTGTTTGTATTTCTTTGGTGTTGGTTGTGATTTCTCCTCTTTCATTCATGATTTTGTTGATTTGGGTCATTTCTCTTTTCTTTTTGATAAGTCTGGCCAGGGGCTTATCAATCTTGTTAATTCTTTCAAAGAACCAGCTCCTAGTTTCGTTGATCTGTTCTACTGTTCTTTTGGTTTCTATTTCATTGATTTCTGCTCTGATCTTTATTATTTCTCTTCTCCTGCTGGGTTTAGGCTTTATTTGCTGTTCTTTCTCCAGCTCCTTTAGGTGTAGGGTTAGGTTGTGTACTTGAGACCTTTCTTGTTTCTTGAGAAAGGCTTGTATTGCTATATACTTTCCTCTTAGGACTGCCTTTGCTGTATCCCAAAGATTTTGAATAGTTGTGTTTTCATTTTCATTGGTTTCCATGAATTTTTTTAATTCTTCTTTAATTTCCTGGTTGACCCATTCATTCTTCAGTAGGATGCTCTTTAGCCTCCATGTATTTGAGTTCTTTCCGACTTTCCTCTTGTGATTGAGTTCTAGTTTCAAAGCATTGTGGTCTGAAAATAGGCAGGGAATGATCCCAATCTTCTGGTACCGGTTGAGACCTGATTTATGACCTAGGATGTGATCTATTCTGGAGAATGTTCCATGGGCACTAGAGAAGAATGTGTATTCCGTTGCTTTGGGATGGAATGTTCTGAATATGTCTGCGAAGTCCATTTGGTCCAGTGTGTCATTTAAAGTCTTTATTTCCTTGTTGATCTTTTGCTTAGACGATCTGTCCATTTCAGTGAGGGGGGTGTTAAAGTCCCCCACTATTATTGTATTGTTGTCGATGTGTTTCTTTGCTTTTGTTATTAATTGCCTTATATAATTGGCTGCTCCCATGTTAGGGGCATAGATATTTACAATTGTTAGATCTTCTTGTTGGATAGACCCTTTAAGTAGGATATAGTGTCCTTCCTCATCTCTTATTACAGTCTTTGGTTTAAAATCTAATTTGTCTGATATAAGGATTGCCACCCCAGCTTTCTTTTGGTGTCCATTAGCATGGTAAATGGTTTTCCACCCCCTCACTTTCAATCTGGGGGTGTCTTTGGGTCTAAAATGAGTCTCTTGCAGACAGCATATCGATGGGTCTTGTTTTTTAATCCAATCTGATAGCCTGTGTCTTTTGATTGGGGCATTTAGCCCATTTACATTCAGGGTAACTATTGAAAGATAGGAATTCAGTGCCATTGTACTGCCTGTAAAGTGACTGTTACTGTATATTGTTTGTGTTCCTTTCTGGTCTATGTTGCTTTTAGGCTCTCTCTTTGCTTAGAGGACCCCTTTCAATATTTGTTGTAGGGCTGGTTTCGTGTTTGCAAATTCCTTTAGTTTTTGTTTGTCCTGGAAGCTTTTTATCTCTCCTTCAATTTTCAATGACAGCCTAGCTGGATATAGTATTCTTGGCTGCATATTTTTCTCATTTAGTGCTCTGAATATGTCCTGCCAGTCCTTTCTGGCCTGCCAGGTCTCTGTGGATAGGTCTGTTGCCAATCTAATGTTTCTACCATTGTAGGTTACATATCTCTTCTCCCGAGCTGCTTTCAGGATTTTCTCTTTGTCTCTGAGACTCGTAAGTTTTACTATTAGATGTCGGGGTGTTGACCTATTTTTATTGATTTTGAGAGGGGTTCTCTGTGCTTCCTGGATTTTGATGCCTGTTTCCTTCCCCAAATTAGGGAAGTTCTCTGCTATAATTTGCTCCATTATACCTTCTGCCCCTCTCTCTCTTTCTTCTTCTTCTGGGATCCCAATTATTCTAATGTTGTTTCGTCTTATGGTATCGTTTATCTCTCGAATTCTGCCCTCGTGATCCAGTAGTTGTTTATCTCTCTTTTTCTCAGCTTCTTTATTTTCCATCATTTGGTCTTCTATCTCACTGATTCTTTCTTCTGCCTCATTTATCCTAGCAGTTAGCGCCCCCATATTTGATTGCACCTCATTGATAGCCTTTTTGATTTCTACTTGGTTAGATTTTAGTTCTTTTACTTCTCCAGAAAGGGTTTCTCTAATAACTTCCATGCTTTTTTCAAGCCCAGCTAGTATCTTTAAAGTGATGATTCTGAACTCTAGATCTGACATCGTACTAATGTCCGTATTGAGTAGGTCCCTGGCAGTCGGTACTACCTCTTGTTCTTTTTGTTGAGGTGATTTTTTCCGTCTTGTCATTTTGTGCAGAGGAGAATAGATTAATGAGAGAACAAAATGCTAGCAGGGTAACAACGTCCCCAGAAAATATACTCTAAACAAATCAGAAAAGACCTGAAGCAGTGGGAAAAGAAAGGGAAAGAGAGAAAAAAGAAAAGGAAAGAAAAAAAGAAAAAAGAAAAAGATAAAGATAAAAACAAACAAAAGCAGAACAAAACAAAACAAAACAAAAACAGAATGTGATCAAATATGATCAGGCTGGATTATAGCTCAGTGCCACACACTAGATTTTGGGTGTATTTTGGTCTGTTAAAAGAAAGTCCCTCCCAAAATTTTAAAGAAAGAAAAACTTGTATATGTACAAAAATAAGGGTTGATATGATGAAGGGATGGAATATGACTGTAAAGATGGAAATTATAAAAAATTTTTTTAAAAAAGGATTTGATAAGTTGTTTGAAAAAAGAAAGAAGAGGATTAAAAAAAAGGGAGAGAATGTGATCAGGCAGGGGAGTAGAAAAAAAACCATACACTAGAGATTTAGATTATATTTTGATCTGTTAGAAGAAACTATCTCAAGATTTTAAAGAGAGAACAACTTATATATATATGCCAAAAATACGGGTAACTACTATGAAGGGATAGAATATGACTTTAAAAATGAAAAATAAAAATGTTTTTTTTTTTAAAAAAGGGATTGATAAGATGTTGGTTGAAAAAGGGAAAAAGAAAAATTCAAAAAAAAGAAAAAAGGAAAAAAGAAAAAAGTTAAAAAAAAATAATAATAATAATTAACTTTGAAAGACTAAAGAATCATGGTAAAAAAGCCATGAATTCTATGTGCAGTATTTCCCTAGCGCTGGAGTTCTGCCGTTCTCATTGATCGGTAAACTTGGTCTTGGCTGGCTGTTCTCGCTGATCTTCTGGGGGAGGGGCCTGTTGCCTTGGTTCCCAAATGTCTTTGCCGGAGGCAAAATTGCCCCGCCCTTGCCGGTCCGGGCTAAGTAATCTGCTCGGGTTTGCTCTCCGGAGCTTTTGTTCCCTGCAAGCTTTCCGTACAGCTTTGGAGGCGGAGAGTGAAAATGGCGGCCTCCCAGTCTCCGCCCCGGCGGAGCCGAGAACTCGGGGTCCCGCTCCTCAGCGAGCCCCCAGAGAAAAGCCGTCAGTCACTCCCGTCTCCCCGGTCTCCGGCCACACTCCGCGCTCACTCGGCCTGTGACCGCGCCTTTCTATCTGGCACCCGACCCCGGGTGGTGTCTCCGAACCCAGCAGATCCCCGCGGTGCGCTCCCGCACCTCTCCTCCCGGGGGAAGAAGGTGAGTCTCCCCGGATCTGCCGCTTGTGGGGTCCCTGCTGGAGGAGCAGTGGCCTGACTGTGCCGCGGATCACGGTTTATGGCAACCCCGAGCTGAGAGTCCGCGCCTGGGCTCCGTCTCTGCAGCCGGCTTCCCTGCTCCGATACCTGGGAGCTCTGCCGCACTCAGGCACCCCCGGTCTTCCTGTGACCCCGAGGGTCCTGAGACCACACTGTCCCGCGAGGGTTCCACCCCCCACTTCGCCACCAGAGTGACGTCCCTCGGCAGAGCAGACTTCTAAGAGTTCCGATTTTGTGCTCTGCTGCTCTATCACTTGCCAGAAGCGGCCGACGGAGGCCCCTCCCCCGCCGTCTATCCTCCCGAATATCGCCTCGGATTCACTTCTCCGCACGTCCTACCTTCCAGAAAGTGGTCGCTTTTCTGTTCAGAGAGTTGTTGCTATTCTTTTCTTCGATCTCCTGTTGCGTTTGTAGGTGTTCAGAATGGTTTGATCCCTATCCAGCTGAATTCCTGAGAGGAGACGAAATCCAGGTCTCCTACTCCTCCGCCATCTTGCTCCGCCCCCTAAATAAATAAAATCTTAAAAAAAAAAAGGATGAGGCTCAAGATGGTCACTCATATGGTTGACAAGTTGGTGCTGGCTACCAGCAGTCCTCAGTTCTTCACCAAACAGACCTCTCTGTAGGGCTTCTTAAGGTTGTCATAACACTGGATGGCTTTCTAAGAGCCAATGACTCAAGAGAGAGCAAGTGTCTTTTATGACATAGCCTCAGGGTTACACACCATCATTTCCACAATGTCCAACGTTTGCAAAGGTCAGCCCTATTCAGTGTGGGAGTGGACAACCTAAGATCATGAATAGGGGACAAGGAATATTGAGGCCAGCTTAGAGGCTGGCTGACACAGTCCACCCTGCAGTCCCTAATAATTCACCTCCCTCCCACATGCAAAATACACTCACCATCTCCCAATGCCCCCAAATACCTCACCATTACAACATCATCACAAAATCTAGAGTCTCATTGTTTAATGAGATGAGGTGCTTTAGATGTGAAAACCTGAGAATGCAATATACAAGTTGTCTGTCCCCCCAACCCAAAATACAAGGGTAGGGCATTATAACACAGGTAAGGACGTTATCAACACTCCCATCCAAAAAAAAAAAAAACGGGGGGAAATGGGGGTTGAAAGGTGGGAGTCACTGTTACACAGAAAATTTGACATCAATAGAGAACATGCTGGTAGAATGTTGATTGGGATTCGAGGCCCAGGAAAGATTCTTCAGGACTCTTGGTTGTACTCTCTAGGCTCTTGGTTCTGTTTTCTGAGTTATGCTGCCCTGTCCATAGATGGTGGACATTTTCACAGCTGGGTAGTTCCTGCAGCCTGCTTCTTCCCTGTAAAAGTTCAGGACTCAAAGGCCTCTTCTTATGTTCTGCTATCTCAACGCTTTTCAATTCAAGCCAGCAGCATTTCTGCCAATACGATTCCCTGAAAAACTGTGTGGGGCTCCACAGAAACTTACTGGAGGTTAGGTCATTAGACAAGAGCCACACCCACAGGTCTTTGAGATAAATCCATACCCTGGGCTGCTGCTGGAGCCACCAACAACAAGGCCTTAAACTTCTTAGAGGACCATTGCTTGACTGAGCAGTTCTGAGTGGGCTCAGGTCATGATCTCAGGGTCCTGGGATTAAGCCCCGCATCGGGCTCCCTGCTCAGCGGGGGGTCTGCATCTCCCTCTCCTTCTGCCCCTTCCCCTGCTCATGCTCTCTCTCTCTCAAATAAATAAATAAATCTGTAAAAAAAAAAAAAAAAAAGAATTTTGCAGTGACCCCTCTGGCTTTACCTTTATAGTATGGTTTACTGATACCACCCTGAATTGATCTTGCCTAGAGTCTACCTCTTAAATTCTAGCATCATTTGCTGCCTTGAAGGGCTGTGAATTTTCAGAACCAGCAATCCCTGGCTCTTTTTTACCTGACCATCCTAACTGCATCCTCTCCCTCTTCTCCTGTGTTTTACAATAAAGCAGCAAGAAGCAGCCAGCCTTTAGCATCCTGCCTGGAGTTCTCCTCAGCAAGATCACTCAATTCATTGGGTATATTTGCTAGTTTCCACATTACCCCAGTGATAATGTGGCTAAGGATTCTGTAGCTCTGTAACCAGGGCCCGTTTCCTCCAGTGTCCAATAACAGGCATAAAGCATGTGCTCTGATGACACCGTACACGACTGACTTCTCTAGTCCATGCTTGGTGTGGCGATTTCCTGACAGAGAAGCCATAGGTCCTAAGAGTGTGAGGTTCCCGGTTGCTTCTTTGAAGATAAAGTCCTCTGGCTACACCAATGCCACCCGATCCCCCTGCTTTGTTTGTTTGAGGAAGGACTGCTTCCATGTCTATAAGCACTGAGAGAACTTGCAGAAGCCCTATTTCTTCAGACACAGGTTTCTGCACAGGTGATCATTTCTACAACCCTATTCTAGTACCTGTTCACCAGGGAAGGTTGGAAAAGGTGAATGCATCCAGGAAGGAGATTTTCAGCATTGGCACATCAGGTGGTTGGCGCTCCATATTGCATGGCCTGAGCCTACATCCAACCTTCTCTCTCTGAAAACCAATTTGGTAATGCCCACCAAAATGTTAAATATGCAACTCTTCACTTATGTCCACTGAGAGGAATCTATTCTTTGAAAAGATTTGCATGTATGTACCAAGATATATGTACAACAGTGTTCCCTGCAGCGTGATATATTGTAGGGAAGAAACGCCCACCAAAGAGCACCCTACGGTGTTTTTTAAAAGGATGAAAAAGACTTCTTTGTAAAGAAAGAGGGCGATCACTAACACTTACGATTAAACAAAACCAAGTAACAGAACAATTCCTAAGTGTGATCCCACATATAAAAAATCATGCTTCTATTTCTATAAATTCATAGGAAGGCGATCATCAGGATGGTAGTGGTCAGTGCTGAGGAGTGGGTGTGGCTGAGAGCATGAAGGGCAGCTCTCAGGTATTCCTTGCTGGGTGAGGCTTACATCATAAACAAAATTTTGGAAAATACAGTAAAAAGGAAGAAACAGAAAACTTAGGCACATGAACCTCCTTGAGCCCCGTCCCAAGCTGGTGTTGGGCGTCATTTCCCGAGATGCTGAGTCATCCCCGTGGCCACAGCATCTGGTACATGGAAGGTGTCCAATAAGTATTTGTTGAATTAATGTTGAATTAAATTCATAGATTAAAAGTTGCTGCTTTAGGAAAAAAGAAAAACCTAGAGGCCACGCAAGCACCCAAGATCCACAGCGTGGTTTCTTTATTTGTCGACGTATTAAGTGAATTACTAGGAAGGGACATCAGAGGGATTTGACAGCCTCTCAAAGCACCTTATACAGAAAGCAGGTGGGTACACATATATTATAGTGTAGCAATTCACTGGTATCTGCAGGAGGGAGCCACCCCTCCCCCCGCCCCCGCTCCCAACACATCTTTGCCACCAAGTAGCCAAGATATTTGCAGTCTTTGTCCTAGGTCCATCCACTTTGGAATAATGAGCCTTCTTCCTGCCACTCTGACTCCCTTGGTCTGTTCCTCTTTCTGTTCCCCACTTGTCTTAAGACAAGAAGCTCAGGCTTCTATAACCAATGCCACAGACTGACAGGCTTAAGCAGCAGAGAGAACAATTATTTCTCACACTTCTGGAGACTGGTAAGTCCAAAAGCAAGGTGCTGGCTGATATGGTTCCCAGTGAGGGAGCACTACCCGGGTTTGGAGATACCTTCTTGCTGTATACTCACATGGCAAAGAGAAAAATCCTCTCATTTTTTTCTGCTATGGGCATCCCTTTCATGAGGGATCCACTTTTGTGAACTAGTTTTCTCCAATTAGCCCCCGCCTCTCCAAACACCATCACACTGGGGATTAGGTCTTCAACATATGAATTTTGAGAGGAAACAAACATTCAGTCCATAGCAACCACCAACCCCAGTATTTATTCTCTTCTGTGGAACACTCAAGGGTCTCAGATGCACCTGATATTTCCTCCAAATCCTACCAGTCATATTGATTTGAGTCACAGGTGAAAGGTGGATTCAGGCTTCAAGCTTCCTTTTATTCATTTTTCCTTATGCACATTTATGCTTTAATATTTTTAGAACTGGGCAGTATTAATTATTATATCACAGTAACCAAACACACATAAGAACTCAGTTATATAGACCCCTCTTAACCAAGGAGCCCAACTTTCCCGAATTTAGCTAAAGACTAAAAAAAACTACAGCCCTAAGGAGCCAAAAATCACTATCAGAAAGCCTGGGCTAGTTATCCTTAAGCAAGCCTTCAGGTTACCAGTAATCCTGATTGTCTGATTTCCTGACCCACCACATATCAAAATCTTAAAATAAGAATAAAGAAAAGATGGGGCCCCTGGGTGGCTCAGTCAGTTGGGTATCTGCCTTCAGCTCAGGTCATGATCCCAGAGTGCCAGGATCGAGCCCCGAGTTGCGCTCCCTGCTCAGCGGGGAGTCTGCTTCTCCCTCTCCCTCTGCCCCTCTCTTTATTTGTGTGTTCTCTCTCTCAAATGAATAAATAAAATCTTTAAAAAAAAGAATAAAGAAAGATTTATTAGGTCTGATCAAGTGAAAACGGCAAGAACAGGAGAAATGACAGTTGATTTGAAGAACTACCTAATTGTGAATTTATAAACAAAGCAACATATATTCAGACTCATACAATGTGAGAACTTAAAAAACACGTATGTGATAAGCGGTCTTTCATACTGGAATAATCCTTAGTGTCACCCTTGAATTCTAAATGATGCTAATATGTGTTTTGATGGTGTATTAGTTGGGGTTCTCCAGAGGAAAAGAATAAGACACACACACAGTTTATTGTAAGGAATTGGCTCATACAGTTATGGAGGCTGGGAAGTCCCTAGATCATTAGTTAGCAAGCTGGAGACCCAGAAGAGCTGATGGTGTAAGTTCTATTCCAAGAGCCAGGAGGCTTGAGACCCAAGAAGAGTCAACATTTCAGTTAGCATCCAGGGGCAGCAAAAGGCTGATGTACCAGCTCAAGGCAGTCTGGCATGAGTTCTCACTCAGCCTTGTTGTACTATTCAGGCCTTCAACTGATTGGATGAGGCCCACCCACATTAGGGAGAGCAGTCTACTTTATTCAGACTACCAATTCAAATGTGAATTTCATCCACAAACACCCTCACAGACACTTCCAGAATAATGTTTGGCTAACCATCCTGACAGCTGACACACAAAATTTACCATCACAGATGATCATCCTGTGTGATCAAGAAAACTTTAAATTATGTATACCATAGCCTATGTAATAAAACAGGAAAGCATAGCACTCATTTTAGAAGAATTATGTCCAAAATTACTAAAATAAAAATCCTAGTGCTGTAACCTTTATCTTAGAATGTCAATTTTCCACAAAAAAATTCTAGCATTCTGAGAACTCACTGTAGTTGGGAGTTTGTTAAGGCGCTACTGTGAAGAACCTATTTTTAGCTCCCATAGGTTGGTGTGACTGCTAGCTCAGAAGGAATCTTTCTGGAAGGAATCTTTCATGTACATGAATATGATGATCACCACACAAACAATTATCACCCCACATCCACCTCCTCACATACACCACATGACTTGCATGAGATTAGACACTTCTATAATTCTTGATATTCTGTGCCCCTCTATCAATTCACAAATGCCTTTAAAATGTAAGCTCTAAGGGAATCTATTTAATTTACTTTTTATGACCACCCTCACAGCATCTTGCCTAAGGAGACGTTTCAATACACTGTTTCATGAAATGATTAAAAGGACTGGCAGAATACAATTCTGGGGATATATATTTTTTAATAGTATGAACTTTTCAGTTTTGTTTATGCCTTATTTTAATAAATAGCAGATTTGTGTCATTATCAAATAAAATTGAAAATACTAGAAGTTCTTAAAACTCCTACAATTTGGCCATAAAACCAAACCTAACAACAGAAAAGTCTATAAATCTTTGTCATTAGTATTTTATGAGTAAAATCTCTGGCTAATGCTATAGTTTTTATAGACATTTGGCCATATTCAGGCTATTGATCATTTTAATGGAAGACACCTGCTTGGGAAAGAAACATCAACCAAGGGAAATGTGTATGTGTTTGTGATATAGATAATAGATTTTATATATATATATATATATATATATATATATATATAATCAGCCGTCTTCAGATCCCAGACATCTGGCACATATTCAATTGGCTACAAATAATGAAAATATTTGTACAATACATTATAATTTGGCTTGCAAGTGAGAAGTTAGAAATACCTAAATAGAACACAATTAAGCAATGACAATCTGCTCAATCTTTGGGCAAGTGATTATTTGAATTTCTCTTAGGTGAAATAGAGATAGAATCAATAAGATCTCTTTGGGGGAGAAAATATGTTAACTTCTCCTTTATTTCATAATGCTCATGTTCAGCGTGTAAGGGAAAACATGTGGATGTGGAGGTAGAAATTCCTGAATTCAAATCCTGATTGAGTCATGTATCCAGAAGGCCCGAGTTCCATCTTTTCTAAGCAAAGTGTTTCCCACTGTATATGGCAGGATTAGTGAACAATTAACTTGCGTGTTGTTTTCCCTCTTCCCTCAACCTTTTCAAGAGGAATCTTCATACTCCAAACTGGGACTTTCCTTACCCAGCAGGGGGAAGCTAATAAACTGGGCTTCATGGTTTGAAGGTCTGGGTAGGGCCTATAAACTCAGATACCCACAGGAGCCCAGCCTGAAACAAATGAGTAAATCCCTTTGGGTGGGACATGGTACATGTGACCCTGGGAGACAGCAGGTCATCATGGTAACTGAGAAGCATCTGTCCCACCTGAAGGAAGCTGACCCAACTCATCTCAAGCCAGCTGTTGCAACCAAGGTCTGTAGGCCCAATATTGCCAGATTTCCTGCATTTCTAAGGTATGAATCCAACATTTTATGTTAACTCTCTCAATTTTTAAATATTTGCAGCTTAAATTTTTTTTTTTTTAAACACAAAGTAGCAGGTGAGGCGTGTTTCCTGCTTAGAGTTCATCTAACACCACCAATTTGCCACTTGGGGCCAGGACCATGAAGAACTGAAACTGCATGATCTGACCAGGATGTAGTGGTTGGAGCTAACCAGAAATGACACACCTGGGCAGGGAGCCCAAGTCACAGGTTTTCCAAGAGGGCAAGACCTCAGCCTTCTCAGATACAGTACTACAGCAGCAAGACCTCTGCAAGAGTTAGCTCTCTTGGTGACTGTGAGGAACCATGCCAGGTCCTGTAGCTTAGAGAAACCTGGTGATGATTCTCCTTACCTGGGTTTGGCAGATAAGAAGAACCACCAGTGAGTTGGGGAACCACCAGGAGTTGCCCACCTCTGAACAGGCCAAACAACAGCAGGGCCTGCCACCAAGAACTCACTCTGTTAAGTCCCCAAGTTCTTGAATGGCCTGAGGCCAACAAGATCCTTCATACGTCTTGGAACTCATGGTTTCTTCTTTCTGGGTTTTCTCTCTCATTTTTCTAGAATAACTTCTTCAGTAACTTCTATGAAAGGGTACACTGGGAATCAACAGGTGCCTCCCATCTCGCTAGCCACCTCCCCCCCTGACCTTCAAGCCCAGTGAAAGTGCTGTCTCAGGCTGTTGGGGGTCACCAATTAGGGCTGGGGACAGGGAGCTTTCAGCTCCCACTCCTACAAGGAAATCCCAAGCCCAGAAGAAATGCTGGGTTTTCCAAAGCTCTCACTGTAGTACCATTCTTCTTTCTACCCATGGGTTCTATCCAGTGCTATGGGCTGAGTCTGGCACCTAATTGCCTCAATACGGTGATGCTGAGAAGTCAAAAGAACTGTAGAGAAAGGAAGACCTGGATTGAAATCCTGCTCCACCCACTTTCTTGGCAGACTACTTTATCTTTCTCAAATTTCAATATTTTCATCTGTCAACAGTGAGGACAGTCCCTACCTTTCTGGAATGTTATGAGAATAACCCATTTTTGGTACTTACTTAAGGTGCCAAAGGACCTTTAGAACACAGATTAGACATGACCTGAAATATTCAAACTCTTTTACCTGCACAACGAGAATATTATGTTTCCTTGTCCCTAGATATGTATTCATACTTAGAAGGGATCGGTGGCAGCTTGAATACACTTTATCATTACCTCCCTGTGCTTATTACTAATTCACGGAAGTCCTACAATGTTGGCTTAACGAACCTTTTTTTAAAAACCCTACTCATAAAAAGTCCTGCAAAAGATATTCAAAGTGCATATCTGGTTGATTTTGCTCAAGGAAATGACTTGAAAGCCTTTGAGACAAAGGAAAACAACCAGTCTCTTCAGCTGCTACAAATTCAATACATCTAATCTTTCATTCCCAGTGACTGGCTTGATCCGAGGTACAATTCAGACTTGGAGATTTCGTTAATTTTTCTGTCTAATGACTGAAAGCAAGCCAAATGTCAAATGAAACTTTTAATATGTAAGCTTATTTGTCCCAGAAAGAAATCTAGTTGGACTGAAGTTATGAATTCATGCTGGGCTCTGCATGTTAAGATTCAACACAAGAGCAGAATAATTTTTTTTTTCCAGGATGAAAACACCATTGACTATGGTCATTCACCAAGAGCAACTTGAAATGATCACAGACCAGCCAGCCTTGTTATGGCAGTAAGGCAAGCTCTGACCGTAGTCTCAAATTTTGTATATTCGTGCAAAAGAGCCACTAACTATACGGTCATAGACCATGCAAGACAAGAAACCTTTCCTGGTCATTTCCGGGAAAGGTTAACTCTGCGTAGTCTGGGTCCTTAAATAGATCATGTTCAGTTGTTCATATGTCGACAAGGTTTTCATAAATAACTGCAAGTTCCTTTATTACTATATGCACATGTTCTCTTCTCTAAGTCCACAGGACACCTTTCTTCTATTTTGATATCACAACTAGAATGTCTTCTAGGTACCTCAGCCTCAGCAGGTTCCAATACTCAGTTACTCATCCCACATCCCTCACAGACTTTATCCACCTCTTAATTTCTTGTCTCTGTTTACGGCACCCGCTTGCCCATGGCGTAAATCTCTTTCCCTCAACTCTCTCCCTTCTTTCTGAATTTCAACAGATCCTATCAATAGTGTCTCCAAAACGCACCTCAGATCTCTCCACTTTGGTTCTGATGGCCATCCTCTTGTCTCAATCTCTAGAACAGCTTCTTAATGAGACTTATCACTTCCACTCTTGCCCTTGTCAGATCTGTTCATCACACAGAAGGCAAGAGGTTTTTACAAAGCTCCAAAAATCAGATCATACAGTTCTTAAAGGAATTAAAGATCTTTCTGAAATAGCTGTCCCCACTCCCCTCTCATACCTTCTGTGTTTCTGTTCCTTATCTGGTTTCCCCACAACTAACAAATTGCAAGTATTTTATCCAGAGGTTTACTTTTTTCAATATGACTCCTTCACTAGGATATAAGGAGTGCTGGTACAATGTCTTGTTCAATGATTCATCCCTAGTAGCTAGGACAGTGGATGCATATAAATTTTGGATTGAGTGAATTAATATCTAGAGCTGGTGACAAGATGACTAATATTATTTGAGTATTCTTTCTATTACAGGAATTCAGGTTGGCATTTCAGATACATTATCCAATTCCTTTATGAGTAAGAATTCATAACATGGCTTTTAAAAGAACCTAGATATCACTTCACTTTTCTGCTCTCCTGAACAGATCGTACATACATATACATACATACATTTATAATGATTTCCTATGCTCTTCTTGAAGATAACTAAAGCCAGATATTCCAACGGTTCCCAAATGTTCTTCTCTGTTTAATGGCTATCTCTTTTATGTGAGTGCTTTAAATACATGTGCTTTTGCTAAGCACTTTGCAAAATTTGGTGAACGGATCATTCTTACTCATATACTTAAAGGCGATTATCACCACCCTTCAGCCTTAAACAACATCAAACAGTTACTTTAGAATGTCTTCTAGGGCCAACTTTTAATCATTTTCATCATTTAAGTTTCTTTAAATTTTTATTTATTCTTTTAAATATCATGTATAATTAACATACAGTGTTCTATTAGTTTTAAGTGTACAATATAGTAATTCAACACTTCCATACATCACCCAGTGCTCATCACAACAAGCACCCTCCTTAATCCCCATCAACTATTTCACCCATCCCCTACCCATCTCCCCTGTGGAAACCATCAGTTTATTCTCTATAGTTAAGAGTCTGTTTTTTGGTCTCTTTTTTTTTTCTTTGCTCATTTGTTTTGTTTCTTAAATTCCACATATGAGTGAAATCATATGGTATTTGTCTTTCTCTGACTTATTTCACTTAGCATTATACTCTCCAGATCCGTCCATGTTGTTGCAAAAGGCATTTCTTTCTTTTTTATGGCATATACATTTTTTATGGTGTGTGTGTATACACACACATACACACACACACACACCATGGCTTCTTTATCCATTCATCCACGGAAGGATACTTAGGTTGTTCTCATAGCTTGGCTATTGTAAATAATACTATAATGAACATGGGGGTGCATATATATTTACAAATTAGTGGGTTTTTTTTGTTTTCTTTGGATAAATACCCTGAAGTGGAATTGCTGGATCATATGGTAGTTCTATTTTTAATGTTTTGAGGAACCTCCATACTGTTTTCCATAGTGGCTGCACCAGTTTGCATTCCCCCCAACAGTGCACGAGGTTTCTCTATTCTCCACATCCTTGCCAACATTTCTTATGTCTTGTCTTTTTGATTCCAGCCATTCTAACTGGTGTGAGGTGCTATGCCATTGTGGTTTTGATCTGCATTTTCCTGATGATGAGCGATGTTGAGCGAACTTTCATGTCTGCTGCCCATCTATATGTCTTCTTCAGAAAAATATTTATTCTAATCTGCCCATTTGTAGATTGGATTGTTTGATTTTTTTTGCTATTGAGTTGTATGCTATTGAGTTGTATATTTGGGATATTGGCCCCTTCTTAGATATATGATTTGTAATTATTTTCTCCCATTCAGTAGGTTGCCTTTGCATTTTGTTGAAGGTTTTCTCTGCTTTATATAAGCCTTTTAGTTTGATTTAGTCTTACATATTTTTTGCTTTTGTTACTCTCACTTTTGGTGTCAGATTCAAAATTCATCCCTGAGAACTATGTCAAGGAGACCTAAGTTAACGTGATACCTAGGTTTTCTTCTAGAAGTTTTATGGTTTCAGGTTTTACATTCAAGTGTGTAATCCATTTTGAGTTAATTTTTGAGTATGGTGTAGATACTGATCCAGTTTCATTGTGTTACATGTGGTTGTCCAATTTTCCCAACACCATTTATTAAAGACACCGTCCTTTCCTCAGAGTATGTTCTTGGCTACTTTGTTGTAAATAAATTGACCACATATGGATGGATTTATTCCTGGGCTCTGTTCTGTTCCACTGAGTCTGTTTTTATGCCCATACCATACTGTCTTAATCACTACAGCTTTATAGTTTCAAGTCAGGGAACATGATGCCTCCAATTTTGTTCTGTTTCTCAAGATTGTTTTGGCCATTCAGGGACTTTTATGGTTCCATGCAAATTTTAGGAATGTCTGCTCTAGTTCTATGAAAAATACTACTGGAATTTTGATAGGGATTACATTGAATCTGTAGATTGCTTTGGGTAGTATAAACACTTTAACAATACTGATTCTTCTAATTCATTAGCATGGGATACTTTTCTATTTATTTTTCTCTTCTTTAATTTCATTCATTAATGTCTTGTAGTTTTCAATATATAGTTCTTTCACCTCTTTACTTAAATTTATTCCTAGGTATTTTATTCTTCTTGATGCAATTGTAAATGGGATTTTTTTAAAAATTTCTCTTTCTGATAGTTTGGTATTAGGGTAGAGAAATCCCACAGATTTCTGTGTATAGATTTTGTATCCTGCAACTTCACTGAACTCATTTTTGAGTTCTAACAGTTTTTGATGGAATCTTTAGGGTTTTTTATATATAATGTGTCATCTGCAAATAGTGACAGTTTTACGTCTTCCTTACCAATTTCAATTTTTCAAGGCCTTTTAATTCTTTTTCTTGCCTAAATGCTCTGGCCAGGACTTCCAGTACTATGTTAAATATAAGTGGCAGGAGTGGACATTCTTGTCTTCTTCCTGATCTCGGAGAAAAAGCTTTCGGCTTTATCACTTTATCATTTCCTTTCTTGAATGAATTTAAAAAGCTCACCTCCTGGAGCTTCCTCACACAACTCTGACCATTGTGTGGAATGTATGCCATACCCCTAATAGGCTATTATATATTGTCTCCTAGTATTTTCATATTTGTCCGTCTTATTTCCACCAATAGTGCCGACAGAGTTCATATCTTCAGGGTTGTTATTACTGTTGTCTTAAAATCTGTCACAGTGCCTAGCATGGTGCTGGGCCATTTAGTCAGTCCCTATCTTATACATTTTTATTAAAAAAGCCTTTATTATAGTTTTAAGATTCATTCATATAATTGCATGGAGGCGTAGTTTATTACTATTCATTGTTCAATATTTATAAACAGTTATATATTTATATAGTTTTATAGTTTATGCACATAGTTCCGTATATAATTTATGTAGAACATTTCTTCTTCTTTTGTACTACTTTCCTCTTTCTTTTTGTGTCAGGATACCGTACTGAGATATTTATGATTTGTTGTTTCTACTACAGAAATTAAAGAGAGATGTTTCATCTTCCCCTATTCTAAGGAGCCTGTGTTCTGAGTCTAGGTTCCAAAGTTTAAGTGTTTACAATTGGTTTCAGTTAACAGGGCAAAAACCAGAGGCTGCAAAACACCCACGGGATTACTCCTCCTACAGGTTATTTGGAGAGTACAAGAAAACTGAAGGAGGCTTGTGCTAGAGGAAATTCACAGGTAAAATTGCTTCCACATTTGGAGAAGAGATTCTGTTTCCCTAAGCCTTGGGAAGCAGTGGTGCTAGGTTGGTTCTGATAGATGCATTCTGCAAATAGAGATTATTTTCCCACTTGCATATTTGCAGCTCAGATTAGTTGATGCAACAGAATACTTATGGCAACCCAATGTGATGGACACATGTACATCCACATGGCTTTTGGAAGGGCAGGCATGGGACTGGAAAGTGTAAGCTTCTTGAGATGGCAAAAAGAAAAACAACTCTTGTCATTTATGCAGCAGAAAAAAAAAAATACAGGTGAGTAGATTAATAAATTATCCTACTGGTTTTTGCCCCAAACTTAACTGGCTCCATAGCTTAGTCTTTCTAGACTTGATAAATAGCCAACAAGCTCAGAAAATTAAAATGGCAGAAGAAATGCTCTAGACTCCATGCTGCAGGCCAGTCTATAAAGGAAGGACTTGCCTTTATATGTACCTACATACCCAGCACCTGGTGGGCATTAAAGGATTACAACAATAATATATCCAACACATAGCTTTATATCTCCAGAACTACTAGGCCCAATAAATCCAAGAAACTCTAATACACCTGTAAAATGGACATGTTTAGAAGGTAACCAAGAACTTTCCCAAATGCTTTCCATTACTGAAACCTCCCAACAAAAATAATAAACGTCGCCTGCAGAAATCTAGAGCTACATCCAGTTGATGACTCTGTTCAAGTCACTTGCCTGGAAAATGTAGGAAGCCAGCCCCCATGACACTCAGCACAAATCAGACACTTCACTCAAACCGAACAGACTACCCAAGAGCCAAGAATCTCTGCACTGTCAACCTCTAGAAGAAACATTATTTTGGAAAAGAAGGACTTGGTTGACGATAACCTTCAATACAAATAACGAGTGAAAACATGTGGGGATAAAATGCAGAACACAGGGCATAAGCAGGCAGAAGGGTAAAGAAACCTCCCTGGTGTTCCACACATTCATCTTTTTCCCTCTTGTTGCTATTTTGTCTGTTCCAACCTTATTCCACTTTTCACTGGGCGGCAGGCTTGCCATGTGTCCCTGCCATGCTTTATCCTCACATCCCCTTTTCCCCTCTTCCTTCTCCTCACTTTATTTAAAATAGATAGTTGTTCTACTTCTTCCCCAGAGTTTCTCTGTATTCTCATGCACACCAGCATTTCTTCTTCCCGACTATAAACTTTCACAGGACGTGATTGCCATGTGTTGCCAAACAAACGTGAATCTTTAAGGGTAAGCGTACCCACTAAGGTTAACAAGCCTGGTATTGTTGTGAGGTGAGGCCAGGGGCTGGATAAATGCAGGCAGGGAGAAATGGATTTCCCCACAGAGGCATGAAGTGACTGACATGGACAGAGCCCCTTCCCAGTCTGCATTTGTGGTTACACACCAGGGAAAGCAGGCCAGAAGGAATAATGCCTGGATGAGCCAAGAGAAATATGGAAAAGAATGGTTCTTTGGATTCTATGAATGTTTACTTCAATCTCTCAAAGCAGTTGAGAAACTAAGAGGTGCCCCTCCGCGGTTTTCAGCGAATGTCCTTACCCCCACAACCAACAGCAGGTGGGTGAGTGGTTACTTCAGCAAGTGTGGTAATAAATGACTTGGTTCATGGCTTGCTGGGTACAGACAGTTCTGTCACTGTGGGGTAGCTGGGTAGGAGCCCAGGACCACCTCAGATCTTAGTCTCCTCAGATCTGGTTGAGTGACAACCCAAAGCAAACGACACACCCCTTATCATGACCATTAAGCCATTTCATGATCTCTCTCCAGCTTTGTCAAATCACTGCTCTACTCATTTCCTTATTATCTAGCCTTTCCAATGCTATGTTTTTCTGGAATCTTCTATAATATTTCCATTTGCTTGGCTCTTGTTCCTTGCAGGGGTTGGGGAAAGTGGAGGAGACCTTTTCTCCTCTGTCAATTAAATTCTTATCTATCTATCATCTATCTATCTATCTATCTATCTATCTATCTATCTATCTATCTATCTATCTATCTATCTATCTTGTTGCTGAGGAGCCTGGCCCACCTAGTTCAGGCAGTAATAGATCATCCCCTTTCTGCACAAAGTCATGATCTGTCTCTGTCTCATGTTTCTGTCTCATCTACTCAAACCTGCTCCAGGCTGTGAACTCCATGAGGGCAGAGAATAGCTTAGACTTTTCATCAGCATGGCCCCCGAAATTCAAAACCCTAGAATTATGAGAATAAGCAAATGAAATGAAATGAGTGAATGAATAAAATCTTTGCCTCCTATAAACTCCCAAAGAGCTCCTACATACCTCTCCCTGGTGGAACTTTCAGGTGTTCAGCTTTTGTATTGTAGATATTTTTGCATACATTAAAACTCTCAGCCGCAATCTCAGTAACCTGTGAATAGATCTGAGGTTTGTTCTCTTACAGCCCCAACTGGTAGAACAAGACCTTGAATCCAACAGGTAGTTCAACACTGAATGGGCTAAATCGACCACTAGGTGTTCTCTGAGTAGAAGATCATTCCACGTTTGGAGAAAAATTTGAATACCTTGCAAGGAATGTAGTTCTGTTATAGGCACATTTATAATTTAAAATATGTTAACCAACTGTCGTCTGATAGTTGTTTATAAAGAACATACTTGCTCACTGTTGAAGAAGAAAATTAATCGTTGTTTTTATGTAATCAGTGCCTCTAAAGTCCTTGAGGGTACTCGAAAGCAGTTGATTTTCTTAAGTAGATTAATTATTTATAATATAAATTTACATAGTAAATTCTGTATAGAGCAGAAAGCTACATTTTATCACAGCCCCTTAAAATGCCACAAATTCTACATTAGGGGGATTCAAATTAATGAGGCTTCTTTGTTTCCTGATGTTTTGCTAATATTAATAAAAGACCAAAAAGTCTTCACAGCCTTCAAGTGGCTGATTCATTCACTGAGTCTCACCCCATACCGCACCGCCTTCCTCAGACTGAGAGGGGAGAGCAGAATTTTGCAGAGTAGCTCAGCTCTGTCACCCAGCACCACCCACCTCGTCCCCTTCCAGCCCACCCACTACTCTCTCTCTCTCTGTGTCTCCAAACCGTAAGCTCTTCTAGCTCTTTTTCCCTTCCCAAATGCTCCTTTATTCATTTTTCATTTTTATTTCCTTCCTCCCAAGCCCATCTTTGCTTTTTCTCCACACTTTGGGATTCGCCATGTTTATCATAAACCTACATCCAGAAACGGGACCGCCCCTTTGACAGTTCTAAGCAGAGCCATCCAGCTACCTGTTGGCCCTGCAGCCCTTCAGCCAGTAATGGTAAGAGAACGAACAATCCACTAGAGAAGCAGAAAACTTCACAGAAAGTTAATTCATGATGATAAGGTGGGTGTGCTTTGTAAATGGAGACGTGGGTATCATCGCTAGCTGTTCTTCTCACACTCTGCCATCCATCCTTTAATAAACACCGAGCACCAAGCACCTGCTGATTTTCTCTGCCCTCCACTGAGATATAAAACTGAGTGAGTCAAGGTCATCCCATCCAGCAGGGAAGGATGGTCTACTGTGGGAGAAAGATCCTGCTTGCAGGTACTGAACACACAAATAGCAAGTCCTCCCATGTGGGCGAGTGCCCACAGAAGCCCCTAGGAGGAAGCAACCACAGCCATCAGAGAACACTTCACAGAGAACTGAGTTTGGAACTGCACCTCGATGGTTGAGTGAGCATCTGTCAAATAGACAGATTGAGGACAGTCTGCTCCAAGACAGGGGACAGACTTTGCAGAGGCTCGGAGGTGTGAGAATCATATTATGTTAAGGAAGGTACCCATGAGATTGTTATCTAGAGGACGGGTGCTTCCAGGGTGGGAGGCAATGAGGCAAAAAAAGACAGCTTTGCCTAGGATCACAGGGGCCGCTCTGAGAACTCTGTCGTGCTGTATATAATTGAGAGTCTTTGAAACAGGAAGGTTACACAATCCAACTTCCTGAAATGGAATGAATACCTAAGTGAAGCCTGGGCATTGCTGGGAGTTCAAAACTAGTCTGGGGGCACACAAGGAAAATGTGTGGGACATCCCGTCAGAGGTGTGGGTGCATGTGGGCGTGTTTACGATGGGGAGTGGGGTCAAGTGTTGGTAAGGAGCGCCTTGGGACAGAATTCATCCCATGACGTGCTGTATCTGGGCACAATCAGCCTGACACAGGGCCGCTCTGCTGGTGAGAGGGTGGAGGAATCTGAGAGCAGCCATCTAAGAGAACGGGACCACCAGGGGACAGAACATGTTTTCCCTTCTCTGCTGCAAACCACTGCAGAGGGTGGTGCCTGCAGAGAACGACAGTGCCCAGCAGAGAGGTAGGTGGAACCATGGCGCCCCAAGGAGCAGGACAGACAGAATCGGGGCACCACCGTGCCCAGCAAAGAAGAGCCGCAGGCAGGGGCTGGGGGAACCGACCTTCAGGAGCTTCCAGATGCCTCAGGGAGCTAGACTCGGCAGGGGGCTGGGCATTCCGCACTAGGACATGGGTATCATGTGCCAAAGGCATTCAGGGGTGGATGCTATTAGTATCCATGGAGAGGAGAATCCTACGAGAAATTTAGGCTACAGAAAGAACATTTAGCTGGTAACCCAGGAGAGGAAACACAGGCACAAAGATGGGTTGTGAGGACCCTGGAATGATGAGGACAGACATGGATTTTGGGTAGGGCTAAGGGAATATAATTAAGGAGGTGGAAAGACACCTTTTTGGCCAGCTGAAGAAACTGATGTTGAATGCCTTGTGGTATTTGCTATCCGAGGGCTGGCAGTATGAGAAGCAATTATCAGAAGTGTCTACAAGCGACCCCAGGTACCCATCTGGCCTTGGTTACGATGACTTAGCTAGGATGAGTTAGCACCCGCATCTCTGTTTATTCCCCCACTGACAAAGTCACACTCACATGCACCAAAGCAAGGGAATGAGAGTGGGGAAGGTCGGGACACGAACTATCTCAGCAAAGCATCCTGGGATGGTGGGAAGATGGCAAGGAACTGGGCGGGGGAGGGGGGGCTTCTTCCCTTGCTACTTCATGGCTCCATCAGTTCCTCCTGTCCTCAGTGAAGTCGATTTCCTTTTTATTTTTTAAGATTTTGTTTATTTATTTGGGTGGGGGAGCAGAGGGAGAGAGACAAGCAGACTCTGTGCTGAGCATGGAGCTTGACGTGGGGCTTGATCCCACGACCCTGAGATCATGACCTGAGCTGAAATAAAGAGTCAGCCGCTCAACCAACTGAGCCACCCAGGCGCCCCAGTCAAGTCTCTTTCTTAACCCGTGGTATTGTGCTGCTGGAGAATTACTGTCAGACTCTGGAATATGACAAGTGAGAACAGGTCCAGTCAGGGAGCCACCTAGCATGACCCGGGGCAGGGTCTTAGGAATGATTCAACCAAAGTTGTCACATCCTGCAGCTATAAACTGTTGTAAGAGCATACTACATGATTAGGACCGTGTTTAGACAGAGACCCACCAAAAACAAAAGCCCCTCATAAATTGACCGCTACTACAATGACAGTGATAGAGAATAGAACGTTCTAAGCACTCCACCAACAGCCAGGATGAACCTTAAAGTACAGGATGGTCATGAATGTGCCCAGAGTCTTCAGACCTACATCTATATAAAAGACCATTTGCCCCTTTAGTTAGGGATATCCATAGGTTTTCTGGTGAAAGTAAAATCAGATGACATTCAAATGGATTGGCCGACTCAGGTAGTTGTCTTTCTAGAAAGAAATTAAAATTAGAAAGGTACCAACTACTTGCCACACACTTACTGTATTTTCATGTATCTCTTTGATTTATAAAATTAGACTCGCTGAACACTCCTTTTGGGACTGAATAACAAAGATGACTGGGATTGCCAGGTTCTGCCTCATCTTTGGTCCAAAAGAAGGCCTGGCCCACAAAGAGCACAGATTGAGACTCTTGAAATGAGAGTGATGACCAACCCACTGCCAATTTCAGAAAATCGCCCCTTTGATTCTACAAACTTAGTTTGATTGGGCTTTCCGTAATTTATGTGATTCCAAGCTTCTTCTCCCCTACACTATTTTGTTTGTTCGCTAATTTGTGTTTCCGTTTATTCCTTAACTCTTACAATGTAGTTGAAATCAACTCAGAGAGAATTAATTGTTTTTTTCAGGATAGCCATGTGATTTTTGCCTGTGCTTTGAAGTGATATAATTATGGCAACTGTGTTAACAGATCAAAAAGCACTGTACCAGAAATGTTTACTCAAATCCCACTCTGTAGCGAAGGACATTCCAGAAGGACAGCTTGGTTCTGGGAGCAAATATACCAGTCTGAAATAAGACCAACTTGCAAATATCTATTTCAAGGGAGGCAGATGAGAAAATTAAAACCAATGACACTTTAATACCCACTAAGACTTTGTATCAAATCGACTAGTCATGATGTGTCTTGGAGGGTAGGTTCCTGGGATCATGTATCTACTTTGCATCATATCAAGACCAATAATTCTTTTCATCTGGGCTCTGGGAAAATGTGACTTTTTATTGACAGGAAGCATATTGTTTTCAATTCTTTCCTGCTTTGATCCCACTTCACCTCTTTGTGTGTGTGTGTATGCTGTGATTTGCTCTTGGCCCCTTTAATATGCTTTTTGAACAGTATTCGGTGGGAGGCACTAGGTGGAGGAGGGAGAGCCCTCCCTTTCTGCAGAATGTTCTTTAGCTTATAAACAGCATCATCTCTCATCCTCCAAGTCAGAGTCCACTGCCGCTAACAAAACAGAATCTGGTATGTCCCAGAAAGAAAGGGCTGCCATAGCCATGAGGAAACTTGCCAAACAGAAATGCAAGAATGGGACCCATGACTTGGAATACACAATAGATTTAAAAAAACCTATAATTTTAAAATGGGACCTCCTTCATAAAATCCTGTATTAGGACGCCTAATGTGGCCACAAAGCTGTGAAGGCAACCAGATGTAAGGAGAGAGCTGAACTCAGACCAGAGGGTGGGAAGGGAATTCTAACCATGTTGTGGCGAGGTCTGGCTTTTAGAGGAATTATGGAGAAGCAGTTTTCTAGATGCCCCCACTCTTTAGCACACGGCCACAGGGAGAACCAGCCATGATACACCCTGTTTAGAAGTGCATGTTGGGACAGAATAAAGACCACACTCTTTGGCCTTCCCAATGTGGCAGAAGCTCCGTCTCCTCCTGTTCTCTCCTGAGCACCCACAGTCTAACCACCCATTTCCTCACTGCCCTCAGATTGTACCCCTCTCTCTCAGTCTCTGGCTACTCTGTCCATATTGCTTCTTTTACCTGGAATGTTCCCTTACACCCCCACCCCTACGCCCTGCCATGGCATCTCTGTAAAACTCTACCCATCATTTTGGGTCCAGTTCTTACTCTCCTAGGCAGAATGAACGCTTCCCTCCAAATACGTCCTCTGTCTTCTCTGTCTCAATACCTATCTCTGCTTCTCTTTCTTCCCCACTCTTCCTCTTTCTTTCTATACACACACCCATTCATTCTCTTCATCCCTCCCCTCCTCTCTTTCTCTCCCTCCCTCTCTCCCCCTCTTCCTCCCTCTCCTTTTCTTTCCTGGCAATTTCAAAATATTCCACATCCTGGAAGCTAGAAGTTTTCTTCATGATTCATTAGGTGGCGAAACTGAAATTTATTGGAATAACTGAAAGTTACTCATCATCTTGATCTGGCTCTCCTGTTATGAGAATTCATACATTTTCTGCAAACAAAACAAAATAAAACAAAAACAAGGACAAAAAGACATGAGTTGGACCACAGGTTGCTATCCCAGATTCCACTGGAAATATGAGATAATACTGGCTATCAGCTGTGCTAATACCAGGAACTGGAAGTGTTCCTGGAAATTTTCCACACAAGCCCCCCACCCTTGGATGTGCAGAACAGACTTGGGTAGCAATTCTAGTGCAAAAGGGATGCCCAAGCCCTGGCCCAGACCCAGACCCAGACGGGTCCTGCTTCTCATTTCTCCCCTTCGGGGCACTATGTAGTCCACCAAGTGGCCTAAGGATGCCCATGTATGTCTCACTAATTCACTCCACTAGACAAGAGGCTTATCTTCAGGTCTTTCCTCGATAATCCCATCTCTGTCCTGGGCTTTTGCTGAGCTGCCTGAGGGTCAATGCCCTTGGGCTTCCCATCTGCTTCTGATTTGATTGAGGGAATCCCTTACTTCCATGTTATTTTCTGAACCATTAGCAAAAGTTTCTAGAACAGCACCCCGGGCTTTTTCTTGAGAGCATGCTTTCCTGGCAGTGAATCTCTTAACTTCAGCACCTTTTGATAACTATATAGGCTGGGAATTTCCCACATCATCATATCCCGGTTCTTTTTATCCCCTCAATATATCTCTCTTCTTGTGTTGTACTCTAAGTAGCCAGAAAAAAGCAGGCTACAGCCTCAAACATTTTATTGGGAAGCCTCCTCAGTTAAATAACCGACTTCATCATTTACAAGATCTGCTTTCCACGTAACTGTAAGGCACTGTTCTGCAAAGTCTTCTGCTGCCTTATATCTAAGATCCCCTGTTCCTCAGTTTTTAATAACAGTTCTCATTTCCTTCTGAGCTCTCACCCATGATGCCTTTAACACCCATATTTCTAGAATAGTCTGTTCACAAGGATTTAGGTATTCTTTAAGGCAATTTATGGTTTTTTCTACCATGTTTCTCACTTCGAAGTCTTTACTAGGTGTGTCATCAATATCCATTTTCCTACTAACAGCCTGGTCCAGACAATGTTGGCATTTTTTAAATCATGCTTCTCAAAATTCTTTTAGCCTCTGCCCACCCTCCAATTCCAAACCACTTCCATATTTCAGGTATCCCACAGCTGCAGCCCATGTCCTGGTCCTCAAATCTGTATTAGTTCTTATTTCTCTTGTAATATATTATCACGAATTCAGTGACTTAAAACAAATCTGTTCTCTGAGAATAGATCTAGTTCCGTAGGTGAGAAGTCCAACATGGGTTTCTCAGGGCTAAAAACCAAGACCGTGTTCCTTTCTGGAAGCTTTGGGGGAGAATCAATTTCCTTGCCTTTTCCAGCTCCTAGAGGCCACCAATATTACTTGACTCTGGTCCTCTTCTTCCATTTTCCTTCCTCCATCAGCACCGTATCTTTCTGACCTTTCTTCCATAGTCACATCAGCTCTGACTGTGAGCACAACCTGTAAAGGCTCCCCACTTGTAAGCACTCATCTGATTAGGTTAGGCCAACCTGGACCATCCGGGAAAATCTCTGCATCTCAAGGTTCTTGATCTAATCAGATCTGCAAAGACCCTTTTTCCACATCAAGTAACAGATTCACATGTTCCAAGAATTAGGGCATGGACATCTGGGGACATCATTTTGGGGTACATTATTTTGCCTACCGCAATATCACTTACTTCAGATTTCATAGGATTTGGTACACAGCATGTGAAGGATAGGTCAAAACAAAAGTTATTTTTTAATGGGGAGGATGAAAAGATGGTCAAATTAATGATCATTTTCATGCACTGCATTTTAGTATATACTCAGTGAATACCTGTTAACCTGTTAATTTGGATTCTAGCAAGATTAGGTATATTATAGTAATGTCAATATTTTAGATTTTATAGGACTTTATAGAATTCACTGTGCTTTCAGATCTCACTGATTAAATAAGTAAATATTTTGATATGTTTATATCATGATACATACTGTCTATGTTCAACATGTTTTCTGTCCTGCTATCCAGACAGGAAGAACAAATCACACCATATCATCTGGTGGATGTGAAGTAGTTTACTATACTAAATTAATCCAATTTATGCCGCAAATGACAAAATAAATATTTTGTTTATCAAGTCAAATTTGCTTAGTGTTATTATGTTTAAGGATTTAACCTTAAAGTGGATGACCTTCAAATACCAACTCAATGCACATGCAGTATTTGGAGTTTAAGAAGGCACCAAAATGAGATGAGTATTTGTATTATTTTTCATGTATAGGTAAGGAAAACGCCACTCTGGCAAAGTTTTGCAACTGGTTAATAGCAAATCCAGGTTTAAACCCAGGATGTGTAATTCCATAGTCTGTGCTCTTGACCGCTGTTTTGCAGATTCTTAATGAGAAGGTTTTACTGTTGATGGTAGCTTTATAATTAGGTAACCCTAATGTAAGCTGGGCTCCTCATTGTCCAGACTGAGCAGAGGCTCACTTTAAAAAAGCATAGTAATTTTGTTGTGCACAAACACATTACCATCGAAATGTCAAGTATATCTAATCTGTCAAAGAAGTAACAAAAGAAGGCTTGTAGAAGATCACAAAAATTCTCTTTAGACCATCTCTCTCACTCTCAAGCTCTCTTACATGCTTAACTGAGGCTTCCAGCATCTATAAAAATACTCTGCTTCTCTGCTGTCCTGGAGCCAAATACATACAATAAATCCCCAAGTTCAATGAAAAAGGCAAAGAGAATCAAAGTATCTGGTTAGTAACCCTTGAACTGTAACTAATTAGTATCTTTTTTTAAAAAAAGATTTTATTTATTTATTTATTTATTTATGAGAGCGAGAGAGAGCAAGAGAGAACGCGCACAAGCAAGGGGAGCGGCAAGCAGAGGAAGAAGCAGACTCCTCACTGAGCAGGGACCCCCCCCCCCGATGTGGGACTGGATCCCAGGACCCTGGGATCATGACCTGAGCTGAAGGCAGACGCTTAACTGACTGAGCCACCCAGGCATCCCACTATCTTTACTTTTAAAATAAATGGGTATGTCTACATGGGAGTTAAATCTCCATCAAGTTCTGAAAATTCAGATTTCAAGTAGAATTTAGAGATTACATTAAGAAAAATCCCAGGTTTTAGTTGAAAGATCATTAAAAATAATTCTAAGACTTAAAAAAAATTATTAGCCTACTAACACAGTATTTTTCTTCAATACCTCTGGATTTCAGTTATGTGGACCAGTAAGAGAAACGACTGAACTAGGAAAATTTTAAGGTCCCTTCAAGCATTCTGCCATCCTTGATTAAGTAACTCTTCCTACAGTGGGTTCTACAAACTCCTTTTGAAATACAGCCAAGAAATAGGAAATTCAAATTATTAAGTCTTCATGTTATTTGCAACTTGGTTGTAGGTTTTATTGTAACAGGATATAGAATGGGACTTCCAGTTCTCTTAGGGTTTCATTTAAAGCTTCTAACTGAGGAAACTGAGCAATAAATTCTACCATATTCTGAAAAGAAAAACTGGATCCATGTCTGCAACCTCTTGTAAAACGTCCAGTGGCTCTCACATCTATGAGCTGATATAAGAGAAGGCAAGAGATCCATTATGGAGAGGAAACTTCATGAAGGATCTTTCATAGTTGAGAAGAACTTTTCTTCCCTGGGCTTCTGTTTCTCTGCCACCAAATCAAATGAGGGGAGGCCAAGAGAGCTACTCATAAAAAACTGGTTGTTTTCCAGAAGAAGAGACTTTTGTCTCATCATCACCACCCTGCACCATACATAGTTCCTGAGCTGTAAAAACAGGTAGGCTGTCCCATGCTGCTACCAGAAAAGAAAGAGTGTAACAGAGTTCTTGGCAGAGCTCAGCGGTCTTGGGGTTTGAAAGCATGTATGGAAACAAGACTCCTCATCTGCAGAAGATGAAGGTGGGAACATGTTTGGAACAATCCTCAATATAAAACGAGGAGAGAGGACAACACTTGGGGCAAACTGTGCTTCTATAGTTTGGAAAAGCAGAGTTTCCCAGCAATCAACCCAAGGCTCAAGGAGTTAACTCAGCTCAAAGTGTATTGAAAGGACCTCTCTGCACAGATGTGGGAAACACAGAGACGTGGGGCATGAGCTGGGGGAGGATCGTGAAGGGTCTAACTGGAGACTATCTCACCCCACCAGGGACCTGTTGTGCAATGTGGGGGACCCTGTGGAGATGGTGTCTGCTCTAGTGAACCTCATGAAAAAATGCTTGCCATGATAAAGAATATTTGATGGGTAACAGAACTGAAAAAGCACTGGCTCAACAACAATAACAAAAAAAGGAAACCCTGCTCCCTTATGCCCCACCTTATGCCTTTTCTTGAAGGAGTAAGGAAGGAAATGCATCAAGCACTGAGAGGAACAGACTCCGCCCCCCGCACACACACTCCCAATCCTGGCTGTGGAATCACCATCTGGGCCAGATCTGGTGAGGAAGGAGAAGTTTGGAATTGGATGAATGTTTTATAAGTTTCTATTTAAATTGGACTGAGGTGTTTTGGTTTGTTTTGTTACAACCTTCACTGACCGAATACTCTCAAATACCCAGAAAAAGTCTGAGGGCTGCCTGAGATATCACTGAGATCCAAGGAAGGACAGGGAATATTTAAAAGAAGTGGTGGGAAAATAAAGCTCCTACCTGATCTCACCCGAGGGAGTTCGCCAATTTAATACATCAGTTGATTTACCCTTGAATCTTTTCCTCTTTAAGGATTAATCAGCCATATTGGGGGAGGGGTGGGGAAAATGGGTATCTGCTTTTACTTGTGTTAAAATTTCCATTTAAAAAGACAATGGGGAAGGGCGCCTGGAAAAAAGAAGATAATGGGGTATCACTGTTGAATATTGCTTCCACAATTTCCATGAGCTTCAAGGAGAGAAACAAGCTGGATTGGAAATGAGAGAAGTCCTTCCCCAAGCTCTGTGTCAAAGGTGACACTTGATTCCTTCCTTTGACTAATATCCAGGAGGAAGATGAAGAATTTCTACAAGCAGATTTTATGATTAGCACATAAAAAGCACAGAATGAGACAGAAGATGGGATGGTGCAAAGCCTCTTTGGCTTAAATTTCTTTAAAAAAAAAAGAAAGAAAAAATGGTGGTATGTTAGTATGATAATGGGACATGGAGTAGAACATTGCCAAACATTATATTTTATAGAGTTTGATTTAGGAGCAAGAACTAATTGTGTTATACTACATTTTGCTTATCATGGATGCAACATAAATCAGGCCTTTTCCTAAATGCATAAAGATGTATTTATCATGAACAAAGGAATATAATCATCATGGCAGAAGAGTAGAGATTTTCATATAAAACAATGACTTCCTACCCAGCCACTCACCTCAGCTTTAAGTATATTTATGGGTATTAAGGTACTCCCTTTAATCTCTCTGAGCTTCAGCCTGTATTCTAAATTGCTATAGATGAGAGAGTTCATTTCTCCTATGAATTTCCACTGTGTTCATACAAATAGCCAAATGATGATAGAAAGTCTAGGTCTGAACTGCGAGGAGGTACATTTACGTAGTGTCTGCTTTCTTTCCCTTTGCAGGGCTCTTCAGGGAAACACCTTGCCCCCATAGGAAACCTGCCTGCAAGGTTGCTCAGGGCAGATGCCACAATGTAGAAGGGCTGAAGCCCCATCCCACCAAGGAGAATATGGTAGGAGAATGGACACGAAAGAAGCCAGCGGACCTCTGTGCCTTCCCACCCAGAACGTAGTCTTGCTTGTGAAGGTCACCCTTTGATAGACTTTATTTTCCCTATTCTGGGCAAGTTCCCTATTGGGACACAGTAGGGATTTCTGAACATGTCCCAGAGCTTCAGTATTTTATACACAGATGTCTGGACATGGGGGTGGGTACATCAGAAAGAAGACTAGAACGACAAAAATGTAGGATGGCATGACTGATGCCTCACTTAAGATCTTTGAGCCTCAGTTTACCTACAGTTAAATCATGGTTCTCCAGGGTCTCATTCAGCTCTAACACTTAAATTGTTCAATGAAAATGGTGGAAAGGGACACAACCAAAACAATGAAATAGCACATGGCTGTAGGAAATAAGTCTTTCCAAGGAGCAGACGGCAGGGAGTATGGAGGAGGGGTTAGGAAGGAAGAGAATTTCAATGCAACTATAATTTATACCCATAGCATATAAATTTAGTCAGTGAATCCTGAACAAATTTAAGAGTACAGAAATAATATAATTAAAGTGCCTGTCAACCAGTTAACAGTAATGTGGAATAGCAATTTATATATAATAATTTATACATATGAATTATCAATATAATTATATGCTCTCATAAACATAGCATTATATTATAATTGTTATAAGTATATAATTACATATAATGGTATGATAATATAGTATACATACTATAGCTATATTATTTGAAGTCTTAACTCTTTCAGATCTGGAGTTGTAAATACATATATTAAACAAAATGTAAACTCTGCTATTGCCTACATAAGTGGCCATCCTTCAGATTTTACCAGGAAAGAAAGATGTGACAAGGCAACATCAAAGAAAAAATAATGGGTGATAATAAGAATTTGGCGATGGACTTCAAATATTCCAGAATGAGTTGTAGATAAACTCTGTAGGTAAGGCACTTAAAGTGCCTGTCTTTAAACTCTGTTGACTTTTCCTCAAAACACAGCTTTATCCTGCCCAAGCAAAAAAAAAAGTAGAAATGCCCAGAAAGTAGAAATGTGGTGAGTCCCACCGAAGAGGAGAGGGGTAGGGAGCAGGACATGTCAGGGGCAGGGTGGTCATGAGGGCTGTGCTGGGTGGTTGTCTTTATACTTCTGATACACTACAGCAAATATCCAAGTGTACTATTGGTCTGTGGTTTCATCTGCCCATTAGCTTTGCCCCTCCTGGTCCCTTTCCCTTGTCCTCTCAGTGCCTTACAACCCATTTCATGCTCACATATGAGCCGCTCTGGAGGTAAGCAGGCACACGGCCCATGGTGGGCAGTTCCTTGGCAACACATCACATCCATTTTGCTTAATATGGCACTAGTATGGAATTGCATATAACAGCTAAAGTATAAGCCACTTTCATTTCTATTGGTATTCCCCAAGTCCCCTGACATTGAATCTGCTTCTTGCTGCTTCCCTAATTATTACTTCAACCCCATACTGACCGATACCATCAACAACCTCGTCACTCTGTATGGCATTTATCTCCCAGAGCCACTACTTCTTGTGTGAAGAATGGCATTAATCATCAGATCGAGCTCCAAAATTCCTGCTCCCTCTAAGACTTGCAGTAGCGCATACCTCATGGAGGGGCAGGACTCTTCAGAGCAGTCATAGCTAGAGCCAAAATGGGGAGGGAGTGGTATCAGATACGAAAGTAAAATCCTAAGAAGAATCAAAGTCAGAAGCAAGTTAATCTCAAGCCAACACAGGTTCGAACCCAACAATTACCATCTAAACAGAATGGATCCTTTGAGCTATTGTTGCAAGCTTTAAACAACGATTAATAGAATTGTCAGGAGCCATTTGGGATCTTTTGATTAAGGGGGGGCTGCAGTTTCCAAAGTCAAAATCACCTTGGAGGGGGGTTGCTTCACTGCAAGTCAATGGAGAAATGATACCCAGTAGGAGCCTGAAGGCCAGGTGATGTAAGCTTTGCAAAAAAGTGTATTCCTCTGAGCTGGATTTGAGACATTACATAACTGGCTTCCAGGAAAAAAAAAAATGACATCAATAAGCTTCCAAATTTCTGCAGTCCAGACAAGCTTCTATTTTCTTTTTATGTCTAAAAGATCTCAATGGGCTATGTCTCAAAAGCAGAAAGCTTTGGTAGCAGCAAAGGGTCAGCTGGGGGTCACTGGGAAGAGAGATCAAGGAATGAACCAAGTGCCCAAAAGAAAACAGAATGAAACCCAAAACAATCTGGAAAGCAATGGCAAGGACGCCGCTTTTATGAAAAGCCCCTTCTGGAAGGCATTTGCTGGTCTCAGTGGGCTTTAGCCTGAGCCCAGAATCTGGAATTTATTCCATAAACATTTACAAAGTACTGCAATAACTCACAGAGCACCCTGCCCCATTCCTTCCCTTGCCTTCCTTTTGCACATGTGTGCATCTAACCTCAGATAGGACCACGACACTCATGTGTGAATATATGCATATTTATAATTATAAATATATGCATATTTATAATTATAGCCTTAATATTACAACTTCATAGGAGCAGGTTTTAAATAGCTGGGCTAGAAAGTCATATGTGTTACATATCTATACACATGTTTTTAACATGACTGGTGGCGATATGTTTTCTAGATGGATTCATTTCTGGGCTCATGTTAACAGCTTACCATGCACCATCATTTCTGAGGACCCTGGGCTTCTGAACCTCAAATGGCATTGGATCAAAAGAAAAATCCCATTCAGCAATTCCTATGGGGGGAAAGTACCCAGCTGTATCCGGAGGTCTCCTCCCCGCCCCCCCTCCCCATGGGCAGTCTTGAACAGGAAATCTAACCTCTCCGAGCCTAAATTTTGGTATTTGTATGTCGAATGGGTTAAACCAGTCTAATGATTTCCAAATCTGATTTTCTGAAGTCCTAAGTTCCCCAGAGGTATCTTAGATGCCACCGTGGGGGTCAGGAGGAGGCTCGGGTGACCGCCAACTCCAAGAAAGCAGTTTTGCTTCTGTCTTATATGTTGCAACTCTGCACAGAATGTCATGGGATAAAAAGAAGTTTGTTGCTAAAAAGCGATTTATAATAATACAGACCTAATAATAAAGGTACCATAGCGCACCTCCTATAAGTCAGAAGGTCCCCTGGCCACTTCCATTTGGGGAGCTCCTGATAGAAGAAGAAATTCTAAAATAGGTTTTAAAAGTGGGGTACCTGGGTGGCTTACTTGGTTAAGCATCCAACTTCAGCTCAGGTCATGATCTCACGGCCCTGGGATCGAGCCCCACATCAGGCTCCATGTTCAGCGGGAGTCTGCTTCTCCCTCTCTCTCCCTGCCTCTTCCCATGCTCGGGTGCTCTCATTCTCTCTCTCTTTCTCTCTCAAATAAATAAATAAAATCTTTAAAAAAATAGGTTACAAAAATGGTGAATTAGACAAGGAGTGTGTTGAATATCCTTCAGTGCTGTCAATGTTTCTCAATGCTGGATGCGTAAACTTACTGGAGACAGCCTCCCGATTTGAGGTCCTTGGTAAACATAAGGCCTAGGCTGGATGGTTTTCTTGTCTCCCTTCAAATCTTACCCTCAGAATAATACCTGGTCCCTGCCAGCTTCCCTACTCTGTGCATCTGTGTGTCTTGGTAGCCCTTGCTTCCACGAATGGAATGTTCCAGTAAAACCACTCTGCAGGGGGCGCTTGGGTGGCTCAGATGGTTAAGCGTCTGCCTTCGGCTCAGGTCATGATCCCAGGGTTCTGGGATCGAGTCCCGCATCGGGCTCCCTGCTAGGCGGGGAGCTTGCTTCTTCCTCTGCCTCTGCCTCTCTCTCTCTCTCTGACTTTCATGAATAAATAAATAAAACATTAAAAAAAAAAAAAAAACCACTCTGCAGAAAAGCTCCTCTATTCAAGGACCCAGAGAACTCCTAAGAGTTCTTCATAGGTTTCTGTTGTTACATCTTTCTAGATATAACCTTACAAAGGGCCTTAACAAGGTTACTTGATTTCAAGAAACACATCATTTCAACGATCAACATATTCAATTAGCCCAAATCCAATAAAATAAAGAAATATGAATAGTTGAATTTGCAGTAATGGGAGCTGACAACTATCGCAGTCTGTTTTTAATCAGTGCTGCTTATTTCATGAAAGATGAAGATCTAGTAAAATATTTCATTTTCCAACCATCTAAGCACTGAAAAGAACAATAAAATTGGACTATGAATCCTAAGTAGTAAAAACAGCCCCATTTTTTAAAGCACAGAAGTGAGAGATGTAAAAAAAGAAAAAAAGTGTCTCCCGTCCATGGGTGGTAGGGCATAAAGCTGTTTAATTATGTTCCATGGCATGAGGTAAACTTGTCCTTTGATAGCTTTGTAAGGTGCTGGACTGCATTTGACCAGATAGTCAAAGAACTGGAATTATTATTATTACTATTATTTTGAGAAAGGGGGGAGGGGCAGAGGGAGAGGGAGAGAATCTCAAGCAGGATCCACACCCAGGGCGGAGCCCATCGAGAGTTGGATGCTTAACTGATTGAGCCACCCAGGAGCCCCTGGAATTATTTTATTAGGTGCCTGTAACCAGTGAGTGTTGTTTGAATTAATTGGCTTCACCGGGTAGAACAGTTTATGGGAACATGACCCACAATGCAACATACAAGGACAGAGGAGAGCAGGAGGTGCTCATGTCTTTGTGGGGTATTACAGATGTTTGAGAGCAAAGACGCACAGATGAGAAGAGTCTGATTCCTATGGGCCCCCATTCTAAGATACGTAGGCTGGGGTCACTGCTACCTTCTAATTCCACTGACTTAGTGGCCTATGAATCAAGCTAAGCTGTGGGTACTCCAGACGGCAATCAAACCTATACTCAACCCTGCTGGTTTCAGTTTATCTTTGGCACTTGTGGATTTAACCCTCATGGTTTTGAGGGTTCTCAAGAGCCCCGGAAGCTCTATGCCATGTAACAATTTATCATTTTGTTAAGGAATACATTTGACTCTTCTGCTTCAAAGCTTCATATGCAAGGAGTCCCTTAGCACGGGAGTGGGCCCAGGTGGTCTCTACCGACCTATACCTCAGGCTGGCTATTTTTGTTCCACACTTTTGCTACCTTGGCAATACTTTTCTGGCAGTAAAATTCATATTCTTCTTGAAAAGAAAATCTGCTGGGCGCCTGGGTGGCTCAGTCATTAAGCGTCTGCCTTCAGCTCAGGTCGTGATCCCATAGGTCTGGGTTCGAGCCCCGCATCGGGCTCCCTGCTCGGTGGGGAGCCTGCTTCTCCCTCTCCCACTCCCCCTGCTTGTGTTCCCTCTCTCGCTGTCTCTCTGTCAAACAAATAAATTTTAAAAAGTAAAAATTTCTTAAAAAAAAAAAAGAAAAGAAAATCTGCTAATGCAGTGATGAAATGAAGGGAAAATAATGTACGTCCAAAGCAGAGTTCTTTTTTTTTTTTTGTAAAGATTGTATTTATTTATTTGCCAGACAGAGAGAGTGTACTAGTAGGGGGAGGGGCAGAGGGAGAAGCGGACTCCCCGCTGAGCAGGGAGCCTGACGCGGGGCTTGATCCCAGGACTCCGGGATCATGACCTGAGCAGAAGGCAGACGCTTAACCCACTGAGCCAAGCAGATGTCGCCCAAGGCAGAGTTCTTAACCAGAACTTTTTTTTTCAATTTTGAAGGCGAAACAGCTATATTAGCAAAGGCAACACTGCGTTAGAGATGGTAAGACATTCAGTGGCTGCCAGGAGCTGCTGGGGGTGAGGGAGGCAGAGGGGAAAGGGATAATAGGTGGAGCCCAGGGCATTTTTCCAGCAGTGAAAATATTCTCTATGATACTGTAATGGTGGGTATATGCCATAGAAGTGGACAACCCAAAAAGAACCCTAATGTAAACCATGAACCTTCGTTAATAGTAATAATGTATCAATACTGGCTCATCAATTGTAACAAATGTCCCACTCTAATGCATGACATTAATAAGAAATTATTAATTTCCTGCAGGCAGAGGACCGTATATAGGAACTCTGTGCTTCCTGCTCAATATTTCTATAAATGTAAAGCTGCCCTAAAAATAAAAGGTATTCATTCTAAAAATTGCATCAGAAGGGGGCTCTAATCTACACACCAGGGACAACTCCATAAATACTGTAGAAATGGAAAAATGATCCACGAAACCATTTCAGCAAGTGCGTACACCATGCTCAAAAGCTGTTTATCAAGTGAGAAATAAAATGTTCATCAAAATTAAATATGCAGTTATCTGGTTATGATAAAAAAAATAAACCCTTTCACTGAACAGCGATACTGGCAGACGCCAAAGGCTTGTACAAATATTTCTATGAAGTGACTAGTAAAACCACTGGAATGACCTTTTCCATGTGTAAATTTTAGGAAGCATTTTTGTCAACGTTCCATGGTGTGAAATTAACAGGGAGGGCCACTTGACCGCAAAAACATGTCTTCAGAGTTGAAGACAGGAAATGCACATAGATTAAAGGAAGATGCCTTTTGCAAATGTGCACATCCAAGAGGGAAGAAGAAGTTGTTGAGTGTAAAAAATCTGAGGGCAGACCATCTCCTCTGATACCTTACTGAGCTGCCCTAGATCTTGGGGTCCCCTTCCTGAGCAGCTGTGATCCACGTCTCGCGGCTGTGCAATCCATTTCTTCCTCACCTTTGTCTTTGTCCACAAGTCAGAACATCTTATCACTGTAGCAGTTTTGGCTAATTTAGGTTACTTGCAGAAGAGTGTCAGGTAATAAAGGGTTGGGTTTATTAAGAGCTATATACATACAAATGACTTGATCTCATATATCTAGAACTGTTTAGGGTCTGAAAAGTTTCATTAAAATCTTCAGCTATTTTGTGGAGAGGGGAAATGAAATGTTCCTTGAAATTAATCAATTGAGGATTCTTGAAGGCCTCGGGAAGATTCCCTTGTGAACGAGAAGGTCTACTTTAATTTGAAGGCATTGACAACGTTCAGTGTCCCAGCAGAAGGAAAGTGAAAATTCTCTTGTATTTCAGAATAAAAGTTCGAATGATGGAGCTAAGTGTTCAGGAGGAACGTATGTGGGAGCCAACTGAACCAAAAACCAAAAACCAAGAAAACGAAACGTGTAATAGCAACTCATACTAATATCTTCTTTTCTATAGAGATCAAAACAAAATTTCAGAGAAGCAGGGGAGCTTATAAATAAAATAGCGGTACAAGCAAATCTGAAAAGGCATGTTTCCAGCTCAAAATGTAATTAACCAGGCACTTTGCAATTACTGACAATTTGGGGTTTTCAGTCTTATCACAGATCTTCCTTGAGCTACATATGTTACTGAGAAAATTAGCCATGTTCCATAGCAATAACAAAGGCATCACTTTGAAAAGCACCACATAAAATAAACATTGCCTCGAAAACTGGAGGAGTTGCTAGGAAATTATGTCAAGCGCAGTCCTCTCCAGTTACAGCTGATTTTTCCATTTTATATCTTCCTCAATCATTAGGGCTTAACCCCTACAGGAATTTACCCAGGACAGCTTACATACCTCCGCCAATATAAATTTTCCAGGGGTTCCTTTTGATCCTTAGAAGGCCTTAGGCATTAGTGCTAAGAATTTTGAGCCAGGTCAGCTCTTCTGGAAAAGGGCAATGCTTATATTCTTGACCATATGGGGGTTTGTCCTGACCAGAAGATGGAACCAGGCTGGGTCCATGGGGATATTCACATTTTCCTCTTCTATTGCTACAGAATGAATCAAGGGGGAAAAGGCTTAGTGGCAAGCCAAATCAAATGATTTGAGTTATTTTAAGAAGAAGCAATTCATTGCACTGGTTGCCAAACTTAAAATGCCTGGACAGCCTGTTCAAAGAGCCAGCAGCGGGAAGAGAAGAGATCATGCCAGAAATTGGTGCCAAGAAGCAGAGGGAGCTGGGGCAGCTCCCCCTCCTATGAATTAGCATTTCAATGGTCCGACTCACCAGGGCTCTGAGAAAGTCCTAGAGATTTCTCAGCTACTTCTATTTGCACCTTGGGTTCCTAAAATCTCCCTTTGCATTTATTTCATCCACTCTCTACAGGTGGGTCCCTGATTCACAGATATAAACAGGAGTAGATGATACAGGGAAATAATTCACTGCGAGGTTCGGATGTTTCTTCCTCTCCATACCGAGTGCTCCCGTGTGCGCTGCACCAGACAGAGCCCAGAGCATGCTGCATCCACTGTCTTATTAAACCTCACTACACCTTGTGAGGTAGTATGACCTTCCCCACTGTGAGATGAGGAAGTGACACTTGGGGAAACCGGAACTGGCCCAACGTATCCACATAATAAGTAGCAGAGCAAGAATTTGGAAATCTAAATCAAGTGTATGGGAAATGAAACAAAACATTCATTCTTAATCCACACACAAATAACTCATTAGTTACAACAGTAATAAAGTGAGCACCTAGTAAATATCTGGCCCTGTGCTAAGGTATTTTGCATGCTTGACTCCCTGAATCTAATTTTTTTAGAGATTTATTTATTTATTTGTCAGAGAGAGAGCACAAGCAGGGGGAGTGGCAGGCTGAGGGAGAAGCAGGCTCCCCACTGGCCAAGGAGCCCCATGCAGGACTCTATCCCAGGACCCTGGGATCATGACCGGAACCAAAGGCAGATGCTTAACCGACTGAGCCACCCAGGTGTCCCTGACTCCCTGAATCTTGGTAAAACTAAGCAGAGAAAAAAAAATCTTTCCATCAATGCAGGGCACAAAGTGGGTAGAAATGACATGAGAATGATTTTCCAGGAGAGAGGGAGCCTGCCAAAGACTGTGAAAATAAACTTTTTCAAAAGAAAATTTTCATTTTCACCCAACTATCAATGAAGAAGACTCTGCCAAGGGACACTGGCCCAAAAGCAGCCTCTCACTGGATAGGTTCCACGTCCACGGTCATGGTTATTATGCTGTTGAGATTCTTATTTTAATAATAAATCAGTCGTTGCTGAATGAGTGACTTTAATTTCTGGGAATCCAAAGAGTGTCTTCATCAGCCACAAATGAGACAGTAAATGAAACGGTATTTTATTTACATTTTTACTTCTTACTTCCATAACCACAAATATGCCTGGGTTCGATCATTTTAAAATCAGCGTCCTTATCTTTTTAGGAGGGAATTTGCCAACGCCTAACATTAAAAGAAAGAAAAAAAAAGCACTCGCAAAGACACAAGATCACTTAAAGTTCACATAGGCTTAATGTTAATATGATTTTCTTTCAGCCAGTCATCGCCCACATTTATGGAAAAATAGTCTCGAGCCAGCAAGTTTCCTTGTTTCCAGACTCATGTAGAGGCAGGAAACTGTCAAGTGGCTGCAAAAGCAGATAGACTTTGATTGATGAGCAACTCACACATTAAGATATATTGGTCTGTAGATCGTGCTGTACCTCATTTCCTGGAACACACCCTGCCTTCAGGAAAAGGGAAATGAGTTTTGCTTTAAAAACAGAGCATTTTACTAGACGCAGGCTGCAGTGGATGAACACAAACATGCCCTCTTCTACCTTCAACTGTGCTTTGCAGAACAGGGAACTACGATTTTATCTGCCCATTTTCATACGTAGCACCAACCCTTCAAGAACTCATTAGTTTAGGGCGCCTGGGTGGCTCAGATGGTTAAGCGTCTGCCTTCGGCTCAGGTCATGATCCCAGGGTCCTGGGATCGAGTCCCGCATCGGGCTCCTTGCTCAGCAGGGAGTCTGCTTCTCCCTCTCCCTCTGCCTCTCCCTCTGCTTGTTCTCTCTCCGTCTCTCTCGCAAATGAATAAATAAAAATCTTTAAAAAAATAAAATAAAAAAAAAAAAAAAAGAACTCATTAGTTTATGAAGTATCTGCATCTTGATAAGTCACAGTTGTGTCCTATCTCTCTGTTCATAATTGTCCAGTTTTCTCTATTTTAGTCAACGGGTCACTTGAAAAAATTTAACCTTTAAAAAGTTAACGGTATTTTAGCATGAATCCCGAAGAGTCCCCACCAGAAATGGAGTCTCTAAGAAAATGCCATATTCCACAAACGTTGAGCTGGCCCACGTTTTTTTGTTTTGTTTTTGTTTTTGTTTTATTATGTTATGTTAATCACCATACATTACATCATTAGTTTTTGATGTAGTGGTCCATGATTCATTGTTTGCATAGAACACCCATTCAGTACGTGCCCGCTTTAATACCCATCACCAGGCTAACCCATCCCACCACCCCCTCCCCTCTAGAACCCTCAGTTTGTTTCTCAGAGTCCATAGTCTCTCATGGTTCGTCTCCCCCTCTGATTCCCCCCCTTCATTTTTCCCTTCCTACTATCTTTTTTTTTTTTCTTTTAACATATAATGTATTATTTGTTTCAGAGGTACAGGTCTGTGATTCAACAGTCTTGCACAATTCACAGCGCTCACCATAGCACACACCCTCCCCAATGTCTATCACCCAGCCATGCCATCCCTCCCACCCCCCACCACTCCAGCAACCCTCAGTTTGTTTCCTGAGATTAAGAATGGAATATTATGCAGCCATCAAAAGGAATGAAATCTTGCCATTTGCAATGACGTGGATGGAACTGGAGGGTATTATGCTGAGCGAAATAAGTCAATCAGAGAAAGACATGTATCATATGACCTCACTGATATGAGGAATTCTTAATCTCAGGCCCACGTTTTTAAGTAGAGTGACACTTTTAGTTTGTAATGTGTTTTAAAATTTGTAATGTGTTTTAAAGCTTTTCGCTTTTAGCGGAGAAAAGAAAATGAGACTGATGACCTCTGCACTGCTGGACTGTTCTTCCACAAAGATGTTTCTGAAAGGCAGCCCTGTGTTTTGCAAGGGTCTTTCATTTGTCATTTGGATTGCAGTCCGCGGAGCACTGTGGTTTCTGTGTATTGTGGTGGTTCCTCCTCTCTTGCTCTGGCTCCCCTTCTCTCTCCCTCTCCTTCTATTCCTCCTCCCCCTCCCTGCCCTCCCACCACCTTCCCTTTCTCTCCTGTGTTAGTGTGCAAACACAGGAGGCTCACATTGCCAAAGGACAGAAAGGAGGACTTAAGACTGTCGAGAATATCTCACAAGGGGACCAGAATAAGAATTCGCAAGTAAGACTGAAACAAAATGCGCCAGCTCTGCTGCTCACTGTCTTTCTTATTCAGGCACTGATGTTGCTGCGCACTTACCCCATCTGGAGTCCTGGGCAGGACACCGATGCTCCACAACGGAGTCAGACATGAATCCTGCTTTCAAGCTGTCCCCGCCCTGGTGAGGGCCCTGTGACATGCATGCACCAAGAATCTCAGACAGTACACTACAAATGCTAGAGAAGTGGCACCAGAAGCTTTAAGAGGGGTTGGTTCCTGCAACTTGAAAGTAACAGGGAAGGGTTTCGTGAAAGGAGTCCAATTGGTTCGAGCTTTCGGGAGAGCAGAGTTGTTCTCTCCACCAGGTGTGCCATTCCACCACTACATCACCTTCCAAAATCCAACCTATCCCTTCAAATTTCAGTGTGGACCCTAGCCTATTTGTCAAGCCATTCCTGATGCCACACCAGAACCCATTTGTGTTTTCTTCCCACGTCTTCTGAACCAGGAGTCACTTTGCCCTTCTCTCCTGTAACATCGGTCATATTCTTTCTTACGTTATACTTGTCTGTGTACTTAATGGTTGGCTCTCCTGGACAGCTCGCTCTCCCCAGCCCTCCATATTCCTCTTGGCATCTAGCCTGGGAGGTATCAAGTTCCCAAATGGGTCTTTTTGACAAACATATGAATGACTTCTTTTGATCTTTCCTTCATTATGTCCATTGGTCTATCATAACACTTTCTTGCCCTTTCTACAAAGGAATAATCCACACTATTGTTGCTGTCTCCTTCCTAATGGGGGAGGGCAGGAAAGTAGGTTAAGAAGCTTCCATTTATACACAGTGAAACCTGGACTCAGAGCATAAGGCTGTACCGTGGATATGGGTGCCTTATAGGGCTGCATGTAACTCAGAAGGACAATCCAGTCTCTAAACCCTCATGCCATATTATTATGCCTCTTCCCACAAGTGATCAAGGTGAAAGTTGGACTTGGCTTTGATAATTGAGTCTAGTTATGTTATGTGATGGACCCTGACTTTAACTTAAAATTGCTATTTCCTCTGAAATACACTGTCCCAATTTTGTCTGCCTCAAGGAAAACCGTTGGCCCATATGAAGCATTTTATTTTTATTTATTTATTTATTTATTTTTTCAAAGATTTTATTTATTTATTTATTTGACAGAGAGAGACACAGCAAGAGAGGGAACACAAGCAGGGGGAGTGGGAGAAGGAGAAGCAGGCTCCCTGCTGAGCAGAGAGCCTGATGCGGGGCTCGATCCCAGGACCCTGGGATCATGACCTGAGCTGAAGGCAGACACTTAACGACTGAGCCACCCAGGCACCCCCCATATGAAGCATTTTAAAGGTAATATGCAGGCTCTGAGATGAGCATAAGTCAATGAGTATAATTGTTGACATGCCCTAAATTAAATATATTGGCAGCTAGTTCACTAATGGTAAGAAAACAGATTGGACGGTGAGATTAATTGTGTTTTCAGCTCCATCAGGCCTAAACCAAATATTGGAATTAAAGATTCTAGTTTCTTCAATCTGGAGTTCTGGTGTAAAGATAGATGTACAACAACTAAGTCCTTTGATAGAGAGTTATTAGAATATGAAAACAACTTTTCCATAAATTACCATTATTAGCAAATTTTCACTTTCCCATTTGTAAAGGGAATAATTTAGCATCAGGTTTTGGTTCTGTAAATCATCCATCCATCCACCCATCCATCCACCTATCCATCCAGGTGTGAGCTGTTGCTGTGTGCTCCCTTAGTGATTTGGATAACTATTATGCAACATCTCCCATCCTTCCAGCCCCAACTTACGAGAGCCATTATCATTACTCCTGTTCCATACTGGCCTAGACCAACTTTACCCATGCTATGTCAATGCCTCAACTTGAAAAGTGTGCTCTTGCTTCCTGTTCTGGGGGTTCTCTGACACTGGCATGTGGGACATTTGTGGGAACACGCTGGACACTCACATGTATATAACCCAGAATTTCAGGGGATTTCATGACCATGAGGCTGTTCTTGACCAACACAGGTTCAAGCATTAGGCATTAGCAATGTGGCCAACTTGATATTTTAATCTCTTACAGTCTTTCTCTCCTTCGCTGCTTCTCTTCCCAAGCCCCCCACTCCCATTCTCTCGGATCAGTTCCCAAATAAACGATCTGTATACAAGTCTTCATCTCAAGCTGAGCCTTCAGGGAGAATAGGATAAAATTGTTGGTACCAAAACTGGCTGCAGAAAGATGTTATGATGGTATTTGGAGCTGGATCACTTAGTAGTCAAACAGCAACAAGGACCCATTGTTGGTGGTGTGCTGGTGGTAATCCCTAGCATGTAGTGGCATCAGAATTAATCTCAGACGTGATGGATTGGGATGGGGTAGGAGAAAGCCACAGCAAAGCCTAATATGGGGAGTGCAGTTCCTTCTCTGGGAGAAAATACTTACACAGTGAAGGAATCAGCTAATATGCACCAGGAGGAATGGGTGAGCTGTATGTGGGGATGGATCATGAAGATTTTGGGAGTATAGTGTGTGTGTTGGTGGGGGTGGGTAGAGTTGAATAGGAGTTATGAGGAGGAAGGGCTGATAGTCAATGTCCTGGCAGGCACCCATGGATCCAGTCCTAAGATGCTGCGGGGAGGGCTCCTTGAAGACTGGCTGCAGTGATGGCCTACAGTAAATGAAGTGGAGTTGCTGAAATTGTCTTGGTAGAGTATTGAGACTAGATGTTTGAGAAGGCAGGAGGGTTAGAACAGATTTATTACATACCATCAGAGAACTTGCCCCCTGAGTATTTTTCCAGAAGGGCCCAGAGAAGAGTTGCTTCTTTAAGGCAATAAAAAAATGCACTGGTAAGGGCACATTGCCATCTCTGAGAAGCACATAGTGTGGTGGCTGTCCCTCCCAGGTCAGAATTACAATAAAAGAATCTACCATAGTGCCAATGAGGATGGCAGGCTCTAGAATGGCAGAAGGAAGGTGGGTGGCATTTAACCATCAGAGTCAAGCTTGATGTAATTACCACAATGAACAACAAGTTGAGAGTGCTAATCAGAGCCATAGGACTTAGAAGTATTAGGAGCAAAATGTATATAGTCGCTAGTGTGTTACCTTTTTAAAAAAACCAGAAACAAGCAAGAAGAACTCTGATGTCAGTTGCTATAATGGAAGAAATCATGATCCTTCATCCCCGTCTCCAGATCTGAGTCAGTCCACAGAACCAGAACCCAGTGACTGATAAGGTAATCCTACAATGCCACCATAAATGTGTACAATAAATATTCTCCTTGTCCTCCTCTAAAGCTATCTACAGCCATTTACCTGCAACTCTGAAATGGGGAAAAAATATCCATTCTTTTCAAGGATCACTGGACACACACTCTAACACTCACATGAGGGGTACCAAAGCATCCTCACTGTCCTGTTATTTTTTATCATTATTTATTTAATTTAAATTCAATTTAATTAACATTTAGTGTATTATTAGTTTCAGTGGTAGAATTAAGTGATTCATCAGTTGCGTACAATACCCTCGTTCCACTACGTACTCTCCTTAATGCCCATTACCCAATGACCCCATCCCCCTACCCACCTCCCCTCCACCAACCCTCAGTTTGTTTCCTAGAGTTAAGAGTCTCTTATGGTTTGTCTCCCTCTCTGTTTTCATCTTCCTTTTCCTTCCCTTCCCTTATGTTCATCTGTATTGTTTCTTAAATTCCACATATGAGTGAAACCATATGATATTTGTCTTTCTCTGGCTAATTTATTTTGCTTAGCATAATACCGTCTAGTTCCATCCACATCGTCGCAAATGGCAAGATTTCATTTTTTTTGATGGCTGACTAATATTCCATTGTATATATATATACCACCTCTTCTTTATCCATTCGTCTGTCGATGGACATCTGTGCTCTTTCCATATTTTGGCTATTGTGGACACTGCCTTCGCAGTCCCGTTATTAAGTGGGGACAGAAGGAAGGCTGGCACCAATGTATTTCTGGCCCAAGTACATCCCTACTGGGTCCTCAGACACATCCTGTGGTTATTTTCCTGGGCCCTTAGTATATAAATTGGGCAACCTATGATTAGTAGCTAGCAGAACTCCCACTTTGGTCTCTGACCAGTGAAGCACAAAACATTTTTGTAGAAACAATCAAGTATAAGTGTCAGAAACTTCTCCCCCCCATTAAAATACTAAATTAGATCTAATTAGATCTAATACTAAATAACATCCTCCAGGAGGGATTGCAGACATTAGTACCACTATCAAAGACTTACTGGATGAAAATGCTCCCCATTGAATTCAATGTATCTGTTCAGTCTCTACAAAACCAGTAAGAGGGTTTTTTGTTTTAAAGATTTTATTTATTTACTTATTTATTTGAGAGAGAGAGACAGAGACAGAGACAGAGACAGAGAGTGCATACAAGTGCGGGAAAGTGACAGAGGGAGAGGGAGAAGCAAACGCCCCGCTGAGCAGGGAGCCCAATGCGGGGCTTGATCCCAGGACGCTGAGACCATGATCTGAGCCAAAGGCAGCCGCTTAACCAACTGAGCCACCCAAGCGCCCCCTGAAACCAGTAAGAGTTATGATGCATGATAGTGTGCACCCAAAAAGCCAACCAAATTGCAACTTTAATCACAGCTGCTGTGCTGAAAGTGTATCCTACCAGAGAGATAGATCAATGTAGACTCTGGCACTTAATATGTAGCCATGGATCTGGTGAAGGCTATGTAGCCGGTGAGCACATTTTACTTAATCCCTACCAGTAAGGAAATCAAAAGCAGTCTGTTTTTATGTGGTACCGAGACCAGTTCACATTCACCGTCTAGCTCCAGGGCCATGACAACTCTTTGTCACAATACAATCTGTAGGGACCTTGTTCAACTCGATATACCACAGAATACCATGCTGTTTCACTAAATTGATGACATCGTGTTGTCAGGTGTGATGATCAGAAAACAACATTATCCTAATAGAAACATGCATGCCACAGCATGGGAACTGAATCCCTGTGCCGGTTACAAAGTTAATGCCTCCTCAGCTCCAAATCTACCCGTCAACCACTTCTGTGGGAACATATGGGAACCTGGGAACATTCAAAGCATCTCTCTTTTGCAGTGAGCATAATATCCAATTTGCCAATAGAGGGCACTGGAGGACTCGGCAAAGGAAAGGGGCCTCCCTCCTTGGTTCAGGTATGCTGTTGCTTTGCTGCTTCTCACTCCTGCTCTGTAGTTAGCAGAAATGCATGTGGAGGAACATCCAGAGATGCCTTGCCACAGCTGCGATCCCAGAGCACACAATCTGTTGGGGAGCTTGCCATCACAGCCTTGGTCCAATGACCACCTTGCAGAGCCCCCTGGATGTAAGCACAAGCACCCTGGGCTTTCTGGTCCCCCACTAGTAAGCAGGCTTCTAATGTCCTGACTCCTCTTGTCAGCCCACCCACCAGCCTACACCCATCTGGAACCTGGATCCTTGTTTCCTGGCCTTCCTGATGTTGAGCAGGCTCGTAAGACTGACGCCTTCTGTGAGGCCACCCATCAGCTTTACTTGCATCCAGAGAGACATTTCCTGCTTGCGCACCAATTGTGAGCCATCTACAGCCTGGGCAAACCAGCAAATTCTCTGCTATGCAGTGGGCAGCAACCACATGTATTCCAAGGATTTGAATCTCAGCCCTGGGTAGGGGGGCCCTTGGCAAGTTAGGTCCTTCCTTGCATATTCTCCTTCAACCCTAGGGTATTCTTGAGAGTTTTCTTTAAGCCCTTATAGTTATTCTCCTATTATAGCTAATAATTCCTGATATTACACTTGCCCTGTTCAAATTATTCTATTTCTGCATCATGATTACACCCTGACTGAGGCAATCTCAAAAAAATTCAGGATGTGCTTACTTAGGTTAATACTTTGGGAGTCCAATGGTCTGTGGCTCGCTGGGACATCTTCCCCAAGGTAAAAGACAAAGGGTTACACCTCAACATTCTCATACTAAATAAGAGCCATGGCACTTGGTGGGTCTCATTAGATTCTGAAGGTGCCAAACAAGCTTCAGGCATGCCATATGGCCCTGGTTTTGATGAAGCACTTGATTATGGGCCACCAAGTGACTGTGTGACCAGAGTTCCCATCATGAGCTGTTATGATAAAATTCACCAAAATCATTAAGTGTGGGCAAATACTCAATTGGGATGAGTATGTAGGAAATGGCATATTCATGGTTAAGTCTGAATGGGTCCAAAAGGCCTAAAAACACTGCATGATAGGATGGCCCAGATGCTCCTAGCATCTGCTTTTGTTGCACCAACTCCTTTCCACCAACTCACACGTATGGCCTCCTGAGAAGTTCCCTACAACTAAGTGCTGGCAGAGGAAATCCTCAAGCCTGCTTCCCGGATGGGTTGGCTCAATATGGTATCACTAGCTGAAAAGAGACAGCTGTTGTCTATAACCCTGCTCCGGGGTAGCTCTAAAGGACAGTGATGAAGAGAAATTCTTCCAGTGGGACAACTTTTATCACTATGCTTGGTTGTTCATTTCGTATGGGAAAAACATGGCTTGAGTGTGGCTATGTATGGTCTCCTAGATAATGGTGAATGGCTTGGCTGGCTATCCAAGGGCCTGGAATGGATGGATATTACTGGAGAACTGGAGACAAGAAATTCTGCCAAAGAAATACATAGATGGATCTATGGCAGTGGGAATAAAGAATGGATTTTTGTGTTCCATCTTAATGTCCAGCAGAGAATATTCCTTGTAGATGCCTATCAGTATCTTTTCTCAGCTATTCCAATGGATTCATGAATGAAATGGCCGTGATAGTAAAAAAAAAAAAAAAAAAAAATGGAGGCTACCCCTGGGTCACTTCCTCTCACAAGATATGGCTCATCAAGCTTCCTCTCATATTTGTTGTTGCTCTAGATTTCTGGCTTTCTCTTTCATTTTCCTTTACAACCATCATTCTGGAAAGATGAGTTTATTTTGGTTGACCCTCCTTCCTCATAGCTAATCATCCACCCACTCCATAACCTCTGGCTACATCGCTTTCCTGGCCCTCATTCCATAGCACCTCATTTTTTTAACACATCACCAATGACTTCTTTGTTCACTAAAATAGGAAATGGTATTCAGGCTTAGCTTCCTTGAGCTTTCTGAAATTTGGTCCTATTTTTTCCCCACTGTCCTTTCTTGCCACTGTCCTCTAAAGATCAGTGTTGTCTTCTGTCTCTCCTCCTTCCCTGACCAATCCTTCTCCCTCTGGGGATCTTCTTCATTGACTGATTGTACTCAGAGGCTTAGTCCTCAGCCCAACTCTTATTTTCTGACTATACTTTCCTTCCTAAGTAATTTTATTCAAAATGAAGTATATAACAGTGTTTGGCACTGCTCTTCTTTATTTTCTTTTTATGCAAACGACTCCTAAATCATATCTCAGCCAAAACTTTTTCCAAGGGCAAGTCACAAATTGCCATCTACCAGAAGGATTTCTCTGCTTGCATATACAATTGATAGCTCTAATTCTCAATGTCAAAAATACAACACATCAACCTTTCTCCTGAATGTGCTCTGGATAGTGGCTTCACTCAATGACAATACTTATGTCTTAATCTCTTCTCTTTTTCTAGTGCCCTAGATCCAATCAATTCCCAATTTCTATTGACTTGCCATTCTACCCCTTTTAAATTTGTTTTATCCTACCAATTTTCATTGTAACCCTAGCTACGTTCTTATTTCTTACAATATACAGTAGTTCTTGCAATAGGTTCTTAAAGGGTCTCTCAGATACTGTGCACACTCATTAGAAGATTAATTTTCTTAAAGCACAAATAAGGAAATGTCACTTTCTGTCATTGAATTAGTGGTTCCCAGTTCTCAGGTTCAAGATCCTGGGCTTAGTATTCAAGCTCTGGTCTCTGCCTGCCTTTCTAAACATTTTCCCACCAATTTCCCCTCGTAACTTCTACTTTAACACAAATTGGGCTGCGTGTGAAAGCAGAAATTACAGAGTGTTAAAAACAAAAAATCTGTGTTCAAACCCTAGCTCTCTAAGTGACTGAGAGATCTTGAGCCTAACCTTTACCCTCTATATTTGATAAACAATGCTGTTCATTTTCTTTCTCTCATCTGAAAAACAGTATAATTAATACCTACCATAAAGCCTTGCTGGAACGGTGAACTACGATGATGTATACAAAGCCCTGAGCACAGCGTCTGATACCTAGTAGGAGAGCAATTAATATTGTTTGGTTCATCTCTTTTCCCTTTTTATATATGTCCCAAGATTTCCAGAAGCAAGACAATTCACCAGAAGTCAACTGGCCCCATGGCCAGTATGCCAAATTGAATGGACTTTTTGGCAAACTGGTTCCAGTACATTGACATAATCCAAGTTTACTGCCTCTGTGCTTTGTGTGAGATGGTCCTACCTGCCTGCCTGTTGTATATGGTGCCTCTTCTAGCTCTTTCCATGTACAAGTCTTCCGTCTCACATCTGAACTTCTGCAGTGGCTTGTCTGTTATCCTTCACCTTCTGAGTCTAACTAATGTGGTTCCTGAAATGCAGAGTAACAAATGCCTAGGTAACTTGTTTATCCTTTTGAGAGCAGTTGTATTGCTGACCTGCCTCAGAGACATTTGTCCCAAACCCAGGCTTGCTCTGGATTGTCTGCAGTGACCTCATGTCAAAAAGCACAAACCTTCCAGAATACTCAGCGTCAATCTAAATGCTCAGAACTCTCAGATGCAATGGTAGAGTCACAAGGCCTGGAGAAGTGTCCTCTCATTGTCCTTTTTCTCAGGGGAATTCAGTGTACAATAAATAAAATAAAATTCTATGTACATCCTGCCATTTATTTTGTCTGTCTTTGTCAACAATCCCTTCTCATTCTTCTAATGACTTCCAAAAGTTAATACCTTTCATCTTCTTCTACTTTTTCTATTATGACTATTATTCTAATTGCCTCAGTTCCTCTACTACTAGATTAAAACCTCTTTTACTGGCACAAAAACAGACACATAGATCAATGGAACAGAATAGAGAGCCCAGAAGTGGACCCTCAACTCTATGGTCAACTAATCTTCAACAAAGCAGGAAGGAATGTCCAATGGAAAAAAGACAGTCTCTTCAACAAATGGTGTTGGGAAAATTAGACAGCCACATGCAGAAGAATGAAACTGGACCATTTCCTTACACCACACACAAAAGTAAACTCAAAATGGATGAAAGACTTCAATGTGAGACAGGAGTCCATCAAAATCCTAGAGGAGAACACAGGCAGCAACCTCTTCAACCTCAGCTGCAACAACTTCTTCCTAGAAACATCGCCAAAGGCAAGGGAAGCAAGGGCAAAAATGAACTATTGGGACTTCATCAAGATAAAAAGCTTTTGCAAAGCAAAGGAAACAGTCAACAAAACCAAAAGACAACCAACAGAATGGGAGAAGATATTTGCAAGTGACATATCAGATAAAGGGCTAGTATCCAAAATCTATAAAGAACTTATCAAACTCAACACCCAAAGAACAAAGAATCCAATCAAGAAATGGGCAGAAGACATGAACAGACATTTTTCCAAAGAAGACATCCAAATGGCCAACAGACACATGAAAAAGTGCTCAACATCACTCGGTATCAGGGAAATCCAAATCAAAACCTCAATGAGATACCACCTCACACCAGTCAGAATGGCTAAAATTAACAAGTCAGGAAACGACAGATGTTGGCGAGGATGCAGATAAAGGGGAACCCTCCTACACTGTTGGTGGGAATGCAAGTTGGTGCAGCCACTCTGGAAAACAGTATGGAGGTTCCTCAAAAAGTTGAAAATAGAGCTACCCTACAACCCAGCAACTGCACTCCTGGGTATTTACCCCAAAGATACAAATGTAGTGATCCAAAGGGGTACATGCATCCTAATGTTTATAGCAGCAATGTCCACAATAACCAAACTATGGAAAAAGCCAAGATGTCCATCAACAGATGAATGGATAAAGAAGAGGTGGTATATATATACAATGGAATATAATGCAGCCATCAAAAAACATGAAATCTTGCCATTTGCAATGACGTGGATGGAAATAGTGGGTATTATGCTGAGCGAAATAAGTCAATCAGAGAAAGACATGTATCATATGATCTCACTGATATGAGGAATTCTTAATCTCAGGAAACAAACTAAGGGTTACTGGAGTGTTGGGGGATGGGAGGGATGGGGTGGCTGGGTGATAGACATTGGGGAGGGTATGTGCTATGGTGAGCGCTGTGAATTGTGTAATACTGATGAATCACAGACCTGTACCTCTGAAACAAATAATACATTATATGTTAAAAAAAGAAGAAGAGGGCGCCTGGGTGGCTCAGTTGGTTAAGCGACTGCCTTCGGCTCAGGTCATGATCCTGGAGTCCCGGGATCGAGTCCCGCATCGGGCTCCCTGCTTGGCAGGGGGTCTGCTTCTCCCTCTGACCCTCCTCCTTCTCATGCTCTCTGTCTCTCATTCTCTCTCTCTCTCAAATAAAAAAAAAAAAAAAAAGAAGAAGATAGTGGGGGGGGAATCGGAGGGGGAGATGAACCATGAGAGACTATGGACTCTGAGAAACAAACTGAAGGTTCTAGAGGGGAGGGGTGTGGGGGGATGGGTTAGCCTGGTGATGGGTATTAAGGAGGGCATGTTCTGCACGGAGCACTGGGTGTTATACGCAAACAATGAATCATAGAACACTACATCAAAAACTAATGATGTAATGTATGGTGCTTAACATAACATAATTAAAAAGAAAAGATTAAAACCTCTTTGTGACCAGGGACCTTGTATCTGTATACTTTGTCTATAGCAGCATCTACCAAATACAGTACTTTGAATGAAGTAGGTTCTAAGTAACTATGTTTGGAATGAACAAATGTTCACGATGTTTTGTTAGATATGGCGAAATACATCAAGAAATATAGACAAGATCTCAATCCACAAGGAGTTTACCTTTTAGGGGGAGACGTAAGTTCCTTACAAAGTGAACTGCTAATAACTATGCAAGGTCAAGCATGACTCAAGTTCAATGCTACAAAAAGGAGGCACTATGGGGACAACAGCACCCAGCCAAGAGCACTGTCAGCATCCTCTCCTCCATCTAAAGCAGTTCCAATGGACATACTCCAATTCTTAGGCAGGTGCAAAGAGACTTCTTTAAAGCTTGACAAATGTGGACTGTAATATTTTGGGGTGCTACGTAATGCTGAGTATCAGTATGCTCAAATCTAAAATAGTGATTCCTACTTTGCAAGGAATTTTTCAAGGAAGTGTTAGAGATAATATAGATAAAGTGTTTTACTTCTACTAGTGACTTAACAAATGTTAGCTGTAATATATCTTCAGTCAAATAAGCAAATTTGGTTTTGCTCCAGCAGAAAAATTTTGCCATACTGTTACCCTGTGGGCTCAAACCTGTCCCATGCTGAGTGGATCAGTTCTTCCCCCTTCTGTAGGCTTCCATGGAATGACTTCTCAGCCAAGAAGATAAGAGGACTCAGCTTCCTGTCAGGCTGAGGAGTGCTGACTGCAGCCAATGTCACATTGTGTCTGGGAGCCTGGGAGCTCAGTGCAGGTGTCTCAGGAGGCAGCTATGAAGAAAGCATGGTCTGTGGGGAGCTGGGAATGGTATCACTCTCGGTACCATCAGCAAGACCAAAAGAAGGGCAACTCCATGTCTACCAACAGGGTGTTTCATGGCACCAGCATTAGAGTAGAAACAAATTACAAGAAAATTTTTTGTAAATGGAGGAATGCCTCCAAGAAACACGCCCTCAGCAGACATAGGATGAGGGAGATAACAATGCAGAAATTTCTCTTGTGCCATCCAATGATTCTAATCATAATGAAAGTGGCTACCAGGCTTTACATAGTTTTCTCATTTAATCCTTTCAAGAAACAGTCAGTTAGGTTCATCATTCCCATTTTACAGAAGAGGACACAGAGAGGTTAAATAAATGTGCAGGGTTACAGAGCTAACAAAGTAAAGTTGCGATTTCAGCTGTAGGAATCAGTAAGAGCAGTTCCTGGTAGAAGATACTCATTAGAGAACTTACTTACATAGGAATGGGAGGACCTTCAAGCATAGTCCACACGTCGCAGGCTGAAACAAAGTAAATACATAAAAAAAAAAAAAAAAAAAGAACCGATTCAAGAAACTAAAATTTTACTTTTTGAAAAAACCCTTCTACTGTGAATCATCACTAAAAATAGGACATTTACTTCCCAGTTGCTGTTGTTTTACATTATCATCTAAAGGAAAATGAAAAGAAGATCTCCTATGACTCCCCCATGTTGAGAGGCACAGGTGTAGTCCCATGCAATCATGCAAATAGGACTGGGTAACAAAAGGAAGCATGGAAATGAAGAGAACTAACTGAGCTTGGAAAGCAAATATGTACTTTATAAATACTTTCCGAAGGCGATGAGAATTCTTAGATTGGATTTTTGTGTCTCTCCAAAGTTCCTGAGTTGAAACCTAACCCTTGCTATGCAGGCATTTGGAGGTGGGGACTTTGGGAAGTGATTAGGTCATGAGGGTGGAGCTTCATGAATGGTATTCGCAACCTTATAAGAGACCTCAGAGAGCGCACTAACCCATTCAGCTATGTAAGGACACAGAGCAAAGAGAGCCCTCTACAAACAAAGAAGTGGGCTCTCACCAGACACCAAATCTGCTGGCCCCTTAATTTTGGACTTCTCAACCTCCAGAATTGTGAGAAGTAAATTTTCTCATTTATAAGTTACCCAGTCTATTGTATTTTATTATAGCAGCCCAAATGGACTAAAACCAGTACCCTCTTGAGGTAAATGACATTTGTATCAATAATTATACCTACAAATATATGGATCAACTCCTGCCTGAGCTCTGCTGAAGGAGGGGCTCATCACAGAGAATATTCTCCTTTATAATCCATTGCAAGCCACCAAATATAATTCCATTTCTCTTTTCCTTTTCTTCTTCTTATCAAACTTGTACTCATTCTTCAAGAATTAGCTCAAGTCCCACTACTCGCAGGAATAATACCTGATTTCCCTTACTAGAACTAAATTTCTCTTTTCTTTAAACCCCTATAGTGTTTAATATCTGCTTGATTCTTGGCATTTATTATGGCAGCAAGTCAATGTTTTAAAATATTTCTTAATGTAATTGGTTTAAAGCCTGTATTTTACCCTAAAGCCCTTCTGCAATTAATCTAGACTTCAAGACTGAGGTCAGTTGCTCCAGGGAAGAAAAGACTGAAAAGAACTCAGTGAGAACCAAGAGTTGATTTTCAGGCTTTTAAACTCCAAATGCAAATTTTAAAAATCTATAGTGGGTAGAGACAACAGTACTGAAAGTCACTTTTGAATGAAAGAGGCCCAGCAAGAGAGTGAAAAAGGTTGGGGAATTTTCAAAACTTTGCTTGGAAAACCAAGAGCCAAAGCCTGAAGGAAGAGGCCATAAGGTTTGTCCAAAAATAAAATATTAGATAAAGAACTGATGGTCACATAAGAAAGGCCAGAAATGTTGACTATGAAGAAGGTTAAGAGGGCTGAGTAACGGGAATAGGGTGGCCAACAAAAACCCATGCTTGTATGAATCACCGCCAGGCTCTTAGGGTACAGCCCAGGAAACTGGAGGCCCTCCAGCAGAGATTCCTTTCCAACATGGCCCCGTGTATAGGGCAATGATGAAGGGTGGAAGATGACAGAGCAACCTCACAAAAGTCTGGGTTTAAGCTTTTCACCATTTTCAAAAATTGTTCCATATTTGGAAACGGAGCAGGTGGGGGGGGCTTGTTAGATAAGCAAATTTGGACTGCATTCTGAACCAATCAGGATAATCTTACCTTTTTTGGCTCAGATTTGATTCAGGAAGGAGCATGAAACTCAGCCAATTAGTGTGTGATATTCTCCTACGTGACCTGAGTTGGCCCAATCATATCTGAATGAGGAAGGGTGTAGTCCTGGCCCCTGCTAACAGGTAGAGAGGAGGCAGCCTTAGCCTTTCCAAACTAATGTAAAGAGAGATACCAAAAAAACAATACAAAAAAGAATGAGAGAATGAGAGAGGGAAGGAGAGGGTTCTTGGTGGCATTATTATGCCATTAAATTAACCTTCACCCTCTGGATTAATTACTAATAAATTCCCTCTGTTATTCAGGTTTGATCATGTGTTTCTGATACTTCCAACTGATCAAATGTGGCTTGGTTACATCTTGCCAACTTATTACAGAAATTCCTCATGAAAAACACTGTATACCTGAAGTGAGTCCACGAAAGAAGTATCGCACGTGATACAAGAAACATTTACCAGTCATTCCTTCTAGTTTATAGGTGGTACATTCAAAGTACAGAATTCTGGAAAACAGAAAATTTGGAAAAGAACATAATAAATCTTTCTACCCAAGAACAACTTTCGGGCACAAATGGTTTCTTTAATTTGATTTTTGGTTTCAATCAGGATAATTTCTTATAGCATATTTGTGATGATTTTTCTATCATAATTTCTCATCCTGGTTTATTCACTTACTATGTAATTGCAGGAATAAGCTTCCCAACACTAAAGCTTGGAGCTGCTGGGGGGAAGATACAGCTGGAAAACAGACCCAGATTCAACTTTTGATCTGGTGATCACTTGGGAGTGTACTGGGATTACAGCTCTGCTTTGTAGCTGGTGAGCTGGTGGGCACTGGCCTTTGAGGAAGTGGAAGGCAAAGGAAGCTTGGCCCAGTGAATTGGAGTACTTCTGTGTCTCTTGTCCAACAGAGCCATCTCTGTGCAGTAAATGGGATCCTTTATCCACATTAAGGAACTTGTATTTTTTGCTAGTGTCTACTGGCTTTTTTCCCTGAGTCTTACTGTGACAAGCTTATGGTGATGATGATAATAATACTAACTCTGTGCCAGGTATTGTTTCATATACTAAGTCCTAATCTTCATGGTCATGATACAAAGGAGTTACGTCATTTTACTGTTCTGTCATTCCCATTTTACCTAGAGAGAAACTGAGACGCAGGTTCAGCAGCTTGCCCAAGTACATAGGTAAGGGCTTATGCTTCTCATTGTGCTAACATGCCTCACTTGTTAGATTCTATACAAATACTTCAACATTTTCCATGTTATTATAAATACTTAATGCAGATTATTTTTAATGACCAAATAAATATTACATCCTTTATATAATCCAACCTGTTTTATGTAATATTTAGATTGTTTTCATTTTTAATTTCATATATAATGCTCTGGTGAATATAGTTGCACAGATATTTGCTGTATTTATCATTATTTTTCAGGATGCATTCTCAGAAATAGAATTATGAAGTGTAATAGTATGACTATTTTAAGGCTCTTGAAATAAATTGCAAATTTCTTACCAAAAGTGTTATATCAAGTTATTTCCCCAACAACAAATTAGGAGAGGGTTCTCTTTCACCAAAATCCTACTATCATTAGGTCTTATTCTCTTGCCAATCTGTTATGACAGATTAATGGTACAGGATAATATCCAACCATTCTTTTTTTCCTTTGTTTTTTAATAAATAAATAATATTTTATAATAAAGAAATGTAGACAAAAGATATGATCTCACTAATAAAGTTAACACCTTAAAATGTAATCCTGTATTTAAAGTGTCATTTTGCACTATTCCTTGTGTTCCACGATGAGTGAAACCATATGATAATTGTCTTTCTCTGCTTGACTTATTTCACTTAGCCTAATCCCCTCCAGTTCCATCCACACTGGGTGTTAGATGCAACTAATGAATTGTTGAACACTACATCAAAAACTAATGATGTATTATATGTCAGCTAATTGAATATAATAAAAATAAATAAATAAATAAATAAAACAATAAAAAAGAAGTACAAATCAAAGAATCACTATTAAAAAATGTCATTTTGCTTCATTGAAATCATGGATTAGTTATGCTTAAGAAGAATCCAAATACTTCACAACTACACCAGTACTAACTCTTCCATCAATATAATACCAAGGAAGCAGCTAAGGAGGAAATATTATTCACAGAGAGCCACTGACATAAAATGACCCGCCAAGACCACATCTTTCAGTTAAAGAAAGAATGAACATTATATACGGGGAAGAAAAGAAGGAAAAATATACCATCACATGTTGATGTTAAAGTATGAAAATGTTTCTCAAAAATTAAGAAAAAAAAAATACCCATTAATTCTTCCTATTGTCTTGATGCTTCCTTTAACTTTTAAATGCCCTTTCCAGTCGCTGACATAAACTAGAGCCTTGAGAAGCTATAAATAACTCCATCCATGCTGCACCATGCTCCCCCTCCCCTTTCAGTGCTTGATGGCCTCCCTTAGGAGTGTGCTTGGGCCAGATGGACTTCAGCCCAACTTCCTGTAAATATTCATTTTTAATGATAATAATTAAAAACACTAATTTGCTCTTGCCCAAGGCCATTTCTATAGAGACCTCTTGGTGCTATACTAACACTAATTAAGCCTCAGAAATGAGACTTTCTTTTCTAGTCTTACTAAATACCTCAAGGTTTGTCCCCAGAGCAATTTCTTAAGTATAAGTGGTGACATCAGACTGAGTTTCAGCCTCTTCCTTCCATCATGACACTGAGATGGAATTGCATCACTTAATTCCAGTTTGGGCCCAAGATGCCACCAGAAGAGAACATTAAGTTTCTTCTCCAGGCCAGAGATGACTGTGGAAGGGGCTGTTTGAGCCTGTCCATTTCTTTTAACCTCAGAAAACAACATTTATTCAATGGCTTGGTGCATACTTTCTTTTTTTTTTCAAACTCAAGGACAAACCCATTAAACAAGCCATTCACCAATGGTCCGTAGGCCTCCAGAGGCCTGGGGATAGAATTTCATGTGTCTGTGAGCTTGAGTGGGGAAAAAAAATAGCATCTTTATTTTCACTAACCTTTAACTGAATTGTATTATTTCCTTTAATTATGAACCTATCATATTGTCACCAACAAACATGACAGATATTTTTATATCACATTAGGTTATATAGTTATCTTAAACTATTTTTTATGTAGATTACCACTTTGAGATTCTGGTAATTTATTCAAGATTTTGATTTAAAATCCCATATATTGCTATATCACATATTTGAAGGTATTTTAATACCTGTATTCTCAGTTTTCCTTTGTAATTCAATATATCTTATTTTATGCACAAAAACATAGCTATAGCTAATTATAACAGAATGCACATTCTTCTCAAGTGCACATGGAACATTCCCCAGCACAGACCATTTGTTAGGCCATGAAACAAATCTCAATAACTTTAAAAGGATTGTAATCATATGAAGTATCTTGTCCAACAGCAATGAAACAAAGCTAGAAATCAGTAACAGAAAGATAAATTGATAAATATGCAAAAATTAGACAACACAGCCTTAAATAATCAATAGGTCACAGAAGAAATCACAAGGGAAATTAGAAAACAGAAACAAATGAGAACAGAAATGCAGCATTACCCAAACTTGTGGGATGTGGCCAAAGCAGTGATCTGAGGGAAATTCATAGCTGTAAAGGCCTACATATACAAAGAGAAACATCTCAAATCAATCACCTAACTCTACACCCTCAGGAATTAGAAAAAGAAGAGCAAACTAAAACCAAGGCTGACAGAAAAAAGCAAATGATAAAGTGAAGAGTGGAGATATATGAACTAGAAAACAGAAAAATAACAGAGAGAATCAATGAAACCCAAAGTGAATTCTTTAAAAAGATCAATACAACTGATACATTTTTAAGTAGACTGACTACAAAAAGAGGAGAGGGATGAACAAAATGAAAATCAGAAATGAAGGTGGAGATATGTCTACTAACCTTACAGAAATAAAAAGCACAAGAGAATACTATAAGTAATTGTAAACAAATTAGACAATGTAGATGAATAGAAAGTCCTAGAAATATACACATTTTCAAAATCAATTTGGAAAGGAACAGAAAATGTGAACATACCTATAAGAAGTAAAGAGATAGTAATCAACCTGCCAGCTAGGAAACATCCACAACATGCTTCACTGGTGATTTCTACCAAACATATAAAAAAAGAATTAATACCTCTCTCAAACTATTCCAAAATGGCAGAACAGGAGGGACCACTTGCTAACTCATTCTATGAGCCTGGTATTAGCCTGATACCAAAGCCAGACAAAGGTACCATGAGATAAGAAAACCACAGGCCAATGTCCCTTGACCAATCTTGAAACTGGTCAAATAGTCAAAACAATCTTGTAAAAGAAGAGCAAAGTTGGAGGATTCCCTCCTGATTTCAAAACTTATTACAAATTTATAGTAATCAAAACAGTGTGCTACTGGCATGAGTGTAGATATATAGGCCAATGAAGGAGAATTGAGAATCTAGAAATAAACCCATGCCTCTATGCCCAACTGATTTTCAACAAGAGCACCAAGACCATTCAATGGGGAAAGATTAGTCTTTTCAACAAATGGTACTGGGACAACTGTATATCCATGTGCAAAAGAATGAAGTTGGACCCCTACCTCACACCATATATAAAATTAATGGAAAATGTATCAATAGCCTAAATAAAGGGCTAAAAACATATGGGAGTAAAAATATACAGGAGTAAAAAATATAGGAGTAAATCTTCATGACCTTGGTTTAGCAGTGGGTTCTTAGATATAACAACAAATGCACCCATAATGACAAAAAAAAAAAAAAAATTGATAAATTGGATTTCATCAGGGCGCCTGGGTGGCTCAGTTGGTTAAGCGACTGCCTTCGGCTCAGGTCATGATCCTGGAGTCCCGGGATCGAGTCCCGCATCGGGCTCCCTGCTCGGCAGGGAGTCTGCTTCTCCCTCTGACCCTCCTCCCTCTCATGCTCTCTGTCTCTCATTCTCTCTCTCTCTCTCAAATAAATAAATAAAATTTTTAAAAAAGTAAATTGGATTTCATCAATTTAAATTTTTGTGCCTGAAAGGACATTATAAATAAAGTAAAAAGACAACCTAAAGGTTGGATAAAAAGTGTTTGTAAATCACATACCTGACAAGGGTTTGATCTCCAGAATATAAAGAACATGTATAACTCAATAAAAAAAGACAAAACTCAGGATGACTGGGTGGCTCAGTCATTAAGCGTCTGCCTTTTGCTCAGGTCATGATCCCAGGGTCCTAGGATCGAGCCCCGCACTGAGCTCCCTGCTCAGTGGGGAGCCTGCTTCTCCCTTTCCCTCTGCCGCTCTCCCTGCTCATTCTCTCTCTCATTCTCTCTCTTTCTCTCAAATAAATAAATAAAATCTTTAAATATATATATATATAAATAAATATATAAATAAAAAATAAACAGATGTAAGAAGTGTTGGCAAGAATGTGAAAAAATTAGAACCCTTATACATTACTGGTGAGAATGTAAAATGGTTCACTCTATGTGAAAAACAGTTTGGGAATTCTCAAAACATTAAGCATAGAATTACCACACAAACCAATACTTCTCCTAGGTATATACCCCAAATACTTGAACACAAGTATTTAAACAAACAAAACAAATACACACACACAAACACACACAAGCACACATTCATAGCAGCTCTATTTGTAATAGCTAAAAGGTGGAAACAACCCAAATGTCCATTAATGGATGAATAAGTAAACACATTGTGGTATATACACAGAATAGAATATTGTTCAGCCACCAAAAGGAATGAAGTAGTAATACACCTTGAATAAACCTTGAAAACAGTATGCTAAGAAACCAGACCCAAACAGTCACATACTGTATAATATCATTTGTATGAAATATCCAGAATAAATGCATCCAGGGAGGCAAAGTAAACTGATGGTTGCCAAGGAGTGAAGGAACAGGGGAACAGAGAGTAACTGCTTTTAGGCTGGCTCTTCCCTCCTTCCTTTCTTGGCCCTGGGTCTTCCCCAGGATTCTGTCTGTGGGCATCTTCTGAATATTCTTCCAGTAACTTTCCCTGCTCTTAAAGCTCAGAATACCACTAAGTGCCTGATGATTCTGAGCTCACCATCTGTAGGAGCTCCAGTTACTATGCAACACCAGACAAGTGATAGAACATTTTGGAACTTCTGTTTTTTCTTTACATGTCAGTACAAAGACAAAGATAATATCTAGCCCCAAATCAGAAATTGCTGGATGTATTGCCAACTGCTAACAGACATTTCTATCCTGATAGTCTAGAGGCACTTCAAAGTAATCTGTTTTTTTCTAAAACTGTTCTTCCAGCTCCCCATATTAGTAAAGGACAATTTCATCTACTCAACTTGCCCAAGCACTAGAAACTCATGATCATCTTTATTTTACTCCCTCCCTTGTCAAGTTGTCCTGCTAGTTTTATTGGCCAACTAAAAGCTCTGAAACAACACCCCCCTTCCGCCCCCACCAATTTCCTTTGCATGGCTGTTGTTCAGGCCTTTGTATCTAGAACACTGAACTGAAATGTTAACTGTTTTTGCATTTCGCCTCTGCCTATGCTAAAATGTTAGTCTCCCTCAGAACTTCAGACTCTCTTTTCCTCCCTTTATCAGTCTTCATATCTTCTCTGGATGATCTAATTATTTTTCTTAAGTTCAATTCCTAATGGATTCTCTGAAGACTCCTAAATAAATATTCTTGAAAGTCAGATTTCACAAACTTAAGACTAGTTTGTTGAGGACCTTGCAAACATCTCTAACCTCTTCTCTACATGTCTACATGAGGATGTCCACAACTGAATCTACTCTCTTCCTCCCTAACACAGCCCTGTTCCTATAAATTCCAGCTCTGTGGGTGGCAGATGATCTGCCCTGAGATGCTCGTATAAAATCTGCCATTGCAGGTGGATTTATCATGAAGCTAAATTGGGTGAGGCCTAGCAAATTTTTACAATTTTGTATTACTTTGTGTCCCCCAAACTGTATATGCTTCAGGCTCCTACAAATCAGGATCCATCTCTGCCTGCAACGAATCCCTTACATCTGTCTCTTAAATTTCACCTAGGAGAACACTGAGTCATTACCTTACTTACACAAGAATATTTAGACTTATTTCAGCCCTTTCCATCTTTTTCTGTATAATGTAGTAATTTCAGACTTGACCATTTGTTACCTGGAAGACTAAAACAATTTCCTAGTGATCTCCTCACCCTCAATTTATGTCCACATACAACCTGCAACTGTTGATTCAAAATAAGAATAACAATAATAATAATAATAAACCCATAAACATCACTTTGTGAATCCACTACCTAATTCTCATCTACTTTTTTAGGACAAAATCCAGGTTCCTTAGTATGGCATTTAACAACTTCCATGAAATGGCCTCATTTATTTATCATTATTTTTCAGATTCTTCCTTAATTATCACAGTCCTGTTTTTATGTTCTTGAAATGCTAATCCACTTCCACATACTCTCCCAGACCACCATTATTCTTGCTTTCATGGATTTGTTCCAGTTTTCCCCACTAATTGGAACTATCCGTATCTTCTACCCAACTGTATGAGTCTACTCAGGCTGCCATAACAGAAAAAGCCCAAGGGGTTAAGCAACAGAAACATATGTCCTCATGGTTCTGGAGGCCAGAAGTCAGATCAAGGTGCCAGCATGGTTGGTTTCTGGTGAGGGCTCTCTTCCTGGCTTGTAGACAACTGTCTTCCCCCTGTGTCCTCGTGAGTCCTCTCCTTGGTGCATGTGTAGAGATAAGGGAAGAGTGAGATTCTTGGTATCCCTCATAAAGACACCAATCCCACTGGATCAGGGCCCCTATGCTTATGACCTCTTTTAACCTTATTACATCTTTCCATAATTTCTAGCATTTCCATTTGATTATTTCTTACAATTTCCAGCTCTACTAATATTATTCATCTGATCATGGATGTTGTTTACCTTTCCCACTAGAACTTTTTTAAAAAATATTTTTACCTTTTTCCCTGGATTATACATTTACATTTTTATTAATTTATTTTTTTAATTATCTCTATGCCCAACATGGGGCTTGAATTCACAACCCTGAGATCAAGAGTCATATACTCCACCAACTGAGTCAGCCAGGTGCCCCTCAACTAAAACTTTTAACTTTTTAATCTACTTATAAGTGAATTGGTTATTAAAATTTCCCAGACTTCAACATTCTCACCATCAGAAAATGAGGATAGCCATACTCAATAAAATGTAGCCCTTTCTGTTAGATGCCAAAATCAGATCACTTCCACTAAACTGAAAAACTTCCAAGTGCCAATTATCTAATTAATTAAATGTAACTTTATTAACAAAAGCCAACAATAAAGAAATTTGAAGAGAATATTCTAGAGTATAGTAATTTGACATTAAAAGAATAAATACTAAAACTTTTTTCTGTTATCCAGAAAGATCTAGAATTGTGGTGCTCAGTGTACTCTAATACTTTGAAGAAGTGAAAATATTTCATTCTTATGTTTAAATACTGATAAAGGAGCTTAGATATATGTGTTAAAAGCTTACATATGGACATAAAAATAACTAAAATTTATTGAGCATTTATTACCATAAATGCCATGTATTGTCTAATTGTTTTATATACATTAATTCATTTACATTAATGTCATAATTACCCAATTAGGTAGGTACTATTACTATCCCCACTTAAGACATTAGGAATTTGAAATATAGAGAGAATAAATTATGTGGCTCAGATCACACAACTAATTAAGTGCAGAACAGGGATTCAAACTCAGGTAGTATGGCATCAGTGCCCACATTCTTAACAGTCTTCATAAGCTGTGGAAACCATAAATGTGAAATGGTGATACAAGGGGACACCAACCTATCCTTTGCATTGCTAGTTAGCGCCAAACATGGGAAATGTCCATCTTTTTGCCCACTGCTGGTATAACTGCCCAGAGCTTCGGGGTGAAGTTCATCCATAAATTCATGTAGTGAATGCATTTTCTCATGCTGAGACATACCTGCCTATGTTCATCGAACACACCCACGAAGATTTCAAACCATACTGGGATGAAGGCCAACAGGACTGCAGATGGAGACCTCATCAGTTAACAACACTCAACTCTCTAGATCTGTTTTCAGTGAGTGGCCAGTGAAAAATCATGACACATATGATGAAAATTCACAATTTAAAAGGAGAATAGCAAACTGCACAAACAGAAAAATCATACCTTGTAATGAAATAGGATTGGTACTGGAAATCAGTTTTAAAACAAGTCTAATTATTATACACACACACAGAAGCAAACACATAGGCTTCTACTTTTGATAATGGCAGACTAGATAATTTGCACTAACCCTTTGTTGAAGGCCACTAAAATGGTTGGTAAAGAGCAATAAAAGATCTTAATTAACATCAAAGTCCCAACAAGATAGCAAATTCCTCACTGAGAGGATAAAGAAAAAGAGATGCACTAGAGACCTCCTTTTCAGGGGTATTTGCCTGTGTAGGTGAAGCATCTGAGAGCTGGAGTTCTTTAAATTGAGAAGAAGGGAGGTGCTACGGACACCAGGAGTCAGTACCCTGAATAATATTCCCCCTTCCCTAGGTGTCACCTTTAGAGCAACTTGCCTATCCTTGGGGAAAGGGCTTAAAGGCAAGCAGATCTTCTGTGGAAATTTCAGGAGCTGGAAGGACAGGTCTAAATTTACTGCCCACCAAAAGCTACTAATGTAGCAAACATTCTACTTGTGGTAGAGTGAAAGAGCTACACTCTTTTTTTTTTTTTTTAGATTTTTAAAATTTATTTATTTGAGAGAGAGCACGAGTGAGGTGAGAAGCAGAGGGAGAAACAGACTCCCCACTGAGCAGGGAGCCAAATGCCGGGCTTGATCCCGGGACTCCAGGACCATGACCTGAGCCGAAGGCAGACGCTTAACTGGTTGAGCCACCCAGACAACCCAAGAGCTACATTCTTAAATTGCAGTACTTTGGCAGGTCAACGAGGTTGCCCAGAAAATCTTCAACCTTTAATCCCATACTGCTTTCACTCTTAGGCACCTGTCATGAAAAAACAAAATTCCTCTCTGGTAGAAGATTCATTCTAAATCCCACATTCTATCTCAAAAATAATTTTTCAAATAAAATTTCCAGCTAACAACAACAGTCAAAATCATTACAAACCATAGATGAGAGAAAAAAGTCCATGTTTATACACCATTGTCAGATGTAGAAACTAATAGAGTTTTAGTGGCTATGATCAGTGAGATATAAACTGAATTCAAGTATGTCAATAAAGTATTGGAAAAAGTAAAATCTGACACGGAAGATTTGGAAAATAACTAGAAGTTATAGAACTAAAAAATACAATAATGAAATTAAGAACTCAATAGATGTTTTTAACACCACTGAAAAGAAAATGAATAAACCGGAAGATTGATCAGAAGAAACCAGCTGGAATGAAGTGTGGAGAGATAAAAATATGGGACATACTACTGGACAGGATAAGGCACATTGAAATAATGTGGTCTAACATATATTACTTTGAGTTCCAGAAGAAGGAGAAAGACATATGAGGCAGAAACAGTTTTTGAGAAGAACTGATATTTGAATTCAGAGTCTTTATAATGTAATAAGATAAATGTGACTTTCCATGAGGGGCATTCAGCAAGTACTGTAGCTCTTAATTCATTCATCCTAAAAATAGTATATATCGAGTACCTGCTATGTCCTGGGCACTCATAATAAAGCAACAAGCAAAATAAAGACTCTTAAAGACTCTTATATCCTTCTAGTAGAAACAACAATAAATAAATTCTTATATAATATAATGTCAAGTATTTTTTTTTAGTGTCAAGTAATTTTGGTTGTTAGGAAGGCAATTAAAACCTGAGTAAAAGGACCAAGAGCAATGAATGAGGTGCCATTCTAGATAAGATGGTCAGAAAGTACTTCTCTAAGTAAGTATCTGAGCACGGATTTATATAAAGTGGGAAGAAGGCACAAGAAGATCTGGATGTAGAACATTCCATAGGAGGGAAACATCAAGTAGAAGGGACTAGAGGCAGAAGGTTGTTTGGTGTGCTTGAGGAACAACAAGAAGGCCAGTTTGGTAAGATTGAGAACAAGAATGAGGACAGAGTTTCAGGATATGAGGCTGGAGAGGTTGTCAGGGGTCAGGTCGTGCAGAACCTTGAAGACTTTGGATTTGATTCTAAATATCATTACCACCCCTGGAAAGTCCAAACCACGAGAGTGGTAAGATGTGCTTTACATTTCCAAAGGATCACTCTAACAAAGAACAATAGATTGTAAGGAAGAAAGGCCCTTACCAGGCCACATTCAGTGCCAGACAAGAAAATACGGTGGCTTGATCCAGGGAGTAACAGCAGAGATACTGCAAAGTAACCAGAAGCTGGTATATATTTCCAACTGGTTTTGGAGATGGAGTTAGGAAAGAAAGAGATAAATCAAGTATGTCTCTAAGGTTGTAGCAAACAAACTTAGCACTTGAATGAATGGAGCATTCCTATTAAAGTCAAGAATGTAATAAGGAAGATAGCATCTATAATTTTTCCACATTATAATAGAGATTTCGGTTAACAAGATAAGAAAAAAATGAAAACTATAAATATTGGAAAGGAGGAGACATAATTACATTTTTTACACTTAATAGGATATCTACCTAAAAAAAAATCCAAAGAATAAACTGAACAAAACCAAGAAAACTAATAGGAACATCCTGTAAGGGAACTGGATATAAGACAAAAACAAAACAAAACCAAAAAAACCCCATTATTTACAGATTTCCTGTATAGCAGCAATAAAACTTTAAAATACATATGAATAAACCTTAGAAGACAATGACATATTGTCTCATATTGACATGGAAAGGTTCTTAGCATTTACCAAGTGAAAAAACTCAGAAGTTCATAGCCCAGAATATTTAGTATGATCCCTTTAAAAATTATGAATACAGGCACCTGGGTGGCTCAGTTGGTTAAGCATCTGCCTTTAGCTCAGGTCATGATCCCAGGGTCCTGGGATCCAGCCCTGCATCGGGCTCCCTGCTCAGCGGGGAGCCTGCTTCTCCCTCTCCCTCTGCCGCTCCCCCTGCTTGTGCTCTCTCTCTCTGTCAAATAAATACATAAAATCTTTAAAGAAATTTAAAAAATAAATAAAAATCATGAATACAAATTGTGTGGATTTGTATGTACATACGTGTGTATGTATGTGTATTAACTGTAGTTATAGCAAAGACATAACACTATGAACTCTTGTTGATAGATTAATGGATGGGAAGAAGCTATGACTTAGGGGAAGGTTTTTTCTTTTCTGAATCCATATAGGTAAGTATTGTTTATAATAAACATTATAAAACTTACGACAAAAACAAAAATTATTTTTATAAAAAGCATAAGCAAAATTCCCATTAATTCCCAGCATAATAGTTGACATTTATTAAATACCAGATAATACACTAAGAACTTCACATGTATTAATTGCTGCATTCCCCATTAGGATGATTGTTCAGCCTTATGACATCAGTATGTGAATTTTCCCCATTTTACAGGTGATAAAATTCAGACAAAAGGGAAACTGCTGGAGTTCAGATGGCATGAAAGTGCTAGGGACAACCTTGGAATGGAAACCTTGGAATGGAAACAGCTGGATTCAGAAGCCCATGCTCCCATCTACGATACTGACTTTAAATAAAAATAGTCTTATGCATTTGCATCATGTATACACTACAAAAAGGAGTCCATATTAAAAGTAAAGACAGGGATTAAAAGGGAAGATTATGTTGAAATGAAAAAACAAAGCAAAGCCGATATGAAAAATGGCTCAAGATTAAAAATTCCTGATATCACGACAGAGGAGAGAAATCACTCTCATTATGTCTTCACTCTGGGGATAGAAATACTAGTACTTTAAATTCTCTTCTTGGTGTTTTTCTGTATTTGTAAGCTTTTTCCACTGTCTATACAATTTATTGAATAGTACAACTGTTCCAAAGCATTCTGGGTACAGGCTTACCAAGTGTATCAAACATAAAGGACCAACTTTCAAATACTGAGAGTAAAATACGACACAACACAACCTCCATGGATATAGTTGAATCCTTAACGATTCACACTGTGCTTCAGCTTCATATACATCAACTATTATGTATCAGTGATTTCAAATGTATTAGTAAATATGGAGAATCCTGATAAGAGGCCAGATAAATAAGCTTTCATTATATGTTATCACATTCTTGCCTTTAAGACTAAAATTTGATGTATACATCATGGTTACTATGCGTATTTTCAACATATTGTATGGCTAACACAAACTGCTTCACAGGCTGATTTGCTTGAAGTTATACACAATAAGACAAGACTGGAATAAGAACTCATATGATTGTTTTTGGTTGTTGTTTTGGTTTTTTGTTTCTTTTTAAGTAGGCTCCATATGCAGCATGGAGCCCAACACAGGGCTTGAACTCATGACCCTCAGATCAAGACCGGAGCTGAATCAAGGAAATACAAATCAAAACCACAATGAGATACAAACTCACACTGGTCAGAATGGCTAAAATGAACAACTCAGGAAAGAACAGATGTTGGTGAGGATGTGGAGAAAGGGGAACCCTCCTACACTGTTGGTGGGAATGCAAGCTGGTGCAGCCACTCTGGAAAACAGCATGGAGGTTCCTCAAAAAGTTATGATCCAGCAAATTGCACTACTTGGTACTTATCCAAAGGATACAAACAGTGATTTGAAAGGGCACATGCACCCCAATGTTTATAGTAGCAATGTCCACAATCGCCAAAATATGGAAAAAGCCCAGATGGCCACTGAATGATGTGGTGGTAGAAGATGTGGTACATATATACAATGGAATATTACTCAGACATCAGAAAGGATGAAATCTTGCCATTTGCAATGACATCGATGGAACCAGAGGGTATTATGGTAATAATAAAAACAGATGAACATAAGGGAAGGGAAGGAAAAATAAAATAAGAGGAAAACAGAGAGTGAGGCAAAGCATAAGAGACTCTTAACTCTAGGAAACAAACCGAGGTTTGCTGGAGGGGAGGTGGGCGGGGGATGTGGTACCTGGGGGATGGGCATTAAGGAGGACATTTGAAGTAATGAGCACTGGGTGTTATATACAACTGATGAATCACTGAATTCTACCTCAGAAACTAATAATACAGTATGTTAATTAAGTTGAATTTAAATTAAAAAAAATTTTTTAAAGACCTGAGCTGAGATTAAGAGTCAGCTGCTCAACAAACTGAGCCACCCAGGTGCCCCAGATTAGCACTTTCTTATGAAGCGCCTACAGTTACCCAGGAAAAAAAGCAAATCAAAATTAACCAGGAAATTAACTTTTGCCTATGCTATTCTGGAAAAGTCTGAGGAACATGAATGATAAGAAGAGACATATTAAAGAGAAGAGGGTACTCATGCATGCAGATATGTTTTATAAAAATAGCTTGCAGGAGGAGCCTAGAAGTTTTTCAGAGCTTTATAGATGAGCTTATGATTTGAGGGCAAATCTGGTCAACCAGAGGGTCCCATGTGCCTCCAGTCCCTGGGAATCACAGAGAATCCCCAACAAATAGCTGGGAGAGCTGGGACAGGATGGCTTGCCTCTCTTTCCTATTCTGCACCCGCTACCCTTCTCCAGAATGCAGAAACAGCCCTTCTGTCCTGCATTCCCATTCTTGAGGTGGATTCCTCACCTTGAGCTCTAAGACAGTAAAAACATAAAGTTGCCTAGCTTGGCAGCACTACCACCAAGAGTCATTTCACAGGGACTAGACCAAATGGTTCTATCTGGAGAGAAATGACCCTTGAGACCTGGCCTCAGAACTCAAGGCTGGATTCCAGAGAGTGGTTCTGATCTTCTAAGTCCCCAGCAACCCAGGAGGCACCTCTGTTCATGACCCACTTCTTCTGTTCTTTTGGTTATCAGGTATCACTTACACAAGCACTGATCCATCCTCTGGAAAAGTGAAAGGGGCTGGGTTGGTCTTTGCACAAAGAGGTTCATACTTACCCATGCAGGGGCAAACTCAGAAGTAAAAGGCTAGTGAGGAGGTACCTACCTGGGTGGCTCAGTCGGTTAAGCATCTGACTCTTGGTGTCTGCTCAGATCATGATCTCAGGGTCGTAGGATCGAGCCCTGCATCAGGTTCTGTGCTCAGTGGGTAGTCTGCTTGGAATTCTCCCTTTCCCCCTCCCCCTCCCCCCAATATAAAATAAATCTTTAGAGATAAGATAGAATAAAAGACTAGTGAGGCAGAAGGTGAGAGATGTGATCACAATTAGCTTTGCAGCTCTGCAGGCTGTTTTTCTTGTTTATATATAAAACACTGGATCATCTCATAATTGGAGAACTGGAACCCAACTCTAGAAATTCTACACAGAAAGGATAATAAGCATAAAGATGCATATTAACAATAAAAGTTCGTGACAGAAATCAGGAAAACGAAGGTAGAAACACAAGCAAATGCACAAGGAATGAGTTGGTACATTGGGCTGGGCACTTTGCAGGGTTTGCCAAGATGCCTGAGCCTTGGTGAGTGTTAGTGCACACTGCGTGCAATTCAGGAAGCAGACCAGGTGACGCGGGAAGCATCGAGAAGGAAGTGCTGAGGGTGGGACCCGAACGAAGTGGCATTTCAGGTGTCTTGGCACAACCGGGGAGGGAGCTCCTTGCAAAGGACATAACATTCTCCCAGAAAGAAGCAGTAGTCATAAAACCTTCTGAAGACAGAAAAAGAAACAGTGGTTTCCCCACATAAAGAAAAAATGAGTTAACTATAAGATGACTCAAAACTTCTGCATCTAGACTCGAGTGCCTGAATTAGCTACAATTTACGTAACTAGGTCTGACTTAAATGTAAATATTAACAGGATATGAAATTCTTTTTCCTCCTCAAGAGAAAGACCTTTTAATCACTATCCAAAGAATAGTGTTTCCTCAGGGAAATGAAATGATTTTTATCTAAGAGGACAAAAGAGATTTAAAAAAAAATTGGTCTGTGCTTCATTAAGCAAAATTATGTTTTAAGAAACGCCACCATAGAACAGTGAGGATTGGGTTCTCAATGTATTCTATCTCAAAATTCAGGGTCAGCCACAGCTTTTTGGGTGCCCTGGTCCCTTGAGAGTTGAGATGATTTTTTTCCCTTGATATATAATATCAGTGATATTGTCCACCCTCAAATCGATACTCAAAAAAATGCCATCACCAAGGACAGTTCCATGAGCTGGAGAAGACTCAGCCTATGGTGAATGGGGGTGAGCGGCAAGTAGATCCAGATATGCCTTCCTGGGAAAGTCTGCCTATGAATTCTTCATTAAGAAACAGGGAAGAGTGGTCATGTAGCATCTTCATACCAGTGACCCAAATGGGACAAAGAGAGAAGGTGGCTGGAAATGGAATTCTCACATTGTCATAAACGTATGGTGTAGGGATGTGTAAGTTATCCTCAAGGGAAACCATAGAACTTTATCTAGAAAGGGACTGCTGATGGGAAATGTAAGAAGAATGAATATGATGTACATTTGATGGGATTCAGTTAGCAGAATCTTGAAATACTAGAATATTCTCACCCTTGATTGTTTGCAGTGTGAGACACTTGTGTAAATGCGATTTGACTCATTCTCCTGTCCACCAGTCTACACTCTCCTAGATCCAAGTGTCCCTTGTGAGGCACAGAAGAGGAAATGTGACCTGGGAGGGAAGTCACATGAGTAATGCAGAGCAGGAAGTAACAGATGGGAGCAGCTCTGGTCCAGACCTGCTCTGGTCCAGAAAAAAACAGATAAGCTTATAACAGTGTAGGTCTGGCACTTTGTAGATGGAGCATAAGCTCCAATGCAGCATGATTATCCCAGGCAGCTTGTCCTGAGAAATATCACTTAGACCTCCCTTGTGTTATATCAGACCCTCCCAATAGATGCTCTCTACCCTGAAACTCTCAGCGACTTGGTTCGAAGACCCACACACCATGAGAGAAGATACAGAAGATAGAACACTCACAGCAGACACAGTGACTGAACACGAGTCCTGTGGGGCTGTGGAGCCTGTGAATTGTGGCTGGTCTGAACTGAGATGGGCTCTAGCTGCAAAAGTACACTGTTCAAAGACTTCAGACAAAATAAAGTGTAAAATATCTCATTAGTAATTTTTATGTTGATATCATAATGAGAACATTTTAGAATACTGCGCAAAATAACATGTATTATTAAAATCGGCACTTTTCATGGGGTGCCTCAGTGGCTGAGTCAGTTGAGCATCCAACTCTTAATTTTGGCTCAGGTCATGATTTCATGGTTGTGGGATTGAGCCCTGTATCAGGCTCCACACTCAGCAGGGAGTCTGCTTGGGATTCTCTCTCTCCCTCTGCCTCTGCCCCTCCTTACTGCTCACACACTCTCTCTCTCAAAATGAATAAATAAATTAAAAACAAATACTAATAAATAAGTAAATAAATATCTGCCCTTTTCTTGGTTCCTAAAAAATCTAAAATCACACAGGTGGTTTGCATTTGTGACTTGCTCTCTACTTCTAATGGACAGCACGTCTCTAGAGGCCCAAAGAACATTTCCTCTTGATGTTGGGATCAGCCCTGTCTTCTCCAATCCCTGCAGGGCAGATGCAAGAGGTTTTGCTTTGTTTAATCTTCTCCAGGGCTTGGTGTGGAGCTGAGCACAGGGTAGACAGCCAGCAGACACCAAGGCTTGTTGCCTAAGAACCATATGCAACATGTGTGATGATGAATGTTGTGTGTCAACTTGGCGGGGCCAAAGGGTGCCCAGACATTAGGCCAAACATTATTCTGGGTGTGTCTTCGAGGGTGTTTTCATATGGCATTAACATCTGAATTGGTTAAGAGAGTAAAGCAGATTCCCTCCTGCTCTACTAATGTGGGTGGGCCTCACCCAATCAGTTGAAGGTATACATAGACCAAAAGTGCTGAGTCAGAGGGAACTCTTCTGGCCTGAAGGCCTTTCCAATCTTAAGGTCCAGACTGAAACACTGGCTCTTCTTGGGTCTTGAGCCTGCTAGGTTTCAGACAGGAACTTGTACCATTAGCTCTCCTGGTTCTCAAGCCCTGGGACTCACACAGGAACTACATGTCTGATCTCAGGAGTCTCCAGCCTGCTGGCTTCTCAGCCTCCACAGTCATGTGTGCTAATTCCTTATAATAAATCCACACATGTACAGGTGCATGCATCTCTCCCCGCCCTTAGTTCTGTTTCTCTGGAAAATCCTAACACATGTGTAACATTGGCCAATTTTAGAATATAATCTTCCACAATATCACAATTTTAAAAGTTTGTGAATAAGAGGTTAGTTTTATGAATATCTTTTACAAGTGGTCCTAGAACTGACTAGTTTGGGGACACAGATAAATTCCTCTGAATCTCTATTTTCTCCTGATAAAAATCGTACCTCCCTCATGGGGATGGTGTGAGGGACAAAGGAGACAATGCCTAAGAATGTACATGGTCCCTTGAAAGCTCTCTATGGTCTCCAGTTAGCAACCATTTAGTCCTGTCTTCTTTCCATACAACGAAACGAAAAGTCAAGTTGTGGACACGGTGAAAAGATCTACTGTCATTAAAGAATTCATATGCTGAGTTCGGTTTTCAAGGGAGAGGTAGAATCCACCTGACAGGTCCTTGGGGAACTTGTACCCCTTGTCACCAGCACACTTCCTGGGACTAGAAGGCAAGGGCATGTGACCTACAGGGCAAAGAGGCAGATGTGGTCCCATGGGTGGAGTTGCCATCATGGCTGCCATTGGTGTGGGAGGATTCAAACACAGTATGGCTTCTCGAGACCTGCTGGGTGGTTCAGCTCCCCATTCCAGGCCTACAGCACCTTCCCCACTTTGTTTATGGGGCTACCTCTTTGCAGTCTGTTTCTCTTAAAAATAGCTTCAAGTTTCTCTTAAAATCATTAATGTCTCCCAAATAATCGCCTGGCATATTTTTTCCAGTAGGCCCATGACCATGATGGACAGGGACTTCCCCTGTGCCATCAGTAGGGAAGACGTGACCCATCCTGGTTTCTTTCTTATCACTGTTACTCAACAGTTCATTGTTTTCTGACAAAAGCCCCCAGGACTTTTTCACTTATATTTCATGAAATTCTGCTTTATATCAAGAGATGGGTTGATTTCTGCAGCTTTACCTCATGCTTTATACTTGGACAAACTGCCATTGGAAGGAAAGCTCAGAAGTGACAAGATGATGGGACATGAAAGCAGGAAAACATAAAGCACGCATTACAATTTATACACAGGAAAAGTCATCGAATGCGTATTGTTAATGATCATATCTCAGGTATGAAGAAAATGTAGAGAGTTATAGAAATGATGACAAGGATAGGAACTTCAAGGTCTTGGGGAAAAGATGAGTTGTTTCCAACTATAAAGACAGAGTTGGTCATTAAGGCATATTTAGCTGGGAGCCCAAAATATCATTTAATTGGAAGGAGGTTTTCTAGTCCCTAAATCAGGTTCACAGACACTTTCTCATTAAACTGCATGACACAGCGGAGGGGTAGGGAAGGTTCTCACCATGCCCCGGGGAGACTAGTTCAGAGAGCCCTGCCTGCCCATGCGGCAAGCTCAGGACGGATGAGGGGACGTGAGGGGCACTGTTTCGACTACCCCTTGCTGAGGAGGATCCCTGACGTTCCCCACGCCTCTGCCTGACAAAGGGGCATGTGCGCAGTCTCCGGGGTGCTGGTCGAGTTGGCCATGTTATCCTTCAATCTCTTCATAGCTCAGCAAATAGAGTCACTTTTCAGAAAAGGGAGGATTTCTCACTTGAACTAAAGGTTGAAGACTGAATTTTCTGTGTTTTATAAACAAAGACTTTAAGAACTAAACATTGTCAGAGTTATCTTGGTGGGACAGCGTGAGGCTCGGTTTTAGATTGCTGGGAGGAAGAGCTGGGTTGGAGAAGCTTCGAGAACTCGGGTTGAAGAGGGCAACCCAATCCAGAGGGTAGAGGAGAGAGACCTCTCTGTCATACAGGAAGAAGTGTCTAACGGGTGCTACAGATTCTTAGATAAGAAAATAAAAGGTAACTTTCTCAGTACTGATCCCATGAGATGCAGGAGCTGCTAGTCCATCATTAGTTTTTGAACATAGTGTTCAACGATTCATTAATTGCCTATAACACCCAGCGCTCATCACATGCCCTCCTTAATACCCATTACCCAGTTACCCTGTCCCCCCAACCCCCTCCCTTCTGTAACCCTCAGTTTGTTTCCCGGAGTCCAGAGTCTCTTATGGTTTGTCTCCTCTCTGATTTCTTCCCATTCATTCTTCCCTTCCTTCTCCTAATGTCCTCCATGCTATTCCTTATGTTCCACATATAAGTGAAACCATAGGATAATTGTCTTTCTCTGATTGACTTATTTCACTTAGCATAATCCCCTCCAGTTCTATCCACATAGATACAAATGGTGGGTATTCATCCTTTCTGATGGCTGAATAATATCCCATTGTGTATATGAATCACACCTTCTTTATCCATTCATCTGTTGAAGGACATCTAGGCTCCTTCCACAGTTTGGCTATTGTGGACATTGCTGCTATGAACATTGGGGTCAGGTGCCCCTTCTTTTCACTACGTCTGTATCTTTGGGGTAAATATTGGCTAACTGAACATAATTAATTAATTAACTAATTAATTAATTAATTAAAAAACCACTGGCCTGACTTCATATACATTCCCTGGATGCTGTATTTCTCTCAGGCGTCAAGAAGGTATGTGCCTGTAGGCACCTCACCCCACACACACTTCAAACCCATCTGTGAGCTGTTTATCATCCATGACAAAGCTTTTATCATGTCTCATCTTCCTACCAACATGCGTGCCAAGAGCCAGACCAGACCAAAAAGAAAAAGAAAAATCAAGGGTGGATCAGGCTAGGAAGGACAAGCAAGTGGCCAGGCCTGAATCCAGCTGTTCTGACCCCAAGTCCAAAGACATTTAAACACGATCTCTCCTTTCCATTTACTTTTACTATTTTTATTATGTCTTTTTGAGACTCTCTTTGGAAATAGTTTCTATAAGCTCCAGAATTGGGATGATATTATAGAACCATAATATTTTAGTGTCAGAGGGTAACTTGGAGATTATCTGGGCCCATCGCTCTCCTTATAAATAGGAGGACTAAAGCCCAGAGAGGTCAATCATTTTTTCAAGGTCACAGAGCTGGATGGCAGATAAGCTGCAAGTAGGATCCAGTTACTCTTTGCATTACAACAAGCTTCCTGTCCTAAAGTTATGATTTAAAATGACTTCGAGGGGCACCTGGGGGGCTCAGTCGGTTAAACGGTCGGCTCTTGGTGTCGGCTCAGGTCACGATCTCAGTGTCATGAGATCGAGCCCGATGTCAGGTTCCGCAATGAGCGTAGAGTCTGCTTGAAGATTCTCTCCCTCTGCCCCTCCCCCCAACATGCGTATGCACTCTCTCTCAAATAAATAAATCTTTAAATAAATAGATAAATAAGAAAGAAAATGACTTTGAAAATATTCAATATTGATAACAGTTTATTTTTAAAAACACAGGTTTCAGCCAGTACCCAAAGCGCTTCTCGGACCCAACAGAACTTAATTTTAAATCAACCCCATGAAGTTACTACTATTTTTGCAGGTAGGGAAACTCTAGCACAGTGAAGGAAATTTCCCAAGGTTGTTCAGTATCAGAGCCAGGATTCACTCCCAGGCAGTCGGCTCTGAAGCCCATCCATCCTTTTTTTATCCACTCTGCTAAATTGACTTTCTTGAAAAATGTCAGTAGGGCTTCTATAAACTTTGGAAGTCATCTAACATTTTTGTATTTTAACTGCAATTTGCTTTAATGAACCAAAACATTAATTTGCTAAGTAGCTGGCCTTGAGATATAGTTTGCCCTTTTCAGAGTCCGATGCTCTTGAAAATTTATACTTTTTCAAGATCGACTACAAAGAACGCTACTAGTTGACCCACAGAGTAGAGAGAGGCTGCCTTTTTGAACAGATAAGTTTTTAAAAATTGCCACGGTGAGGGGCGCCTGGGTGGCTCAGTGGGTTAAGCGTCTGTCTTTGGCTCAGGTCATGATCTCAGGGTCTTGAGATCGAGCCCCATGTGGGGCTCCCTGGTCAGCTGGGAGTCTGCTTCTCCCTCTCCCTCTAACCAACCCCCACTCCGCTCATGCTCTTTCTTTCTCTCTCTCTCTCAAATAAATAAATAAATAAAATCTTTTAAAAAATTGCCACAGTGAGAAAGGCTGGTTTGGGAATAATAATGAGTAAGGATAGCACCAAGTCCAATTGGGAAACATAGATGGCAATGAACAAGCCGTTGATGCTCAGAAATTATAAATTGAAACCAGAATGTCTTAGGTATGGGCTAGATATTGCTATAGCCCCACACTGGGATGACTTTTAATAAAAGCTATGTCACCATAAGGATTTAAATGTGTCACAAAGTGGGGAGTCCCCCTCTACTCAACAGGTAGGATGCTACTCAATTCATGAATTGCTTAATAAAGCCAATTAGATCCTTAACAACAATAGTGCAACAAAGTGATACACAGCACTCTGTGTTTTGAATGAGCCTCCCCTCGCTTGCCAGGCAAGCGTGCAGTTCATTCATGACCAACCCAGCAACCAGCACCCCGTCCCCAGCTCTCCCCGGGGCCCTCTCTGGAATGGCAAACTGCCCTGCCCAGTTGGGCCTGATGGAAAGCTCATGGACCGTGGACCACTGGGTCGTGGATGATGCAAGCAAGCTGAGCACACCCTGTCAAGTGACCCGAGTCAATCTGCCATTCACAACGATCAGACTCTCTAGTAAATGCACATAGCCCCTGGCAGTGCATAGGTGGAATTATCTGCCGGCTTCTCCTTCAAGCTCCTGATTAGTCATACCCTGCTGTGGAAATTATCAGAGAAAACCCTACCGCAAGTACAAATATTTCTTAGGAGGCAGGTGCAAAACATCACATGTCCTGCTCCCGGAAACTCAGTGATGCTCTTGTTCTCTGCCTTTTGGGTACTCTGATCAGCACTTTGGTTTTTTGTTTTTTTTTAAGATTTTATTTATTTATTTCATAGAGAGAGACACAGCGAGAGAGGGAACACAAGCGGGGGAGTGGGAGAGGGAGAAGCAGGCTTCCCGCAGAGCAGGGAGCCCAATGCAGGACTCGATCCCAGGACCCTGAGATCATGACCTGAGCCGAAGGCAGACGCTTAACGACTGAGCCACCCAGGTGTCCCCGATCAGCACTTTGGATGAAAGGTTCACCCTGAGGCCAGCACACACTATTCTGATGGAGACATCAGCCTGCCCCAGGCCTGCATTCAGGGATGAGTGGATGGTAGGACCAGGACAAACTGGAGTCCACAACTGCTGGGCTCCTGGATGCTTTGTTCAGGGAAGGGCAGATATTTATTCCAGACCCCTGCTCTCGCCATGAAAGGGCAGAGGTGCCCGTGTAGTCTTTGTAGTCAACTGAATGTACTGAACACAAGCACAACTTACTTCAGCCATGAAAAAGTACTTTTATCATCTCTGCTAGTGAATCTTTAGCTGTAGTTTGAAATCATCATGCAGAGATCATTTTCCTAGTGTTCTGGAGACAGCGAATTGCCAAATGGGGCTCTTCAAATGTTAACAAAACACCCCAGAGTGTGGTATTACTAATGTATGCACCATATGTTTATCACATGCTTTCGTTGAGATGTTTAAAAATAAACCACAGTTGGGGCACCTGGGTGGCTCAGTTAGTTGGGCATCTACCTTTGGCTCAGGTCATGATCTCAGGGTCCTGGGATTAAGTCCCACATCGGGCTCCCTGCTCAGGGGGAGTCTGCTTCTCCCTCTGCCTTTGCCCCTCCCTGCACTTGGGTGCTCGTGTGCTCTCTCTCTCAAATAAATAAATAAAATCCTTAAAAAATAAACCACAGTTAACATGACTGCCCCAGAGAAGAGCAATGGTCCAGGAGACCACAGTGGTCGCAGACTTATGCTATCTTTCTCCTTCCTTATGCCCTTCCTTCTGCTCTCCAGTCTCACCTGGTAATGCTCAGAATAGATCTCTGGCTGCCTTACTCCAGGCCAACACTGTCAACACCGGAAGGTGGGAGGACTGCTAGTTTTCCATATGCAAACAAAAGTCACCTGCATCTCTGGGAACGCTCATCTGTGAGGGGAGATGTTAGGCTGGAAGGGAAGGCAAATCAGACAAAGGAAGGAAAGAGATTCTCCTAAACTGCTCTCAGGAAAACGAGAGCTAAAGGCACCAAAACAGAGTTTCTTTTCTTTCATTCACTCATTCATTAAAAAAAAAAAAAAAAACTTATTCACATTCTACTCTGTTCCAGGCATGGTGCTATCAGGATATAGCAGAGGACAAGATATTCAAGATTCTTGCTCTCAGAGATCTTACCCTTCAATGAGGAAAGACAATTAAATCTGTGCACATAAATGTATACACACACAAATAATTATAGACACTCGTTTAGTAGTGTGATTTATGTTAAGAGCTGATGGACAAGAAGGGGTAAAACTATGGAAAATCTGGAAGAAGGATCATGGAGGAGGGGATGGCATAAAGCCAAGGGGCTGAGTTGTTGAGGAATTTCAAGATTGGGTTGGAGAGGTAAGCAAAGACTCCACGTTCTTTTGTCCCCCTAGAACCAACTTCCACCCTCTTGAAGGTAATATCAGTCCCCCATGGAGAATGCATGATCTACATTTAGCAGAATGAAAAGGAAACATGACCTATATTCTAGCCTTTGTGTGGCTGATGACATGTACTTTGCATGGTTCTATCATATTTTTTACAATTTTTTTCCCATGAGCCAATAGGAGAAAGACTCCACATTTTTTACGTTTTTATTTAAGTTCCAGTGAATGAATCTACAGTGTAATATTAGTTTCAGACGTACAATATAGTGATTCAACACTTCCATACAACAGCTGGTGCTCGTCACGACAAGTGCACTCCTCAATCCCCATCACCTGTTTTACCCATCCCCCCCCGACCTCCCCTCTGGTAATCATCTTTTTGTTCTCTAGAAAGACTCTGCATTTTAGACCAGGGAAAGGATCTGGGATTTAACTCTAAGGGGAGTGATATGGTTTGATTTACTTTTCAGAAAGATCACGAGCTGCTGTGTGGAGGAGAATGGGCACAGGAAGACAGCTAGGAGCTACTATGCAGTTTGAACAAAAGATGGCGGTATCTTGGAGTAGGGTGGTGGAAGTAGAGATGAGATTTAGGATAAGTTTTGAGGTAGAGCTGGTAAGACCTGCTGAAGAACTGGATGTGGGCTGGGAGGGGGAAAAAAGGAACTACAGATGGTATCTAGAGTTTTCTTCTTCTCCTTCTAAAACTTGAAACAACTTCTGAATCACAGAGTTGGAGGCCAACTGAACCCTGGTTGGCCCGCTAAATGTCTACGTGTCCCCATGGCCTCCAAATGCTTTGCCACCTCTGATCTGTTAAAGTAACTGCAATCTCCACCTTCTGCAACTGCACTCTGGTGGTTGTGGTCATCTCTCCAGATTGAAAATCTGATCCTTGAACAGTGGCTCCTCTCTGCCTACAAAGATAAAATCCAAATTCCTTACAAAAGCATAAAGACCTTTCCTGATCTGGGTCCTACCTGGCTCTTGCCTCCCTACCTCTTTCCCTCCGTGTGCGTGTGTGTATGACCTCTACCCCTGTATATCATTCATTAAGGCTGTAGCAAGCTCCTTCCACTTCCCAGAACACACCATGCTCTCATTATGTTTCTGTCTTCCTTCCTTCAAAAGCCCTCCTGAACACCTAATCCATCTAGAAAACTCCTTTTTGTCTTTCAGGGGTCTAATGAGTTTCCCTATACATTGTCTCCTTTGGTCAAATTTTAGTTGGCACTGTGCCTTGTGTATGCAGCTCTATGCAACGTTGCCCTGTACTCGTGAGCTCTTGCTCACCTAGCTTCCTCCTCTCTGGATTGTAAACGGCTTGAGGGCAGGCACCTACCCGTGTGCCTTTCACAGTGACTGATATCTACGAAGTGATCAATAATTACTCATTAAAGAAATGAAAACCCTCTATCTCATTTCCATCGAGCAGCCACCTAGCATTTGCGTAAATACCTTTACTGACTCTAAACTCAATACACCTGTTCCATATTTTTATCCATTCCTTTCCATCCACTCATCCTGGGCTTCCTTGCTTTTTAAGTTTTTCCCGTATCCATTACATGCCAGAGTTAAAGGAGTCAACCAACTAGACAGGATCTCTGTTTTCATGACATTATTTTCAAATGTGAAGGAGGGATGGAGTAATAACAAATAAGCAAGGGAAGTATGTGTAGTAAGTTCCATAAAGAAAATTATACAAGTGGAATTGATAAAATAACAGAGATACTTGAATTGGGGGATCAGTGAGTGCCTCTCAAAAATGGTGACATTTAAAATGACATTTGAGGGATGCCTGGGTGGCTCAGTGGGTTAAGGGTCTGCCTTCAGCTCAGGTCATGATCCAGGGTCCTGGGATCGAGCTTCGCATCGGGCTCTCTGCTCAGCGAGGAGCCTGCTTCTCCCTCTCCCCCTGTGATGTCTCTCGCTCTCACTCTCTCTCAAATACATGAAATCTTTAAAAAAATAAAATTAAATGACATTTGAATGATTTGATAAATAATTAACTAAATAGACATGTGAATGATTAAAAAAAGAAAAAGCATTCAGTCTTGGCAAGATTGGGGTAAGAGGCCATAGACAGTCCTACTTCAAGGGCTCTTGGGATTTTGGAGGCAGGGAAGCACTCTGTGTTGGAAACTCGTGAGCTGGAGTGGAAGGGAGCATGCTGAAGGCAGGGGATGGAGTTTGGATTTTATTCTAAGCACAATGGAACGCAACTGGAGGATGGTGATCAGAGCAATGGCATGACCTGAATTACATGTTTCGAGGGGTACTTGGTCTGCTGCGAAGAGATTGAGTTAGTAAAGCATAATGGTAATGCAGATAGAAGTGCATGAAGGCTGGTCTCTCCCGGAGGGAGAACCAACATGAACAGAGATAGGGAAGCCTTTCATAATTTTGAATCAGCTCGTTGTTGCCAAGACAAACTTGCAGCTCTTGTTTATGGATACAGTGTGATCCGCTGCAGACCCTGGTAGGCTTCTTCAGCTAGGGGCTCCTAGCACAGGCACAATTCAGGCAATGTCTGAACTGGAAGACTTTTCCCCCCCTCAGCCCAGACAAAGTCCTTCCAGTTAAGCAGCCATGGTCACATTAGCCCTGTGAGTATCTACGGAACTCGTAGTCAATGCAGAGAAGATCCTATACTAATGTCATTGATTTATGGAAGCTGAGAGCAGGACTTCATTTCTACCTGCAATAAATTCTTCTCATTAAATTCACCCGATCCGCCAGGAGCTCTCTAAACCCCTCCGCCCCCCACCAAGTTCTCATCTTCACTTTCCTCTCCCCATCCTTCCCCCGCCTTCCCCAGGAGTCTCTATGTTTGAATTAACCACTGATTCATTACAATGGTTCAATCTGAGGACCAAGTATTCTTTCGAGAGCAAAAGGGGACGATTTAGATTTAGATTTCTAATTTAAAAACAGAATTTACTTTGATCTTGCTATTGATGAATTAAAGGACTTTTGCATTTTATAAGCTGTGTGAATATCGAACTGGAGAGTTAAGCTAAGGAAATAATGGGTGTGCTAATGTGAGACATAATTAGTCTAAGAAATGAGAATGTGGGGGGGAGGTGGGGAGGGAAGCAGGGTTTGGAATTTGTTAAAGACACTTCCAGATTTTGATCATTTAGCTTTGGTTTTTCATGAGTGCAGGTACCCATGGAAATGATTCTTAGAATAACACAGGTCCATGACTTATGCTAGAGAGAAGAGTGCAAGACCTTCCCATCCCTGCTTGAGACCTTCCAGTTCCTCCCATTTACCTGGCCTTCTGCCTCCTTTCTAGAACATGTCTACAGTTGAAGATCTTTATAAATAACACAATTCCGTGGCACGCCTTCCTCTCTCCCTTCAACTCTGTATCACCACCCCAGCCCCCCAACCAAATAAAAAGGACAAGGCAAATCTAAAGCAAATGGAAGTTTCCCCTACTTGAAGCTCTGGCGTTTGGCAAAGCAACAGGCCCTGGAAACAAATCGCTCTTTAAATGTGGCCAACCAGTGCATTCTTACTGATTTACCAGAGTGAGTAAAATCTGACCTCATAAATTCATCAGATTACTTAAGATTTATTTTTGGTAAAGCCAAACGTATGGGTAGCCACTGAATAGGGTAGTAAAAATCAGAACATTCAGCATAATTGCATACGGATTTTCTAGGGTTTTAAAAACATTGCTGATCATTTTCTTCTCCAAGTAAATGAACACATTTCATTTAAATAGGTATTTTTTTTTAAGTTACAGTTTCAGGAGATTAAGGGATATAAGGATAAGCTCTAGCAATGTGGGACAAAGAACAAGTGCTTTAAGGCACAGATATGACAAAGAAAAGGTTTAATCCAAGTGCTCTATTAAAATGCAGAAAAAACCACACTAAGCTAAAAAGACCTAATACCTATTAGGATTACTTATTTTTTTTCTGAAATATTTATTGTGATAACTTCTTTGTAAGCTCCATCCTGCAGATGGTGGGGGAGGCTTCAGCTCAGCCACCTGGCTCTATCAACGAGTTTTTGAAGACGGTCTTTCTGCAGAAATTAAATGACCCACATAAGGGTGTATTTTAAATCTCTCTGCCTAAATACCAGTTTTTAAAAAATGAAAACTATTCGTCATATCAGAGAAGCTGATACCTGCTCCCCACAATCTCAAAATCAGGAGAATAAAGGTTCCTAATATACACATACCCAGGATTCAGACAGTGCATTTTGGGAGATTTTTTTCCCCCTTCAGGTAGAAATATTTAAAGGTCTTTTTAATACATCTGCTTATTTCAAAATACAAAGAGGAGAGGGAAGCGCTGAGTATACTTTTATGTTTTCTATCTTTTTGTCTTACTCTTCTGTAAGACAGAGCCTCTTCTAAATAGTCTATAGCAAAATACTGTAACATACTTAGTTTCTTTCCCCCCCCAGAAATATCTTCATTAGATAAAAATATTTTTTGCCAGTGAACCTCAGAATAAAAGACCTATAAACTTTATTATTAAATAAGAACTATGTAGGGGCGCCTGGGTGGCTCAGTTGGTTAAGCCACTGCCTTCGGCTCAGGTCATGATCCTGGAGTCCCAGGATCGAGTCCCGCATCGGGCTCCCTGCTCGGCAGGGAGTCTGCTTCTCCCTCTGACCCTCCCCCCTCTCATGTGCTTGCTCTCTCTCATTCTCTCTCTCTCAAATAAATAAATAAAAAATCTTTAAAAAAAAAAAAATAAATAAATAAATAAATAAGAACTATGTATGCTATCAAGTTCCTTTTGAAGGAATTTGAATTTCCCTCAGAACTTCCCCAATGACCACGCTGATGAAAATCACTTACAGGCATTTGCTTATGATAGAAAATAAAGGTCCTTAGAGCAGTGCCAAGACTCCCAGATTAATTGCAGATAAGGACTCCATAAAGATTTAACAAGCACCCAACCATCTAATGCAACCATGAAACTCTTTCTGAAAAATCATTATAAAAGATTCATAACCTGTGAAAAGCCCACGGTGCGAATAGGGTAGAGACGGAACAGCTCTAAGACGCAGAAACAAGACGACAAAGAAGGAGAGATCTCCCCCGCTCCTCTTCGAATATCCTTTCCAAAAGCTTTCCAACAAATGAGAAAAACCACATCGGCAGTGTTGATGTCTGCGAGCTTTATGGGAGCAGTCGAGATAAAAGATCCTTCCTTTACCTGTTGCCATTCCCACCCCCCCCCCCCCCCCCCCCCTCCCCCCTCCTCCCCCCTCCCCCCCTCCCCATCTCCCCCCTCCTCACCTCCCCACCTCCCCCCTCCCCCCCACCCCGTCTCTGCTCCGCGGGGTTGGAAGCTAGCCCCAGCCTCACTCTGGGCTTCGCCAGGTGCTCTGCTCCTGCAAGCCTGCCTTGTCTCCCTCCTGATGATTCATTCCAGACCTTACTTTTTCAGGGGTGGAAGGCACTGGGAAAGATATCTAGGTCCACTGCCCCAGTATCCCAGATAGAACGGGAGGTGGTCTTTGGGTTTTGCTGGGGAAGAAAATAAAAAGGGAAAGGAAACAAACAAACAAATAACCCGCTACTTTCTTCTCTGACCAAACTGAAAAGCATCTTATGGGCCACCTGAGGGGTCCAGAAAGGCTAGTGAAGAAATGCTACCCGCCCCCCCCCCAAACAGATGCAGAGCTCTTTGGGATGAAAGCAGTTTTCAACAAGCCAGGGGAAAGACCCTGCTTAGAGAAGAGATGCAGGTGATGGCCAAGGTGTGTGTGGTGGGTGGGTCAGGGACAGGTCAGCAAGGCTCACAGCCCCAACTGACTGCTTGTTTTTCTTTCCTGTCCCCACCCTCGGCTACTGGGCAAACACACATCATCATCATCACAGCATCTCCCCATCCCTCCTTCTGTCCCCCGCACCCCGCACACAGTACAATGAGGTGTTTCCCAGGATGCTTACCTACCATAAACTGATTGTTACTGTTTCATTCTGCCCTCCTCTGTTGGCTAAGTAGAAAAGAAATCCTCAAATGGGATCAGACTAAGGGCCTCATGGTGCATTTCCCCTCCACTGTAGGGTCCGTCTTGTAGAGTAACCTTCACCACTGGAGAAGCAAGCAAGGAAGGAATATATCCATGCAGACGGGGCCACCTATCCTAGGATCCAGAAACTGGTAGGTACTCTTCACCCCTCATCAAGTGCCCTTTTTGCCTCAGCTGGGAGACAAGGCAGAAAGAAACTGTCATTTTTAAGCTTCTCCGCATATCTATTTCTCTCCATTCTATCACGTTACTATGTATTTCTTGTCTTGATTTTTGTTGCCTGTGTTTGACAATCCAACTGGGAGTATAAAGAAATAAATGTTAATAGAAAAATACTTTTTAAGTATTACAAGAAACAGAAAAATTGTATAAACCATGAATAAACTATATAACTGTATTATTCTATTTCTCCAGTTAAATGTAGAAAATAGGCTCAAGGAGTAGAAAACTCTGTATTTTTGGAGGGAAAAAAAAACAAAACCAATGAGCACAATATAATTGTGAGAAAATGCAAAATATAACTGACAGGTGGGATGCTACCATATCTAGTGCACAGTCCTTTTTATTTGAATTTTTTTAATGTTACCAAAGAAAAGACTTAATGAAATAATTTGTTCTTTTAAACAGCAATGTAGAAAGAACCAGAAAATCATAGTAACAACAATAGCAAAAATAATACCTAGCATTGATTTAGTGCTGTGTTGTGCCAAGCCTTATACTTTCTGTTTTTACAATTTTCCTTAAAATTTTTTTTTACTATTTATTTTCTTTATTTTTTAAAAGATGTATTTGTTTATTTTAGAGAGAGAGAGAGTTGGGCGGGGGGAGCCGAAGGAGAGGGAGAGAGGGAATCTCAAGCAGACTCCTCGAGGAGCCCAGAGCCCAACACAGGGCTCGATCCCACAACCCTGAGATCATGACCTGAGCCAAAATCAAGAGTTGGATGCTCAACCGATTGAGCCACCCAGACACCTTGATATATCTTCTTGAATCCTTAAAATAACCTTGCAAGGCAGGCATTCATACTCTCATTTTGCAAATATGTTAAATGAGATTCAGAGAGGTTAAGTCATTTGTTCAATGTGATACATCTAATAAATAGCACAGAAAGAACCAAATCAAGATCTGTTTCATAAACCTCTGAACCTTCTGCTAAGCCGTGGTGACTTCCCATCAATCGGGATCAAAGTTACAAAATCAGATGTTTAGAAAGGCTAAGGGGCAATACAAATGGGAGGGGGAGGCAGGTCATGATGACAGTTAGGCACCACAATTCAGCGTCGAGGAAAGGTCTTGCCCCCTCCTACGAGGAGCCCATCTGATTGCTCCCAGGACGTGAGGTGGAACCAGCATTATACGAGCTTTCGATGATTCAGAGAATTTGTAAACCTGTATGTCTTTCTGTGAAATCACTCTCTTTTTAAATATTGGTGCTGATGTGGCTTAGCCCTCAAACCACATTGATCTTCTGTGCACCGTTTGGCCTGGGTATGTCCTTAAAACTCTAAAGCCCCAGTAACCCACTTCTTTCCTCCGTTCAGGGAGTCAATCTCCTCAGCACGGCAGGTGGGCCATGAGTGGTCTCTGGACAGCAGCAGAGAAGGATTCTGCTCCTTTCAATTAGCACCAGACTGAGACTCGCAGTAGGAACGACTCAGTCACACCAACGTGGCTCTGCATGTGGCCCAAAATAGACCACGGCGCCACTCACTCTGAATCCTGCTTGTGCATTTCACAGACTCTTGCCTGCATTCCTTCGGGGCCCTTCGGCTTCATTAGATCACTTAGAGGCCAATTACCAGCCATCTCCCGGATGCCATTTTCATCAGACTCCCTGAGATGTGCCCTGTGAGCCCTACCTTTTCATGGCATCAGCTGACATTTCCATCCAAGTGCTGAAAATGTCGCTAATTTTGTTCCGACACATCAAAGCAGATAGAACGGCCTTTCATTTCTAAACCTCTGGTCACAGAGAACCTTTGAAAATGAGCTCAACACTAAGCGAGCTGGCTCTCTGCTCCTCAGTGAAGGAGCTACTTCCAGTTCTCCTGAGACCCTACGTGGGTGAGCTCAGAAACCCAGGACCGAGGGCATGAAGAAGCCACTCCACCAAGTTCCCAATTCTAAATCCAAACGTGTGAAGATAACAGATAGCCTTGCAGTCTCTGGGGAGAGGCATCAATTAAAACAACAGCGAGGCTGATTTGGAATATAATACTCCTCTTACTAAAGGTCTACCCAAATGGTCTATTTACTGGTCCATAGAGAACAAAGATACAGAATCACATGGTCATGAAAAGAAATCTCCCAATTTGCCTAGACTCTAATTTGACCTGCATATCTCCTCATGGTTTGACCCTTTGCATTTTGGCGGGGAGGGGTGCAGGAAATCAGCTTTATAGACCTCTTGCTGAAAGACAAAATAAATGCTTCCATTTTTTCTTTCTTTCTCTCTCTCTCTGGGAAGCTAGGAAATTTTTTTTTTAATTCTTAACTGTTGAGGCTTTTACTCATTCAGTCAAACCCCAACTTATGCCTATTTTAATAGCTGGATTGATTTTTTGCAAATATGAATCTATTATAATATGGTCAGGGAAAAATTCTTTTTGGAAATCAACAAAGAACTTCTAGGGTACCATGTTTCTATACTCTACAAATTTGGTCCATGGCACTTCCAATTCATGACCTTAAAAAAAAAAAAAAATATTTAGTCTTCATTGCTAAACAGCTAATGGGAACAACCTCAATGAATTTGTTAATAATATATTCATTATCATAGAAGCAAACCAGTAAAATTATTTGGAAATGCTTGCTTTAGATAATGTAAGGTATCTTTTTCCAAGATCAGAAATCCTTGTGATAGGGGCGCCTGGGTGGCTCAGTCATTAAGCGTCTGCCTTCGGCTCAGGTCATGGTCCCAGGGTCCTGGGATCGAGCCCCGTGTTGGGCTCCCTGCTCGGCAGGAAGCCTGCTTCTGCCTCTCCCACTCCCCCTGCTTGTGTTCCCTCTCTCGCTGTGTCTCTCTCTGTCAAATAAATAAATAAAATCTTAAAAAAAAAAAAAAAAGAAATCCTTGTGATAAATAGTTGAGTTTAATTTCAAAGACAGTGCTTTCTTCTCTGTAAATACATTCTATATCATTCTCTCCCTGGTAAATGAGACTACAAAACCGCACACACTTATGTTTTGCTTTAGCTGCCAGGAAATAAAGCCTAACTTACTGCATAAGCAATGCAATCCTTCACAAAAGCGCCTAGAAACTTCTATGCCCTCTGTTTCCTTCAGATAGACTCTGAGCTCTTTGACCTATAAGGTACCTTATTTTTTATGATCATCCACCTCATGTGTTTTTTTGGAAGTTGGTCAAGCATACACTTTATATTAAGTGTAATTTTCCAAAACTAACTAAACTCATTGGCCTTGCCAGTTCTAATGGAGATAAATTATAATACGTACTATAGGTACCATTTAATGGTGCTACTACCTTTGGTCAGCGTTCTACTGAGGATGATAGGGAGTTTTCTTTTTTCTTTTTTTCTTTTAAGATTTTTATTTATTTATTTATTTGACAGAGAGAGAGTGCGCAAGCAGAAGCAGGGGGAGTGGCAGGCAGAGGGAGAGGGAGAAGCAGGCTCCCCGCTGAGCAGGGAGCCCAATGTGGGGCTCAATCCCAGGATCCTGGGATCATGACCTCAGCCAAGGGACCCGCTTAACCCACTGAGCCACCCAGGTACCCCATGGGGAGTTTTCTTATCATTATGTGGATAATACCCACTCTGAGGCTGATCATGTGTATGTATCCGAATTACCTTGAGCCCCTAGTATTCATTTTCCCCTTTCTTGTCCGTGTAAGAATCTGGATGAAGTAAGGAGTGTTCTTATATAAGAAGGTCTAGGACTAAGAGCCTCGAGTGAAACACCTATGACCCAGACCAATTAATGAAGGAAACATGGGGAACCCTCCATAGCAGTCACCCTACTGGTGGAGAGCCTAATGTCATGCTCTCAATCACGATGGAAAGCCAAAGGAAAGATCAGAGTCTCAGCTGCAAAACATAAAGAGTTAATACTGAATTCTGAAAACAATTATGTTCAGAGATGCACAAGGAGGGCTTCCAATTAAACTTGGAAGAGGTAGGGGCGCTTGGGTGGCTCAGTCAGTTACGTGTCTGCCTTCGGCTCAGGTCATGATCCCAGGGTCCTGGGATCGAGTCCCACGTCAGACTCTCAGCTTAGCAGGGAGCCTGCTTCTCCCTCTTCCTCTGCCTGCCACTCTCCCTGCTTGTGCGCTTGTTCTCTGACAAATAAATAAATAAAATCTTTAAAAAAAAAAAAGCAACTTGGAAGGGATAAACATCAAATCCAGAGAACCACCTGAAACATAATCCCTGTTCTGGAAACACACACACACACACACACACACACACCAAAATCAGTAATAGCTACCTTCCTGAATGCTTGCTAGTGAGTCAGATACTGTTGTTAGCAATTTCCATAGATTAAACAATTTATCATCTTTGATTAAATCTAGGCTACTGTTGATTATAAGAAGCATCATTGTATTGTGTACCACTGGAAAAGAAAAAAAAAAATGCCATGTATTAGAACACAGCATTGATCATAGAGGGCACTCTGATTGCAGAGATGGTTAAAATATTTTTTAAACATGTCCTTTTTTTAAAATTCTAAGTTTGAGATAGTCAAGAGGCACTATTTCTTATCTCTGACTTTCAGACAAGGGAACTGAGTCAGTGTCACTCACCCAAGGTTAAAGCACTAGTTAAGTGGAAAAGGTAGGATTCAAACCTAGGCAGTCTGGCTCCAGAGGCCACGCTCTCAATCACCAGGCTATAGACCCAGCCATATTCCATCTTCAGTGATACCAGTACAGGTATCAGCCCATTATAGTTTTGGATAATTCTTAGAGTTGTCATTAATAGTAACAGTAGCCACAGTAGAAGCATTGATAGCTCCCATTCATATACCAGGTAGGACACCAACTGTTCCACACCCAAAAACTGACCAGGTGATCCATGCTGGGCCAAACACACACAAGTCTCATCCATCACCTGTGAAAAACAGAGTCTCCAAGGCCCTTGCTATGAGCTTCTGATTCTACAGGGCCAGGGAGGGACTTAGCATTGTGGCTGGTGGGAAGCTTACAGCTGTGTTAGCACAAAACCTGAGAAAAAGATTACCCTTCTAGGCTCTTGACCTGAGCCTTTGACCACCATGGGGGTGGGGCACGGGACAGGGAGCGTGGCCCCATGGCGACCCCACCACTGTGTTCATGCTGGAAAGACGAACCTGAAGGAAGAAGTTCAGAACTTGCCACCACAAAGTATACCACATTGGCATGTTGACTATTCTGGGCTGAAGGCACCTGAGAAAGAGTGGATCTCTAACCTCCCATTCTACCTCATTGTAGGTCCTACAATTTCCTGTGAGAAAGGTGCCCTCCCTGAATGAGGAAGAAAAGAACACCCTTATCACCGAGAATCAATGGTAAAATGGGACCTGTACAAACAAACCTACTAAATTAACCTTTAGCCTCCATTAGATTCCTCCATATATTTCCTAATCACTGCCCCACAATGAGTAAATTGTCCCCACCATCTATCATAGAAGATTATGGACCTAACAGCTTCTTTAAGTCTCCATCTGCCTCTGCAGACACCCATGTACAAGTACAAATATTAAATAAAATGTGTATGTTTTCTCCTGCTCATGTGTCTTAGACCAACTTAATTCTGAGGCCCAACTGCAGAATCGAAGAGGATACAAGGAATTTCTTCCTCCCCTACCGAACCACAGCTTGGCTCAGGAGGTGGACCGAGAAGAGGATAAAGTGGTGAGATACACTGCTGTAGAGAATCTGAGTGCATGTTTGTGCTGGAATTTTCCACTCCTGAGATGTGTGACTAACCCTAGGTAATGACGCAATGAACCTCTCCGTCCCAAGCCTTCCTGGGAATGGCTTGCCGAAAAGCACTGAACAAAGCCGCTTTGGCTCCTGGCACCAGCACCCTGTCCTCTTCCACATCCTGGCATACTGAACCTGACACAGTAGTCTGCCTAACTCACCTGTCACCATTTCATTGACCTCATCTGGCAACCATTCCCAGGCTCTCCCAGCCCCTGCTGATTCAGAAGGAAGGGACAGAGCCCAGCATGTTACCTTTGGCCTGTTTCAGCACAGCATGGCGGCAATCCAACCCACCCACTGCCTGTTCTCAGTTGAGGGAAAGAAGTCCATCTGGGACAGACATTTATAAAGGTTTGCACGGGTACAGAAGGTTTAGGAAATACAGCTTGGAACCCCTGAAAGTTCGCAAGAGCTGTACGAGCTCTCATTTAGGGAAAGTGGTAAGAGATGTATCATTGCAAAGTGAAGTACCAGCTCCCCTCCCCCACCTCTTAGATAATAGCAAACCTTCTATTCACTTCTCGTGGTCCAATTCAGAAGGCGAAACTGCCCTAATAGTTGGTGTCCACGGAAACAGATACTGTAGCAACTGCTGCATATCGGGCCAAGATTTTACATAAAACTGTCATTATTTGTGAATATCACAGATGATTAATACTTAATCTCTTGGGTGAGGATTCAAAGGGCTTCCCTGGGTTTATATACTCTAAATCCCTCTGTGAGGATAATGAGTAGACACATGGCTCTCTAGAGGCAGCTAAGAGGCAGTTTTTCAACACATTTTTCCAGAAAGTTCCCAACATATCCTGGCTACTTTTTCTAGGCTTGTCTAGACTGGCACTGGATACCCCAACAGGTCACAATGATGTCTCCTCTACTGTTGAAAAATATCATTCAGGAGTAAAAAGGTCCTTGGGGTACTCCAAAGACACCCTCCAAGATGCTCCAGGCACATTGTTTGGAGATGAGACTTTATCTGTGGCTCTTAATTAAGCACTCACAGAGCAAGAGATCAGGAATCATGCTTCTCAGGCCACACCCACAGAGATGGCAATCTGGGTCATGATATGGTCTTCCCTGGTTCCATCTCCAGCTGCCCCTGAAGGACCCTGCTTTTAGATCCACCTTCATGAGAGACCTCCAACACTTATTATTCTAGGATGTTCTCAAGGATCATCTACCCTCCCAGGTAACACCTGGAGTCTGCTCCTTTCTCCACATTCTCTCTGACTTCCCTTGGTCACATCTATGCCGGGACAACTACCAACTGGTGTCCAATGATGAACACGAGGTCCTCTCCAGCTTCTTCTGCAGGACAGATGTGGGCGGGTCTGTCTGCGACTCAAACAGTCATTGCTCTAAGGGGCTCCCGTGTGTCCCAGTGCACTGTCTGCCACGAGTGTTATTCTGTGCTGCACTGGGTCAGTCTCCATCCCAATATATTTTATAAACATTATAGTATGATGCAAGCAGTCTTGGCTTGGCATGGTTCAGACATGCATGAATTTCAGTTGCCATGGCTTAGTTAAATGACACCAGCCCCCTCAACAACACAGCTGAAATTTCAGTTATCACAGCATAACCACGAGAAAGTGTACAATGTGCATTCTTTGCTGCAACCTCTACTGTTCACAAAGAGACTTCTCCCAACGCCTGTGGTTGGTTGGTCTTGGTCCCTCAGAGGTTCAGTTCACACAAAGACCATGAGGCATGTACTCATCCCCCCAGCGATAAACCCACATGACATTTTACAAGAATGGTAACAGAGGGAAATGATCAACCAAGATGACACTGCAGGGAAGAAACACCAAAAAATGATAACACTGGGAGCAAAACTGGAATCAAAGATAACTGGGCTTATAGAAGAAATAGCTGATCATGGGAATGCTGACGATGCCAACATTTAAGAGACTCTGATATGTAGCTAGAGAGATCTGGTGAAGGTGAATTTATGGATTAAAGGGTGAAGATGTTCTAAGGGTGCCTGGGTGGTTCAGTCGTTTGAGCGTCAGACTCTTGATTTTGGCTCAGGTCATGATCTCAGGGTCGGGGAATCGAGTCCCGCATTGGGCTGTGCGCTGAGCACAGGGTCTGCTTGAAATTCTCTCCCTCTGCCCTCCCTGCTCTCTTGCTCTCTCTCTAAAATAAAATAAAATAAAATAAAATAAAATAAATAAAATAAAAAGGTTGAAAATGTTCTAGAAGAAGTGATGTGAGAAAAAATCCTTCCCATCAAAGGAACCCTTGGACCAATTTCATGACACACTGAAAGCACAAAGAATAAAACACTGAAAGCTGATCCATGCTTAGAAAGCAGTGTGACAATTCACTGAAGTACAGAAAAGACATTCACTCCATCTAGTAAAGTGCATGACAAGAAGGACGAGGCAAGCACTGTTCAAACTATTCTTACTCAATGGTTGACAAAGAAATAAAACACTTTAGTTCTCAGTATTTCTAATGTTTTAAATGATAAAGTACTAAATACTAGTTTTGCTACTTTCCCATTTCTCTATGTACTTATATCCAACAGTGAGAGAGTTTCTGACATTTTGACAAACATCTTGGAAGCTTGTGGGACAATTTTAATTTTTCCCATGGATTATTAGGATCGCTGTGTATGTTTTCAGCTTTGCACACTCATTGCTATGGTCCTGCATACTATGCAGAGTGAATACCACTTACACAGCTTGCTGTTGTAGTTTACAGCCTCCTTTGTCTTAGCCTAAGGGATATCCATGGGATCAACACTGTATCCGTCCTCTTTTTCCTTTTCTTTCTCATGCTTCTTACAGATTAGCTGAGATGTTCTACACCTACCAACTCAACGGTGTTCCCTATACACTCACCTCACCCACGGCTGCAGGCACCATGCCAAACGCTCTAGCTAGCAGAGTGGAGAAGAATTACATCTGCATTTATACAAGGACTCAGGATGTCCGCTAAACTACCCCCCCCCCCCCCCCGGAAAGGACAGTGCAGGCAGGTCCTCAGCAAGTCCAGATTACCAAAAACAGATGAGGCGACTTTACTAGTTTTTGCAGCGGATCTAGCCACAGGACGTAGAACTTGACAGTGGATCCTCTATTGGTCCTCACTCCTGGTCCTTTCATTAAAAATGTTTTCAGAAGTTATGTAAGAGGGCAGAAGTTATGTGCTTTGGGCTACGTTTCTAGCACATTGCTAGCTTTTTGGTGCTTGCCAATAATAGAGCCTGAATGCAAAATCTAAATCATCAAATTGTATTATGCCCTCTTCATCATGCAATAATGGATCTTAAATAAATGAACCTTAAATCAATTAATCAACCAACCAACCAACGAACCAATCTTTGGGGGTGTTTACTGGCAGAGAAGTATTGAGATTCATTCCTCAAGTGAGTGACAAGGGGATGCAAGCAAATGTAGGAAGTTGTCTATTACCCGTGGGGTCAGCATAGATACTTCCTTATTCATTTGGTCCATTTCACTCTTTGATTCTATTCATTAGCCAGGGATACCATCTTACCATTTCCAGACAACATACATTTTGCTTGGGAGGATTTGGCAAGTCAGAGAATGTATATTCCAACGAAAGTGTTAATTTTATTCTTTATCGATCAAGAACATTCCAGTAATTCACCAATTCAGATGTGAGAAATTACTATTAACTTCTGTGAGATGATAAAAAGCATTACTTACTGAGGCTTCTAAATGGAGTCAAAGTAATTCATTTGAAAGTTAAAAGCAACTGGCTTTGGAAATCTCCTTGGGATTATGATGATCACAAATGTTTTCCTGTTTAATCAGCCTTAAAATAATGTACAATCAGACTCAGGGGTATGATATAAAATATGAGATTTTTTAGTTTTATATGATGATCATGTTGATTTTACCTGGCATAATTATTGATTGTTGCATAGCCTTTCTGGGTTCTCAGTGATTTATTTTACTCTAAAAATGATTCAGTTCAGAGGCCAAAATACATCATTATAATAGGCAGAAATTCACAGACATGAAAAATGACCTTGACATTACGTTTCGCTCCTAAATTTCAAAAACACAATTTACCTCTACCTAAAAGTTTAGACTGCTCTTGCTGCCTAAAGGAATCACAAAATAATTTTACCAAGGAAGATAATCACCCCAAATCACATTTATTAGGTGTTTTTATGCATATAAATAAACAAAACGGGGGCGCCTGGGTGGCTCAGTCGTTAAGTGTCTGCCTTCGGCTCAGGTCATGATCCCAGGGTCCTGGGATCAAGCCCCGCATCGGGCTCCCTGCTCCACGGGAAGCCTGCTTCTCCCTCTCCCGCTCCCCCTGCTTGTGTTCCCGCTCTCGCTGTCTCTCTCTCTGTCAAATAAATAAATAAAATCTTAAAAAAAAAAAAATAAACAAAACAACAGTATATGGTGGCCTTGTTGACATTAGATACATTTTTGTCTCCAAGAAGTACCTGGGTACTTACCAAGGCAGTTTTACAGAGACAGCTACTTTTGGAGGAAGTGTAGAGAGAAATTTCTAGACAGAATGAGAGAGACAGCCTGACATTCATTGAAGGCAAGAATTAAATCAGGGACAATTCGGCCAACAGATCAGTAAAAACCAGAAATCAAAATCACGACTCTGTATCAAAGCCCAAAGATCACCCTGATGCCGTGAGAAATCATTTCTAGCCTAGGAAATCTGTTTGTAGGTTTTAATATCCCCAAGGGATTTGAGGCCACACCAAGTCAACTGACCTTCAGAGTGAATTGCCCATGAGTTTACTGGAGGTGGTAAATGGGGTGACAGGGGGATGAGCAACATAGCAGCAGTCCAGGAGAGCAGAAAAAACACTCCCTGGCTGGGTGTGTACAGGATGTCAATTCATTCCAGACTCTTCTCCAACTTGCTAAATGCACCTTGGCAGAGTTGTTTAGCCATCCTGGACCTCGCTTTCCCCATCTGTGAAATGAATGACTGGAACTGGATCATCTCAGGCAGCTCTATGGGTTTTTTTTTTCCCCTGTTTTTTTTGTTTTCAGAAAGAATACTGAAATTTATTGAGAAAACTGCCTATATTGTTATTTTACCATCAGATAAATTGTTCTAGAAGAAAAACAACTCATCAGAGCTGCTTTAAACAAACACACAGCCATCCCGTGGCTGAAAGCAGGCTGTCGGGGGGGGGGGGGGGGGCGGTGTTAGAAAATCTACTTTTGATACAGTTTCTTGTAAACTTGGGCAATTCATCTTCTCTCTCTGAACCTCTTGTTAGTAACAACAGTCTTGAGAAGATTAAGTGTAATAATATATGTGAAGATGGCTTTGGCAAAGTATAAAATGCTACACAATTGCAAGGTGTTTTATTACTTGCCTGGAGAGAGATCACATCCATCAATAATCCTGCTAACATTCAAGCTACTTTAAGTCTGAGCAGACACCCAAATTCCTCTCTGCCTCCCTCACCTGCATACCAAATGCCCCTACAGTGACAGCAGGACCAGAGTTTTTGATTAAGAAAGAAACTTACCCTGTTTTTACCATGGAATATTTATTTTCATCCACTTTGACACCTTAATCTTCCTTTATTATTTTAAGGGCTTAAATATTTTATCAGCACCTGCTTTTGTCTGATGAATTTGTTTGCAACTGGCTGAGCCGTTTAATTGACAATTCTTTCTAAACAGCTAATGCATTGTAAACCCATTATTTATTGGCTTTTATGCCAAGTAATTTGGCAGCCATTAACTTTTTTTTTTTTGCTTTATTTTATTTAAGGATTTCACTTGCAGAGTTATGATTGAGTTACAGAATAATCCAGCAGTTCCAGGAGCTCCAAAATGAAGGCACCATTTTAAATGAGTCAACCCACTAAGAAAATGAATTGAAATTTATGACTTTAGAGATCCATGACCTGCCATATTAAACTCAAATAAGTACGGCATCAGGTGGCACAGTTAGTAGAAAACATAAATATAACACCAGGAACTGTTATAATCATCTCAGACTTCAGCAAGGAAACATGCCTGGACTAGAGTCTGAAGAAGTCCACACACTTCCTTTTCTTTCTCTTTCTTTCTCTCTTTTTTTTTTAAGATTTTACTAATTTACTTATTTGAGAGAGAGAGAGAGAGCCTGAGCAGGGAGAGGGGGAGGAGCAGATGGAGAGGGAGAAGCAGACTCCCTCCCTCCCCACAGAGCAGGGAGCCCTACCTGGGGCTCGATCCCAGGACCCCAGGATCATGACCTGAGCTGAAGGCAGATGCTTAACCGACTGAGCCACCCAGGCATCCCCCCCCCCTTCTTTTTAAAGAATCAAGCAAAAAGTCTTTCTAGCTATTAGGTCCCAAAATTCTACTGATGGTCCCACCTGGAGTCTGTTTACTACCTGTTCCAACAGGAAAATGGTACAGTCACTTTACCCCTTCCTGTTTCTTAGGAAATTCTACCATTTGGGGACAGCCCTAGCTAGATGCACATGAAGCTCCTTTAAAGCTATCTTTTCGTTCTGGATTTGCAGGATCACATCATTCGGGAGCATGATTGTCAAGTACATTTGTAGCACAGTTGACCAGCTATTGAGGTGAGGTCTGCAGGTGTCACTGAGAGCCAACATTAACCAGACTCGTCTTGCAGTTACCTTCGGTGAGTCCTTCCTTTGTAATCTGCAGGTGGTCGAAGACAGGGATTTAAAAGTACTTTTATACCAATAAGGGACTCTGAATGGAAACTTAGTCCTCTCCTGCTTACTGCTGCCAAAAGTAAAACTTGCTTTGATTGTCTACGACATAAGTGGGCATCCCTGTAAATTGTTACTCGGTTGCATTGACATCAAAAGTCAGTTTCCGTTTTTGTTCTTTTTCTTTCCATTTAACTGTGAAAATTTACAATACCGTTCTTCTAAGCCACGATCCAAACAAGCCAGATAAAGGTTTCTCTTCCTTCTTTCCTTCCTTCCTTTTTTCTTTTTTCTTTCTTTCTTTCTTTTTCTTTCCTTCTCTCCTTCCTTCTCTCCTTCCTTCCTTCCTTCCTTCCTTCCTTTTTAATTTACTTATTTATTTGAGAGAGAGAGAAAGAGAGCACAAGTGGGAGGGACAGAGGGAGAAGGAGAGAGAATCTGAAGCAGACTCCGTGCTGAGCCCGGAGCCCAATCTCACGACCCTGAGATCATGACTCGAGCCGAAACCAAGAGTTGGCTGCTTAACCAACTGCGCCACCCAGGCACCCCAAAGGTTTTTCTTTTTCTGTATGGAATATATTATGTGCCAAGAATTTTGTATGAGTGCATATTATATGTTTGTTTATTTTCTGACATCCCCACTATTACTCTAGTTCCATGGCATGAGAGAATTTGTGGTCACTACTATATTCCCCAGTGCCTACACAGCATTTGACACAGAAAATACTCAATAACATTTGTTGAATTAACAAATGAATGAGTCCCAAACAAGGCATGTTGAGACTCATATACTGCCAAAGTAGTGGCTAATTTGATTCTTCCTTCCTCCCTCCCTCTCTCCTTTCTTTTCTTTTCCTTCTTTCTTTTCTTTCTTTCTTCTTTCTTTCTTCTTACATTCTTTCATTCTTCCTAAATAATTTGTAATAGGAGAGGGGCACCTAGATGGCTCAGTCAGTTATGCATTGATTCTTGATTTCAGTTCAGGTCATGATCTCAGGGTTGTGAGATCATCAGGCTCGGTGCTCAGCAGGGAGTCTGCTTGAGATTCTCTCTCTCTCTCTCTCTCTCCCTCCCCGTCTCTCAAATAAATAAATAAATCTTAAAAAAAATAATAATTTGTAATAGGAGAAAGGACACAAAGAGGGGTAGGATTTTTTAAGTTAATCATCTACCCTCTCTATACTACACTCCCCCTAAGGAATTCAATGTAATATATTTTTCTATCCCTTTCACATGTCCACAATGATATATCATAATATATACAGATTTCCTTCCTTCTTTCCTTTCTTCCCCAATCTTCTGCTTTCCTTACTTCTCTCTTTCTAACATTTACTCTGAAGTACCTTTTTCCCACTTACTATAACACAGATTTCTCTCCAGTTAGATAGAAATAGATCTAACATTGGTCTTTCCTTTTTTTTCTTTTTTCTTTTTCTATAACATTGGTCTTTCTAAGGACTGAATAGAGAAATACTTAAATTAATGTAACCATTCTTTTTTTTAAATATTTTTTGACTTTTTTTTGTTATGTTAATCACCATACATTACATCATTAGTTTTTGATGTAGTGTTCCATGATTCATTGTTTGTGCATAACACCCAGTGCTCCATGCAGAACATGCCCTCTTTAATACCCATCACCAAGCTAACCCATCCTCCCACCCCCCTCCCCTCTAGAACCCTCAGTTTGTTTTTCAGAGTCCATCGTCTCTCATGGTTTGTCTCCCCCTCCGATTTCCCCCCCTTCATTCTTCCCTTCCTACTATCTTCTTCTTCTTTTTTTTTTTTTCCTTAACATATATTGCATTATTTGTTTCAGAGGTACAGGTCTGTGATTCAACAGTCTTGCACAATTCACAGTGCTCACCATAGCACATACCCTCCCAATGTCTGTCACCCAGCCGCCCCATCCCTCCCCCCCCACCCCCCACTCCAGCAACCCTCAGTTTGTTTCTTGAGATTAAGAATTCCTCATATCAGTGAGGTCATATATGTCTTTCTCTGATTGACTTATTTCGCTCAGCATAACACCCTCCAGTTCCATCCATGTCATTGCAAATGGCAAGATCTCATTCCTTTTGATGGCTGCATAATATTCCATTGTATATATATATACCACATCTTCTTTATCCATTCGTCTGTCAATGGACATCTAGGCTCTTTCCACAGTTTGGCTATTGTGGACATTGCTGCTATAAACATGGGGGTGCACGTACCCCTTCGGATCCCTACATTTGTATCTTTGGGGTAAATACCCAGTAGTGCAATTGCTGGATCATATGGTAGCTCTATTTTCAACTTTTTGAGGAACCTCCATACTGTTTTCCAGAGTGGTTGCACCAGCTTGCATTCCCACCAACAGTGTAGGAGGGTTCCCCTTTCTCCGCATCCCCGCCGACATCTGTCGTTTCCTGATTTGTTAATTTTAGCCATTCTGACTGGTGTGAGGTGGTATCTCATTGAGGTTTTGATTTGGATTTCCCTGATGCCGAGCGATGTTGAGCACTTTTTCATGTGTCTGTTGGCCATTTGGATGTCTTCTTTTGTAACCATTCTTCTTTTGATGGATATTCAGGTTGTATCTCAATTCCTGTCACTATAAATGATACTTATGTAAATATCCTGTAAATAGGTATTTACAGAGAATGGGATTTCCATCTGTCAGATAAATTACCACAATGGAATTTCTGGGTCAAAATTATGCACATTAAACATACACACACACACACATACACACACACACACACACATATGCACATATAATAGACAAACTCATTGTCTATCATATGTGGTGTAATTATTTTTATGAAGTTTATTTTTTTTAAGATTTTATTTATTTATTTGAGAGAGAGACAGAGATAGCAAAAGAGAGCACGAGTGGGAAGGAGAGGGAGAAGCAGGCTCCCTGCTGAGCAAGGAGCCCGATGCGGGGCTCGATCCCAGGACCCTGAGATCATGACCTGAGCCGAAGGCAGACGCTTCCCCGACTGAGCCTCCCAGGTGCCCCTGAACTTTATTGTTTTACTTCTACCTTGGTCTATGCCACTTTTGGGAGACAACTCTCCATGAGTCTTAACTTTCTGTCTGTCTCCTGAGCAGAAGCATTGACTGCCTGTGTCCTACTCTACCTTTATCAGGATGTTTGTACAGAGAACAGCATGACAGAGAGAGATAGTGCTTCACTCTGGAGAAAAAGGTGCATATGCTTATTAACCCTTATAAAAAATTCAGGGTCTCTAAGTTCAGGGTACCTCTCCTGTACCCCACGGTACCCACAGGTGTCCCCTGATACTCTGTGCCTCACTAAGTGGGAACGGGGGTTCTGGAAACAGGTACCAAAAATGCTCTGGCTCCTGCTTTTCCTGTGAGTAATAAAGTCCTTTGGGGCGCCTGGGTGGCTCAGTTGGTTAAGCGACTGCCTTCGGCTCAGGTCATGATCCTGGAGTCCCTGGATCGAGTCCCGCATCGGGCTCCCTCTGACCCTCCCCCCTCTCATGTGCTCTCTCTCTCTCTCTCTCTCTCATTCTCTCTGTCTCAAATAAATAAATAAAATCTTTTAAAAAAATAAAAAAATAAAAAATAAAGTCCTTTGTCTCTGGACCAGGAAACGTACCTTCTCTCAGCATCCGTAAAATGGTGGCAGGCTAATGGGTTAGCTCGCACACTGGTCAAATCTCAGATACTTCATGGTTTTGAATAGCTACACACAGGTTAAAACAATTGACAGCACAATATGTATATTATTTAAGCTTTCTGGGCTTCGTGTCTCATTCTGATGGTCTTTATACTCTCAGATTTTAATTTTCTTCTCCTAGTTTTTACGTTTGAATAGTCCAGATTACATTTTTGTTATTGTGGAAGAGCTTTAGCTTTTTGCTTCCACAGGACAGGAATCTTTATTAAATAAATCATCCTTTACCCATTGAATGAAAAGTTTATCCTTACTGTACTGTAACTCCTCATACATACTTGTATCTCTTTGGGAATATTTTAGGTTCCACCAACCCAAGTATTTATATTCTTTTGAAAATAGAATAATGTTTTGATTGTAACAGCTCTGTGTATATTTTAACTTTTGTTAAGGCATGACTATTTTTATTTAAGATGTTTTAGTACTCTTAAACATTTGTCCTACTGTATGGATTATATAAAATAACTTTCACCTATTTTTATAATAAATCTATTGAAATGCTTAGTGGAATTGTATTAATTTATGTAATATGTTTGGAATGACTGCTATTTTGTGATAGTAGATCTTTTTATCTAGACATTTACTATTCGTTTGCGTGTTATTAAGTACTTTTATAATATTTCATATTCTCCTTATATAATTAAGTATCTTCTTTTCTCAGTGTTTTTTGCTTTTTGTTTTTCTTTGGATTGGGGTACATACAGACATGTAAATAAATTATTCTCTCCCCAAAATAATCTTCACTAGCTAGATATTGCTGGTTTGCATGAAAGCTATTAATTTTTTTTGTTTTTTTTTATTCAGCACTTTTACTAATTCCCCAATTCAGCCGAAGTGTTTTTTATTCCTTTTTAAAAATTTTTTATTATGTTAATCACCATACATTACATCATTAGTTTTTGATGTAGTGTTCCATGATTTATTGTTTGCTTATAACACCCAGTGCTCCATGCAGAACGTGCCCTCTTTAATACCCATCACCAGGCTAACCCATCCTCCTATCCCCCTTCCCTCTCGAACCCTCAGTTTGTTTTTCAGAGTCCATCGTCTCTCATGGTTCGTCTTCCCCTCCGATTTCCCCCCCTTCATTCTTCCCCTCCTGCTATCTTCTTCTTCTTCTTTTTTTTTTTTCTTAACATATATTGCATTTTTGTATCAGAGGTACAGATCTGTGATTCAACAGTCTTGCACAATTCACAGCACTCACCATAGCACATACCCTCCCAATGTCTATCACCCAGCCGCCCCATCCCTCCCACTCCACCCCCCACTCCAGCAACCCTCAGTTAGTTTCCTGAGATTAAGAATTCCTCATATCAGTGAGGTCATATGATACATGTCTTTCTCTGATTGACTTATTTCGCTCAGCATAACACCCTCCAGTTCCATCCACATCATTGCAAATGGCAAGATCTCATTCCCAAAGTGTTCTTAATAAAGACTTTTGTGATTTGAGGTATAATTATGTTATCAATAAATTTTTTATTCTTTTCAAATATTTACATAGATTTTCAAGGATTTAAAAATATTTTGCCAGATTACATTAGATATAATTATTAAGACAGTATTGCATAATAGTAGTGATAAGTATATATCTCTTTATTATTCATGATTTTATTGAAAATGGTTTTCTTTTTAAAATACGATGATAAGAGTAGCTATTTATATAAATAATTTTTACCATGTTTAAGTAATTTCCTTGTATAAGTTTTTATGAGGAATGACTGATGAATTTTATCAGTTCCTAAATGTATATAATAAATATAATATTTATCAGCAGCATCTTACGATGTAATTATGTAACTATAATTCAAAAAATTTTGACATAATATATTTTGTATTTGATTTACTAATGTTGAACTACGCTTGCATTCCCAAAGTAAATTTCACTTACAGATTATTATTCTGTTAATACATGGCTGGATTGGATAAGCTAACATTTTACTTAAATTTTCACATCAATATTCATAAGTGAAAATGCTCTCTAGTTTTCTTGGGAGGTACTATTTCTACAGAGTTTTGGTATTCAAGTTCTGTTGATCTCTTAAAATGAATTAAGAAGCTTCCTTTTTTGTTTTAATATTCCCTGGATTCTTTAAGCACCACAGGAATGATACTTTAAAAAAATGTTTAGTTAGAATTCAACCCTAAAATCATTTCTGTCTATTGCTTCAAAAAGTTTGGATTTCTAATTTCCTCTCTAGTATCTCCTATAGCTCCTAATTCTTTGGCGTTTGCAGCTGATGATTCGAAGGCTCCAACACCTGTGGCGTAAAATGAAGATCTCAGAAGATTTCCTTGAGAAAACTGGTAAGATAAGTGGCTGGGAAGAGAAAAATCCCACTGGAAAACCAGTGGACAGTCACTTCACTAATACTGCAAAGAACCATCTTTCCCACTTGGACCTGAGTAACCACTAGAAGCGGCAAGACAAACAACCAAATGATCCATATGGTTGAACACAGATGTTCTCCTTTCTCAAGTACTTCAAGGGAGAGAGACAGGAGGAATCTCATAGCCCCATCCTATTTGCTTTGCCCCCATATCGGCTTTGCCCTAGTGAGCCTCCATTTTAAAGCCCGGTCAGGAAACAAATCTGTCATAGATTTCTCTCAGTGTTTCCATAAGCACCTCCTTCCTAGTCTTTATTCTTCATACCAGGCAACTTTCCCTCTCTTTGTTCTCCAAGTCTCTCCAATGGCTTTTTTTTTATCACTAAAACATGTCCCCGAGGCCAGTCATTTCCTACATCCCTAGGTCTGTAACTTTATCTTTGCTTCTCTAGCTGAACTACTGTCCCAATTCTCCTTTCAAAGCTCTACAGCCACGCCAGGTATGGGCTTCTTTCCATTCTGCTCTTACTGTTGCTTTGAGTCAGCAGAATTCACCCTCCAAAGAGCACACTCTCCCAGCGGTGGTCCCTCCCTGAAACAATTTAATTGCTTCTGATGCAAGCTTTGAACCTCTCCTGATCATCAACAAAGTCAAAATTGAATCTGTTGTTTTGGAAAGTGAACCATATACAGCAAGCTGTATCACCAGGAGATGAGGCGCAGATCTAATGAGAAAGACCGTACCATCAAGCTCAAAAGACACAATTAAGTCACATCAAAGATGGCCAGAAAGACTATTTGTACTCTGGTCTCCTTCATCTCGGCCCAACACAGAAGAAAACAGGGACACACTTCAGGAGAAAAGAGCCTGTCGTTTTGATCTGTGGTGAAGGAAATAGCTCAGGCTGGAAAGACGGGGGTTAGTGGAACTACATTCCAAATTAATGGAAATGGCTGTACCCAATCCTCATAGTAGAACCGAGAAATTATTTTCTACAGACCAATAACCCAGTTTTTTTTTTATCTTTCAACCCTAAAAGCAAGAAAATTATGGGTCCTTTATGGGAACATTGCCTATTTCCCAGGACACAAAACAAAATGAAGGGCCGCACTGCAAATCTTCTTAAAAGAATAACTTCCATGAGGATAACAAAGTACCTTTCTGAGGAAATTTCTCCTATTTAACTGTACATCACCTTGACTCTGACTATTCTGCCCTTTGCCTCTGAATCATGCTTCCTGCACTTGGTGCATATGCTAGAGTTACCATATACCAAATATTCATTGTGTTCCCCAACATGACCCCGCCTCCTTCGTGGTGACACTGAGGCCATGGGACTCGGTTTGGTCAATGGGCTGTGAGCTCAAGGATCATTTCTGGACCAAGTCCCTTAAAGGTAAGTGGGCTTCGTCCCATTCTTCTTCTCCTCCTCCCTATGCTACTACAAACTTCGAGGCCACAGGGTGAGAACACAGCAGGACAGGATTGAGAGCTGTGTCACCTGCTGGAGGAGAGCCTCTGCCAACCCATAGCAGGCCATGTGAGAGTGAAAAATAAACCCATACAGGCTTAACCACTGAGATCTGGGGCTCTATCTGTTGTAGCAGCTAGCATTAATTACCCGAAATCATGCAATGCATAATCACAGGATGTTAAGGCAGAAAGGGACTTACGAGATTACCTGTTCCAGTGTGTTTCACACTTTTGATTGTTCTTATCCACATGAAATATAAAATAATTAGCGATAAAAATGAAACTGCTTTGTTAGCAGTGTGGATGGATCTCCTGGGGTCCTAGTCTTGTCTCTTCTTCCCCCCCTTCCCTTCACCTTCCTCTACCAAATAATCTCTAATATCCACACCTCCACAGACACACAGAGCGAGGTCACCAAAGGACACAGTTTGAATCTAGTCCAGCTCCTTCCATTTGCAGAAGTTCTAGGAACTTCTATGTCCTGCCCAGGTTCTTTCAGAGAGAGAAAGGCAGAACCAGGGCTATTTTTCTATGTATGTGTGTGAATTTTTTCAACCCACACCATGAAATGAAGGTTTGAATCTACCAGGTGGTGAAGTTTTTGAGGAGAGGGGTTATGACATTGGTTTATTGCTTTGCCTCTAGGGCAAAGCCCAGCCCACTGCCTATCTGTTGATACTCAGTGAATAGTCACTGGTTGGATTTTTACGAGAGGATGTATCAATGTTTGCATATATCCAAGGCACCAATAAGCAATTCAAAATGTAAATGAGAAGTGCTTCAGTCATATTGGAAATCAGTTTGGCGTTACTTCCTACAGCTAAACAACCACATAACTCCTGGGACCCAGAAATTCCAATCTTACAAATATATTCCCAAGAGAAACATATGCACATGTACAATGGAACTGCCATTCAAGAATATTTGTAGCAGCATTGTTTACTGTAAAAAGAACCTACTGTGAATAGATCTCCCATTGGAGAGCTGATGACTACAATTTCAACTTCTGTGAAATGAACCAACTAGAGTAACATGAAAAATACAGATGAATCTTGGCAATGGAATAATATAAAGGAATTCATTCCCATATAGCATGATATTTTTACAAAATTAAACAACAATAATGTGTGTTTCAACGTGTGTGTATAACACACATGGAAGCAACTGTATTTCACATACACAGAGGAAGGCAGGTTAATGATAAACACACAATTCAAGAAAATAATTAGCTTGGATTAAGGGGGGCAAAGGGAAGGAGGACATATGGTTAGATGCCAGTCCCTATTTCCGAGGTCTTAGGTTTTGCTTTAGGTTCTGGGTTCTCAAGTGCTTACTGACTTTAGATAGTTAGACAGATAGATATGGGCCCCAAATGGGCATGTGATTTGAACCTTACTACTGTGATTAATCCAATTCCGGGCCTTAGGTCTAAAGGAGAAGAATAATGTTAAAGAAACTCAATGGATTTTCAGACCAGAAAAATGGAGGCAAAACTTGTTTCTCTATTCCTCTATAAGCACACCAAATACACACTTAGGTACTCTACTGAAGGAAAAATTAGCAATTATCTGTTAATATCAGTAGCTTTTAGAAAGATAAAGAACTATTCTAGGTGACCTGAAGAGTACAAACGGTAAATGATACCCAATTGGAGAATAACAATGGATTCTCACACCCAAAATAGGAGAAAACTATCTATGATCCATTCAATTATGGATATTTACATACATATAAACACATACGCCTCACATAAGGAGTGTAAGTTTGAACTAGAATATTTTAAATCACGCAGCCTCTGAATGTACCCCCACTTCTCATTTTACATCCTCAACACCAGCATGGTGACCTTTCATTCCAACTAGTTTTCTTCTCTGACCAGATGGGTAATCTTGAGCTTATGACCCCAAGTTTTCATACCTTAGTTTCTCCATCAACTTCTGTGAGCATTAGGAAATAAATGAAAATACCAGTACAGTGTCTGATACTTAATAGTTTTCCAAGAAACACTGATTGAATTTAATCTCAATGCAGAGAAAAAGGAAGAGAATATTAAACACATCTCATCCTGTGATGTTTCAGGCAAGCTGGAAGATGATGATGCAGAGGTGAGTCCTTTACAAACGAATAGCTAAGTCTTGTGCCTCCACCCATCCCTAAATCTATGCATCCAGAACCATAGAAAAAGAAATATGTATACACGTTGGTAACCCATAGGTAGAGTTTAGAGGTTTTCTATTAAATAACCAATGTTCGTTTATAGAATATTTCAAGTTTCCGAGTAATGATTTTGTTCTATTTGGCACTGTCATAATGAAGGTAATGAATTTCATCTTCATTTTTGTGCTAGAGTTCCATTAAAACATTTACTAAAATTAGGGAATTTTTAAACCATGGAAATTTAATTGCATTAATTATCCTTTCTCACCCTCAAATGTTTTATAATGAAACTAAATAATGGATGCAATAACGAAGCAAAGGACAAGTTAGATTTGCATATTTTATAAACATGCACAGGAGAGTAACTGTGCTATTTCGTTGGGAATGGTAGTTAGGTTAATCATGTGTTGATGAAAGAGGGAGCCAATTTACTTGGGGCGGGGAGGGGCACAGAGGGGTGACTTTGAAATGATGTCCTGGGTGTCCTCCTTTGCTCTTATGAGACAGAAGATGAGAAAACAAAGCTTTCAAAGTCATATTCACATTTGCAGAGAAGTTAATTGTGAAACTTAAAGCAGTTTTTCCATTGTTCCCCATGTGGGCCATAACTATGTTTAAATTCACGGAGTGCAAATCTAGACAGACTGAAAAAACTCCTTTCCAAGCTTTAGCTCCTGAAATATCCTGAACTTGCCTCATGAAATAAGATTATCTTTAAAAAGAGTGGAAGAGGCCAGTGCAGTTGACCAGTGTTTGCTCCTTAGTCCATTCCAAGGAGGCACACTTCTCATGAGGTTGGCATCCTGCTCCAATGCCTAAATCCTACCTCTCAGGGTAAGGAGAATGTAGTCCTCACCTCTGTTCCCACTCCCCTCTCCTCCACAACCCCCTCAACACACCACATAAAACTGAGACAGCAGATCTCTGATCGCTGGGAAGTAAGTAGCACAGTGCATTTTTGGATTAGTCCTCCACCAAACCACATCTCATTGGGTGAAGAATCTATGAATAAAGAAATACCCTAATTCTTCCTGAATTTTTTTTTGTTTGATATATATTCCATTAGTTCAATATAATAGACATAACAAGGCCCCAGGGAAGAAAGAAAATTACATTTGAGCAGAACAGAATATACTACATGGAATTCTGACTGAATCTTAGAATTTAAGGAGAAACTACATAACTGCCCTTCAGCCCAATCTATTTATTTGAGAAAGGAAACTTCCCATCACACATGTGGACCAAGGACAAGACCAAGGTCAGCCTTCTCTGTTCATTGAAAATTCTAACTGTGCTTAGTTTGAGGATGAGAGGAAAAGATGGCATGTGACCCATGGAAAATTTTGCCAAAGAAGGTAAAGATTCAGAAGATAAAACATACTTCTCAAAATAATTTAGAATAGGACTCAGAAAAAAACTTCCAGGAACTGTTGACATCTTCAATAAAGTTCAAGCTACATGGTCATTATGGAGTAAAAGGAGACCATTATAAATAACCAGTTGAGGCAAGAAGTCAAAATAAATGAGATCAAGATGGATTGCTTAAAAACAAGAAAAAAATACCATAATCAAGTTAAAATTCATGTTGGAGACTATAACAAGAAGCAGATGTCCTAAGAAGATGTACATCAGTGAAGTGTATGAAAAACTCAAGAACCTTCTCAGAACTCAGAAGAATGGGCACAATTAAAATAATGCAAGAGGAAATGGCTGATCCAGAGAATGGAAGACAGAGAAGAAAATATGTAAACAAAAAGTTTTCTTAAAGGGGGAACAGAGAATCAGAACAAAAGCAATCAGAGATAAAGTACACCCAATCTTTTCTGAGCAAACTGAAAAGTCTCATTGTGTTCTGAGTTATGACTGAGTAAAACGCACCTCTTGGTAAATGTTTGAATGATAAGAATAAAGGAAATTCTGGTATTTTTTAAAACGGTACAAATAATGAAAAAATACTGTATATATTAGTTCAAAAAAAAAAAAAGTGGTTTCCCACAAAGGACCTAAACCAAGCTGGCTCCACACCTTTCCACCATATAATAAAATACAAGGAGTCAAGGAAGAAATATAAACAGTGATGAGAGAAGACTGTGGCCCAATGGAAAAAAAAAATCTATGGAAGCTTTTTTTCATGAACTAAGGCAGAAATATGTTCTCAGACATGTTAGTGATCAGAATATATAGTATTTTATGTTACAGTATATGGAGAAATACTCCAATCACTCCAATGACCCAGAAATAGAGCATAATCAAGGATTCAAAATTGCTTACCACCTTAAAAAAGGACTGTTGCAAGCAGTAAAATCAGTTTTAAAAGGCGAGAGACTCAATTATTTCGGTATCTGGTAAGAATACTAAATATAACATTAAAAAACTCTCTGATAATCAGTAATAAATATTTTTTCCTTCAAAATCATCTTCCAGCGTCCATGAGCAACAATGATAATCCATCATGTGGAGAGGTCTTGTGAAGACTCAGGATCCTTTCTTCTCAACACCATGTTCTGAGCCTTTAGTATCAATTTCTTGGAATTGGCCTTTACAATAGAGCTATGTGACATCACAGGCTTAAAGAACAAGTCTCTTTTTTTAAAGATTTTATTTATTTTGAGAGAGTGAGAGAGAACACGAGCAGGGGGAGGGGCACAGGCAGAGGGAGAGAGAGAATCTCTAACAGACTCCCCACTGAACCCGGAGGTGGGGCTTGATCTCACGACCCTGAGATCATGACCTGAGCCAAAATCAAGAGTCAGTCGCTTAACCGACTGAGGCACCCAGGCGCCCCAAGAATAGGTCTTTTTAAGTTATAGGAGATAATTCAATGGGAATTCCTTATTAAAAACTTCAACAAGCCCCGCATCGGGCTCCCTGCTCGGCGGGGGGCCTGCTTCTCCCTCTCCCACTCCGCCTGCTTGTGTTCTCTCTCTCGCTGTGTCTCTCTCTGTCAAATAAATAAATAAAATCTTTAAAAAAAAAAAAAAAAAAAAAAACTTCAACAAACCAAGATCATCTCAAGACAATAAAAAAGACGTGACAAAACTTTTGGTTAAGCCTGATTTCTTGTGATGTATTCCTTACAGTGAATATAGTTATGCATCTTCATGAATACATAAAAAAACATGCTGTAAATAGGATGATACAAGGCTGGATGAGTATTATGTGGACAGACTGGAAAACAATACGCTAATTTGAAGATTCCTGATGGTTCCCAGTGACTATTTAGTTATGTTTTTTAATGAAATTTTTGTAATTTACAAAGGAAGAGAAGGAAATACTGCATGACTTAAGGTGGGCCATTAATTTTTATATATTTTATAATGTTAATTTAGAATTAAATTTAATGTAATAACTTGTAGGATAAATAGGATTGATGATGTGTTCTGATCCTTTTTCCAATTCAGACTAGACCGTTAATTCTCTATTCAGTGGAGCCTCTCAACTTAATGATTTACTCCTTTGTGCCATGTTCTACTTCAACTGAAAACAATAAAAACAATAAATCAACTCAAAACAATCTGTGGCCAAATCACAGATTCTCAGTGGAATTAAAGATATTGAGATTCCCACAAATTTTGTAATATTCTTTATCTTTGGGATATCAGTACAAGATTAAAAGTATAAAAAACATTGAGGGACGCCTGGGTGGCTCAGTTGGTTAAGCGACTGCCTTCGGCTCAGGTCATGATCCTGGAGTCCCGGGATCGAGTCCCGCATCGGGCTCCCTGCTCGGCGGGGAGTCTGCTTCTCCCTCTGACCCTCCTCCCTCTCATGCTCTCTGTCTCTCACTCTCTCTCTCTCAAATAAATAAATAAAATCTTTAAAAAAAAAAAAAAAACATAAAAGTATAAAAAACATTGAAATCAGTGGATTAAAATTGTATTTTTAACTGAATTCAATACTTTGAACTCAACTCACTTGAATATATTTTTGCCAACTCAGATGCTAATGGCCTCAAATCCAATTATCCTACAGATCTACCTGTAAGAGCCTAATGCCATGCCAAGTACATGGTATTAAGAGAAAAACAAGGCATTTCATGGGACAGTAGAAATTGGAAAAGAAGATTATGAAGAGATTAAGTCATCCAGTTATGGGCACGGCCCTGGAGTATCACCTTTCCTAATTGCACAAAATTCAGTGAACCAACCCAGCCTGAATTTTCTCTTAATTGGCTGTCACAGTTTTTAAACCATAACTGGCAAACTTAATTCACACTGGGGTTAGAAAAATATTAGAAGCAAAAGGCTAATAAATGTGACCGTGGTGGTTACTATTAACATAACTGATCACAATGTCATCTACCATCAGCTGGACAACAGAAAATCAAAAAACAGACCAATTTCCCCCCAGGTAACTTTAAAATAAAGACTTTGGGGCTCCTGGGTGGCTCAGTCATTTAAGCATCTGACTTGGGCTCAGGTCATGATCTTGGGGTCCTGGGCTCGAGCCATGTGTTGGGCACCCCACTCATCAGGGAGCCTGCTTCTCCCTCTCCCCCGTCTCTCCCCCCTACTCATGCTCTCTCTCTCTCTCAAATAAATAAAATCTTTAAAAAAATAAAAATTAAAAAGAAAATAAAGACATCACTACTCCTTCGGTCTATCATTGTCAATATCTCTCAAAAATGAAGAATCTTACTATAGCTCTAAACTTACCCTTCCCAAAATCCTGTTTCAGAACTACATTGAGAGGAGAAAACTAATTGCCAGTCCAGCTCAAAAGAAATTCAATCTCAGTTTTAAGGTGAATTCTTTAACTTTCTACTGTGTCTGAGTGCCACTGTCTGCATTCTAAGTCTGTTACAACAGGTTGGTGTGTCTGTCTAAAACACCTGGCTTTCAGGGCACCTGGGTGGCTTAGTTGGTTAAGCATCTGCCTTCAGCTCAAATCATGATCTCAGGATTCTGGAATCGAGTCCCGCATCAGGCTCCTTGCTCAGCAGGGAGCCTGCTTCTCCCTCTGCCCCTCACTCCGCTGGTGCTCTCTCGCTCTCTCTCTCAAATAAATAAATAAAATCTTTTTAAAAAATAAAATAAAGTGAAACACCTGGCATTCGATCCAAGCAAAAAGAGAAAAGAATTTGTGAGGTGTCTTCCAGCTATGAGGATGTATCTAGTTCAAGTCCAATTCCAGGACTCTGTCCTTTCTTAACCTCCATCCTTGTTTCTGGCTCTAAAATGGGACTTTATTCCCTGTCCCATCTACCTCAGATGGCCCCGTGTCTCAAGCGTCCAATTGCTGCTACCGTTTTCAGCAGTGCCATAAGAGTAATTAGACGTATTCTAATAAACCTGAACAAAACAGGTTATTTTGTTTTACTTAAAAAAAGTTTATAGATTTCTTCCCATTCAGTTTTCCCTCCCTTCCCTTGTGGTCATGCAGAGTCTGCTTGGGATTCTCTCTCCCTCTTCCTCTGCCCCTTCCCCTCCCCGTATGCTCTCTCTGTAAAATAAATTTAAAACATAAAAACACGCTTTTAAAAAAAGTTTATAGATTTAACTGTTGCTTCCACATCTTCATTTCCTAAATCAAATAATGACCAATAGAATTTTCTTTAAAAAGCCTTTTATAAATTTAAAATACTAGAAAGAACTTTGACAACTTGCAAGTGAAACATGGGAGTACACAAACTGATTAAGATAAAGAAAAAAAGCAGAGGAATTTTAGGGAAAAGGAGGGAATAAAGAGGCCAGTGGGAATGTACTTGCTATGTTCGAATACTAAGTTAAATCAAGAGCTCCTAATAACAAAATCAAAAAAAGAAAATGCAGAAGATGGTTGCAGAAATCTTATTATATGATAAAGAAAACAAGCTAGTGGTTCACATTTTCCAGGAATCAAAATTCTAGAGAGAAACCATCACCATCATTTGAATCCTATGAAAATGAGCACAGAGTAACACAATGGAAAATATCTTCATCTGAAGTTCTTAAAAAGGATCAGTAAATCTGTATTCATTTCTAGGGCAATCATTTATTTTTGAAGCTTGACTTTTTCTATTATTTAACTAATTCAATCATCCATGTAATTATTTAAATAATTAAGAAAATCAAATTAAATTCTCTTTGAACTATTTTCTTTGATATATTCAGAAAATTTATAATTTTTTAAATATTTAAATATTAGATAATAAGCCATTAAGCTGATAATTTATTGCTGTTACTGTCTTTCATGTTTGACAGTAAAAAATCCTAACATTTGTAAAGAGAAAACATAAGGGACAGATTTTATGTGTAAAAAGAAGACAGTCATAATATGAACCTCAAATCGTATAAATCCACAAAAGTCACTTTTTTTCCTTGTATATGATTGACAACATTCTGCACTTTCTGAATCCCAAATAAAATAATGAAGAAAGCACAGGATGAAAAATCATGAATGGATAATTTCCAAATGAGGTGTTGAGTAAAAAATTTCCATTTACATACCAGAAGTAGAGCAACATAAAGCAAATTATCGAAATATAAATTTCAGGCTGTGTTCTGCTATTTGGTCTATATTTTGGTTTTAAAGAAAACTATTTCTAATTATTGATATTTACTGTAATTCCTGCCAGAAGTAGAATACAACATCAGGATTTTATTTCAAAGAAGACAGGTAGTTATGTGGTATACATTTTAAGCTGACTGCCTTTTAAATTTCTGTGCTTGAGAACATCTAAAAAATTACAAATGCTGTCCTTAAACTTACTTTTATTTTATGATTTTGGTAAGCACAATACTCAAGATTTTCTCTTATATTCCACATGTTAATAAATTTTATATAAGTATATTTTGTTTACTTCACCTAACAGAACCTCAGAATTAATTCACATGTTCTTCATTTTATTTTGAGACTTCTATTGAGAAGGGACTGTGTGTTTACATATGTTTCAGTGAAATGGAATTTGACTTTAAAGAAACTGAAAAGACATCTCAAGACTGAAATTCTGTTGCTGCAACAGAGTGTATACCTGAACTTCAAATGTCTTAATCACTTAAATAAAAATGTATTTCCTTGTTTTTTATCCTTCCTCAAATTATAAGCATATATCAATGGGAATTCTACTACAGGTTTGGGACTTCTTCTTCATCATCATCATCATCATCATCATCATGAGTACCAGGCACACAGTATGCACTCAAATGTTTACCGAATGAACAAATGAATGAATGAATGAATGAATGAATGAATCACCAAATACCCATCTACTATGTTTTAAGAGCTACCTGCTTCCGATATACTTCTCACGTGTATCTCACATGTCCATGTTTTGTTTAATATCCACTGCAACCTTGCAAGTTAGGAATTCTAATCCTCACTGACACAAGTGGTAAGAGGTATGTGGAGGTTAATTGAAAATCAGTATCATAGTGCTAAGAGGGAAAGAACTAGGTTTCAGAGGGGTTTTGTGTTGTTTTTGTTTTTGTTTTTTTCTGGTTCTGAGGCAGACAGGGATTCAGAGGGACCTGCCTAGAAAAGCAGATCTTGGTACGAGGTCGCCCTGGGTCCTACCTAATCTCGTTACAATTTCAGTGGTTTCAAAATGAAAGCTCCTTGAATATCTGCCTGCCTGTTTGTTGTTTTCTTAGGCATTTCTTTTACGGGACAGGAACTTGCAGAAAACCCTGGGCGCCCTCAGGTCACCCACTTCTCTAGCTCACCTGGCAGGTGCTGCTTGCAACCAGGGAGCCAAAAGCCACAAGCTTGAAACAAGCTCCAGAGCCCAATTTACAACAGGCTTGTTCCTGCAAAGACTGGACCAGACCAGTCACAGCCACAAGGCATCCCACCTCTGACCTTTCATTGACTTTTCCCGGGATGATAATGCTAAAAGCCATGCCAGGGGGTGGAAACTTAACATGCAAATGAAACACGATGTACGAAGGAGCGTGTTCTGTCAACTGCACCTGTGTGTCCACTTTCCTGGGCTTCTCTGCCCCCACATGCTTACAGGTCACTCCTTCTCCACCTCAGCCCCTTTGAAATATTCCCTGACCACTGTTCGAGTAGCAGCCAGGTAGTCTTCTTCCTAAGGCTGTCTCCCTCACGCCCAGCCATGAGCTTGCAATGAACACTCCCCACCTTGCATCTGTTTCTACATGGACAGTCCAAGAACCCTGAGGTCATCAACAGTTCCAAATGTCTTTCTTTTTCTACTAAGCCTGCTACTAAAAGTATGAAGGTACTTAATGGTAATTTTTCAATTCAATTAAGAATTCAGTCGAGTGCAAGATACAATGACCAGTGCCCTCGACGGCAGGAAGAATGTGCATGGCTCTCCCCTCAAGGACTTTGCAACCCACTGGGAAGACAGCTGGGTGGACAGCTAATGATGTTCTTCCGGGGGAAGCCAGAGGGAGGTACGTGCGGAGTACAGTAGCACAGAGCACCTCGGAAGCAGGAATGGAATAGAACGTAGCCTCTGACAGGAAGAGGATACAGGGATGCTTCCTGGATTAAGAGGAAATGGAACTAGGTCTTGAAGATTAAGTACAGTTTGACAGGAGACAACATTTTTAGCAGAGGGAATAGCAGGAACTTACTGACTGCTATAAATGTTGGGCATATAGCAAGTTGGACAAAGTCTCTTGCATTCTAGGGTGAACTGAGTAAAATGCCAGGAAAACAAACAAATGAATGAAAACACAAAGAGCAAGAAGAGGTTTGTCTTGGATTGAGTGGTCAGGACAATGAAGAGGTTAAAGGGAAATAAATTTAGCAATGTCAGCTATAATTAGGTCCCCCCATGTGATTTGCCTTGGTGGTCTTCCTTTACACAAGAGTAGTTGTTCAAGAATGTTCATTATTAAGAGTAGCAACAACAACAGAACAGGCATCATCTTCAAAAGTACCAGCTACTCTGAAACATTATGTAGCTGTTTAAAAGAATGAGTTAGATTGCTTTTTTGGATTATGAGTCCTGGCACTCATCAGCCTGCCCTAAGTGATTAAATATTTGAGTTCAAATATAGACTCCCTGTGGCAACTGACTCTTGACAAATAACCCTATCGCCAGTGTCAATAATCAAAGACTCCATAAAAAATAAAATAAAATAAAATATGTTGGCTAACTGAACATAATAAAAAATAAAATAAAATAACAAAATAAAATAAAATAAAATAAAATAATCAAAAACTCCAGATGAAGCAGTAATACAACATGCATAAGACTGGGACTTTTTCATAAGACTTGCCAGGAAAGATCAAGTAAATGCATATTTTGAGACCAGAACCACCTGCTTCACAAAAAGTCTGGCTTTTTAAAATGCCTCAGCAGCCATGAGATTTATGGACATAAGTCATGCCTCTCTAAGATAGAGTAGCTCCCCTTATCCATGGTTTTGCTTTCTGTGGTTTCTGTGATCCAGAGTCAACCACGACCTGAAAATATTAAAAGAAAATTTCCAGAAATAAACGATTTGTAGGGCACCTGGGGGGCTCAGTTGGTTAAGCGTCTGCCTTCAGCTCAGGTCATGATCCCAGGGTCCTGGGATCGAGCCCCACATTAGGCTCCCTGCTCGATGGGGAGCCTGCTTCTCCCTCTGCCTCCGCCTGCCTCTCCCCCTGCTGTGCTCTCTCTCTGTCAAATAAATAAATAAAATGTTAAAAAAAAAATAAAGAAATAAATGATTTGTAAGTTTTACGTCAGGAGTCATTCCAAGCCAGCCTGCTCTGTCCTGCCTGAGAGGTGAACTGTCCCTTTGTCCCTCTGTATATGCTGCCTGTACCTTAGTCACTTAGTAAACATCACGGTTATCAGACGGCTGTCATAGTATTATAGGCTTGTGTTTAATTAATCCTCATTTTACTTAATAATGGGCCCAAAGTGTGAGAGGAGTAATGTTGGCAATTTGGATATGCCAAAGAAAAGCCATGAAGTGCTTCCTTTAAGGGAAAAGGGAAAAGTTCTCAACTTAATAAGAAAAAAATACCATACGCTACAGTAAGAATGAATCTTCTATCCATGAAATGGCAAAGGAAAAAGACATTTGTGCTAGTTTTCTTGTTAATATCTTGCTATGCCTAATTTATAACTTAAACTTTATCATAGGTATGTTTATATAGGAAAAAGCATAGTATATATAGGGTTTGGTGCTGTCCACTGTTTCTGGCACCCACTGAGGGTCTTGTAACATATCCCCTGCTGATAAGGGGAGGTGACTGTAATCATAAAATTAAGCAAAGGACCTTGACATTAATGCCAGTACCCTAAGTGTACCCAACTGTGGGCTGGCAAGCTAGGTGGGGAGCAAAAGTGTAAGAGAATTACCCTTAGTCTGCCAAGATGGGGATTTTACCACCAGGATGGAGCTGCCAGGCCATATTTGAGATTGCCCTAAATAAATAATAGGGCAGCAATGCAGCCTGGACTCAGAAATTGCTTCTAGACTGAGCAAAGGAAGGTGAGAAGCTTGTGTCTGTCTGCTACATATAAAAATAACCAGGTGACATATCCTGAAAGAGTATCTCATTAAGAACTTTATCTTCAAAAATATGTTTCCACTTCCCAACCATAAACCAATTTTTGTTGTCCAAATAAAACCAGAAAGTATTTTTTAACTTAATATTAATTTACTCAAGGACCTAAAAGAGAATCCACAGAAGACCATCTCCCCAAAAAGTATTCACTAAAGCTTGCCATAAGTTCTTAAAAATGTCAACAGTGTAATATGTTTTTAATTATGGGTTCATTTTTATCATGGTGTTCTGGTAAAAACAAATCAAGGATATAATTCTCTGCTCTGATACTTAATCCCATCAAAGTGCTGTCTCTCATAGGAAACTATCCTTAAAGTTTAAATAAGAATATATTTATTCACTTAAGAAATATTTTTTAGCACCTTCTATGTAGTACGCACATTTCTAAGCACTGGACGAGGCTTCCCAGGGATTACAAAGACAAATTAAAAGTTACTTTCTGGGGTTCTTTCCTTGAACTACCAATATTCCAACTGTTTATCTTTTCTTAGCATAGGGGTGGTCAGCTAGTAAGAGGGATGAGTAGCTAATGGTTGAAAAAGAGTCACTATATTGCAAATAGATGAAGCCACAGGCAGAGAGGAAAGTCCAACTGAAGTAAATTTAGCTTTGTTTTTTTCAATAAATCACCATGCTTTACATTCGAATTAAATAAACATATTTTACTCACCACTATTGCTTATATCCCACCCCATTCCTTGGATTCACTTTTCCTCTTGCTCGAACCCATCCTTCTGTAGTTCTCTCAGAAAGAATCTGTAAGAAGTAAATTCTATTAGAGTTGGTCCAAAACTTTATTTCATCTTTACTCTGGAATGATAATTTCATGCTATATAGAACCTTAGGTCGTGAGTCCACATACAGTCCTGGAATTCTTGGCCTGTACAAAGGAGTAGGACTAAGGGAGGAAGTGGGGGCTGAAAACTAGGCCATGGGCCCCTCAACCAAGTCACAAATTTGGAGGACAGCATCCACCAGAGAGCCCCATGTTCAATGTCACATAGAAGTGTCCTATAGGGTAGTCGTGTCCCTGTACTGTAGAAAGACTGGATTTTTATGTCTCATATTTACCACTTGGGTCACAGACCTCTCTCGGAGGATCTATGTCTTTCTTCAATTTGGAAGATACTTTCTTACTGTTCTAATTTTTTGAATACATAAGGCATATATTGGAGCAAACTTCTCGACTCATCTTCTGATCTGGCTCTTTAACTTTACTGTCACTTTTTTTTAAGATTTATTTATTTGAGAGAGAGATCGTGTGTGCACAAGATGGGGGAGGGGAAGAGGGAGAGAGAGAATCTTAAGCAGACTCCCCACTGAGCATGGAGCCCAATACAGGGCTCGATCTTACAACCCTGAGATCATGACCTGAGCCAAAATCAAGAGTCTGACACTTAACCAACTGAGCCACCCAGATGCCCCTTATTGTCACTTAAAACAAAAACAACAACAACAACAAAACCTCTGTGTTTTGTTCTGGGTTTTCCAATATGTTAATTATCTCTTCAGTTATATTCACCTGTTAATTTAAAAATACCAGAATTTTCAATTCTAGGATGCCTAATCAGTTCTTTTTTGTTTTCCCTGTTCTTGAGTCACAACCTATCTTTGTATTTCATGATTCCTTTTTCTTCTGTTATGAATATTACCTATTCCTGCATCTTTTTAGAATTTCAAAAGTACTTATTTTAAAAATCCATTTTGGAAGACTTCCTCAGTATTTGTATTTCTTTAAATGATAATTCACTCACTCACTGGGTTTACTGGCCATCCTTTATGAAATTTTATGTCCCTCTTCTTGGGTAAAATTTTTCTTCTCTTTTGCTCACTTCCATAAGTGATATAATCATCAAGATACTTTAAAAATATATTTTAAAAGATTTTGTCCAAGATTGCTATGTCAAGGTGTTGAGGGAGGAAGTCAAAGCATCAATTAACAGCAGGATTTTAATCAGATTCAAATATACATTTCTTTTTTTTTAAGCTTAATAAGCACTAGGTTTATTTTTATTTTTTTTTTTTAAGATTTTATTTATTTATTCATTAGAGACAGAGAGAGAGAGGCAGAGGGAGAAGCAGGCTCCCAAGGAGCAGGGAGCCCGATGCGGGACTCGATCCCAGGACCCTGAGATCATGACCTGAGCCGAAGGCAGACGCTTAACCATCTGAGCCACCCAGGTGCCCAAGCACTAGGTTTATTATTACTATTTTTGTCAAGCTCTCACTGATTTTTTTTTTTTATTATGTTATGTTAATCACCATACATTACATCATTAGTTTTTGATGTAGTGTTCCATGATTCATTGTTTGCATATAACACCCAGTGCTCCATTCAGTGCGTGCCCTCTTTAATACCCATCACCAGGAAAACCCATCCCCCCAAGCCCCCCCCAGAACCCTCAGTTTGTTTCTCAGAGTCCATAGTCTCTCATGGTTCGTCTCCCCCTCTGATTCCCCCCCCTTCATTTTTCCCTTCCTGCTATCTTCTTCTTCTTCTTTTTTTTTTTTTAACATATAATGTATTATTTGTTTCAGAGGTACAGGTCTGTGATTCAACAGTCTTACACAATTCACAGCGCTCACCATTTCTAATGCCTTATTTGCTAAACCAGGAGGTGTGCAAAAATACGTTATAGCTTTGGTTTGCGAGGTTAACATTCAGAACTTTTTTTTGCAAGATCATTGTTTCTAATTAAACAGTCCAGAGATCAACAAACTATAACTCATGGGCCTGATCTGACCTGCTACCTGTTTTTTTAAGGCCCACCAGCTAAAAATTATTTTCACATTTTTAAAGAAACCATAGAAACCGTACATGGCCTATAAAACCTAAAATATTTATGATTTGGCCCTTTACAGAAAAAGTTTCCTGATTCCTGACACAGTCTATAATCAGATGCCATCCAGTAACTTTTTCCCCCTGATTTTTAAAAATAGATTTTATCTGTAAGAGCAGTTTTGTGTTCACAGTAAAATTGAGTAGAAGACAGAGATGTCCCATGTACCACCTGCCCCTTCCACAACCACAGACTCCCCCATTCTCAACATCCCCCACAATGGAGGTATTTTTTATATTATATTTTTATATATATTTTTTATTTTTTATACATTTTTATTTTTATAAAATTTTATTTTATTATTTAAAATATTATATATTTTTATATTTTATTTTGAATTTTTTTATTTTTTATATTATTTATATTATATTTGACGAATCTACATTGACCATCATTATTACCCAAAGACCATAGTTCACATTAGAGTTCACTCTTGGTGTAGAACACTCTACAGGTTTAGACAAATATATAATGACATATATCCATCATTATAGAATCACTCCCCTAAAAATCCCCTGTGCTCTGCCTATTTATCCCTCCCTCCTTGCTAGCCCCTGGCAACCACTAATGTTTTGACTATCACCATAGTTTTGCCTTTTTTAACAACGTCGTATTGTTGGAATCAAACATCACGTAGCCTTTACCAACTGGCTTCTTTCACTTAGCGATATGCATTTAAGGTCCCTCCATGTCTTTTCATGGTTTGCCAGCTCACATTTTTTTTCAGCCCTGAATAATATTCCATTGTATATATGGCAGTTTATTCTCTTGGATTTCTTTCATCAGTCTTGTCGTTTTCTTTATATTTCGTATACATATTTTGTTAAATTTATACCTAAGTGTTCAGTTGGAGGTGTGCTAATGTATATGGTGTTGTGTTTTAAATTCAATTCTTTCAGATTTTCTACTTAAGGATCATGTCATCTGTGAACAAAGACTGTTTTATTTCTTCCTCACCAAACTGTATACCTTCATTTCCTTCTCTTACTGCATTAGCTTAGACTTTAAGTATGATGTTGAGAAACAATAGTGAGAGAGGACATCCTTGCCTTGTTTCTGATCTTAATAGGAAAACCTCCAGTTTCTCACCATTAGGTATGATGGTATGACACTAGCTCTAGATTTTTGTAGATACTATTAATCAAGTTGACAAAGTTTCTCTCTATTCCTAGTTTACTGAAAGCTTTATTATGAATGTTAGTTTTTATCAAATGCTTCTTCTACATCTTGAAACCATCCCAGTGATTTTTTAAAAGATTTTATTTTTTAAGTAAACTCTACACCTAATGTGGGGCTCAAACTCACGACCCCAGGGTCAAGAGTTGCATGCTCTACCAATTGAGCCAGCCAGGTGCCCCTACCCAGTGATTTTATTTTTTAAAAATCTGGAGTAAATCTCAGAAATTCATCTTTTACATAAAAACCTCAGATGATTCTGATTCCTATGGTCCTAAGACCACACTTTTAGAAATACTCTGTCCTAGGAAGTCCATACATGCTGACTGCAGGAATACTGAGATCCACCAACCAAAGTTTTCCCAACGTGTTTATAATGGAATCAGTCATTTGAATATTTTTAATTGTCACTGATTACAGAGCCCAGTGCCAATAGTGATCAATTAATTTCTTTGTTGGCCCAACCCAAATACGATATATATAAGTACAGCCTCCCTCCTCAGACCAAGCCTGAGAAAATAAGTTATTTTCTGCTTTTCATTTTTTCTCACATTGTTGAAATTTCAAACTATTTTTTTCTTTTTTTAGTATAGTAATATCAGACTGAAGAGAGAAATAGAAAGTTATTGGTTGAAAAAAGTGAGTCACTGAATCAAGAATATTTGAAAACCACAGATAGGAGAATTCCAGTTGAAGTAAATTCTTCAAACCAAACAATGTTCCTTTCAATAAAATAACTGAGTTCTACATTAGAATTTCATTATGTTGTACACTTGAAACTAATGTATCATTTATACCCCAATAAAAATGAACCAAATGTTACATTTGTCTCTGGGTATAGTTTGGGTAGTGGGTTAATTAATAAAAATCCTCCCAATTTTAGGTGGTGGAGCCCAAAACTTTTTTGTTTCTTAGTCTTATTCTGAGTACTAACAACTGCTGGAAGCTTGTGGCCCAAACAGAAATGTTCCAGGGCAAAGTTATATCTACTTCTTCACATAAAAGTACAAAAGAGCTTCTAAAATTGTTTGCAGGGATAGCTTCCCAACAAGTGAAGGCTACAGGTGACTTTTAGTTGGTGATGACAGAGCAATCCATTGCTGCCATCCTGTCTCCTTCTAGAGACAGAGGGTCCAGGAACTAATCGATACAGAAACACATGGTGAAATTTTTGACGTGCAGAGAAAGTGGTTCAAACTGATTGCAAAAAGAGGTCTGACTCTCAACAGCTTTGTATCTTGGGTTCTAATCTGATTTATTGATTTAACTGCAGTGACTATACTTGACTCTTATTCAAATCCTGGAGACAGTGTGGTCCCTTCCTGCCTCCAGAGTCTTAGTCCCTAATCATGCTGAAAGGGTTTTATGTAACTAAGCATCAGGACTATGTTTCCCAGTGAAGAAAAGTAACTCTCCTTTGCTACTTTTTATCTAGCTACCGGTTTCTTTCTCCCTACTGAATATAAAGCACATTTTCCACTTTAAAATCTCCCTTTAGAAATTTTGTTCTTATTCACTGTGGCAGAGAGGATAAAAAGTGATTAGAGTTTCCATCCCGAGCCTTGGATCCTGGTTACAGCTGACAAGTCTATATCCTAGTAGGAATAAAATCTTAAATGATTGCTATCATGCTGGCTTCCTACACAATACAAAGACAAACTGTGAACCAAATCCTTTTGAAAAATGGAAATATTTCATTAAGTCTCTCCAAGTTATGCTCTTGGCAAAGCAAAATCTTTCTGTCACCAAACCAGTACATTTCTACTCCTTTCTAAGCCCTTGGCTATGTGGAGGTGATAAGTAAACCTTTCTTCGGATCTTGGTTCCAAATGAATAATAGGAGAGATAGCATCTCATTATTCACTTGGAACTGATGATACCATCTGTGTCTTGTTACCAAAACCATGAGGCTGTAACATAAAAGTTAGGCACTGATGACTTCACTGATTTACCCCTTTTGATTGACATTGAGGTTGCTTTTAAAATTTTTCCCCAGAGTAAGTTTTTTTTTTAAGGTGTTGGAAGATTGAAAGCTCTCAAGTCATGGTTTACAACCACATTCATTCTTGACACAGTGTCCACGGTTGTTTTCATGGTAAAATGGCAAAGCTGAATAACTGCAAGAGATAAGACATACAAAGCTCAAAACATTTACTAACTACCCCTTTACAAGAAAAGTTTGCTGGCCCCTGGTTTAGGGTCCTGACACTATTTAGGACTTTCCCTTAGATTCTGTGTGAACTTTCTATGGCTCAACTTTCTCATCTGATAAATCGGGGAGAGAAATAGTAACTCTCCCATGGGGGTTCTTGTGAGGATGGAATCAGATAATGTATCTGAAGCACTTAGCACAGGGTCTGGGGAAGCAATCAGTAAATGTCCAGATTGTTGGGACCAGATGTCTTGCTTGAAGCTATCAGTTTGAACTATTTCTTATAAAGCAGTTTGTACAAAGGACAAGAACGTCAAACCCAGGCTCAATCTATATCATATAAGTTCTTACTTATGCTGTCTTAAGCAGCTTATTGCACCTTTATTTCTTATCTATATAATGGGAATAAAGAAAGCTACTTTGGAGGGTGGCTGTACCAGTGAGCTACCAAGGAAGATGGGAGACCAAATACCTGTCTCCATGCAAGGTCTCCCAATGTCCAACTAAAAGAGACAGTAATAGAGTAAAAAGGCCAAACTCCGCAAATCTAAGGGTGCTGGTGAAGAGATGAAGCAGATAAGAAATGTTAACATATATTTACAAGGCAGGAAGCAGATCACGAAGTGTAAATGATTAGAGGAAGCTGAAAGCTAAATGTGGATGGGCGGAGGGGAGATAAAAAGCAAGTCAAGCCCCAATTCAAAACAATGAAAAATCTGAAAAATGAGAGGAAGAAAGACTCTCAGGAAATAAATGAGCATTTGCATAAGAAGCTACTAGGGAGATCCTGATCAAGATGGCATAGCAGGAAGATCCCAAGCTCACCTCCTCCCAGAGACACACCAAAGCTACAACTACATACAGAGCAACTCTGACAATGACATGAAGACTAGCACAACTGCTCTTCCACAGCTAGAGGGTAGCAGTGGCAGAGATGTGGTCTGACAGGGACCCACAACCCTGGCCTGGTGACCCACGAGTAGGAGTGGTGTCACAGGCATGGAGGTCCTCCCTGAGGAGCAAGGGGTTTAAACCCCACATCAGGCAAACCACCCCTCCCCACCACCACCACAGAGACCTGCACAGCATAGATAAGACTTCATAAGTCTGGCTTTGAAAATCAGCAAGGCTAATTCCAGGGACTTTGAAAATCAGTGCGGCTTAAGTCTGGGAGAGCCAGAGTCCTATAAGAAACCAAGACTCTGCTCTTAAAGGGTGTGTATACAAACTCACTGACTCTAAGACCCAGCAAAGAAGCAGCCTTGAAAAGTACCTGAGCCATATGTGAAGGAGATTTATTGACTAAATTTAGTGCCAGTGGAGGAAGGATCTGTAGGAAATTTCTCCAGGAAAGAAGTACTGGTGGTCACTAGTTCTGACACTCCACCTACCTTCTTAGCACCATCATACCATCCTGGCTTCCTCACGGACCCACCAGAGCAGGTATCCCTCCAAAGTGGCTCCTGCCCCACCAAACCCAGCAGGCAGCCTTAGTCAAGACCGGCATCCTCACCCAAAGTGGTTTCCACCACACCACACCACACCCAGTCAGTGGCCTTCGCTGGGACAACACACCCAACTTCCACTGGCAGCAGTCTCAGCCAAAACTAGCATTCGCCACCCCCCACCACCACTCCACCAAAGTGGCTCTGAATGCCCTACCTCCCCCCACCCCACCCCCAGCATGGGTGACCTCAGCCAGGACTGAAACTCCTCTCTTCACAAAGTGGCTCCTGTCCTGGGGGTGGTCACAAGCTGCATCACCAGCACACCTACAGCCGTCATAGCAAGGCCTTGCAGCTAGTAACACCAGGGGTGAGCCCTGCCCACCAGCGAGCTGGCAGGAGTAGCAGCTGCCCATTACAGCCAGCCAGGCTGGGTGCTAGCCACACCTACCAGTACACCTTCAGCAGTGATGGCCCAGCTATAACAGTAGGATGCATGTAACCCACATAGGGACACCCCTCAAGCATCTAGTTCTGGTGACCAGGAAGAGTCGTTCTTCTGGGTCCCCAAGGATACCTTCTACTTAAGTCTACTCCTTTAAGACCAGGAAACATAGCTGACCTACCTAATACATAGATACAAACAGAGTCAGGCAAAATGAGATGGAAGAATATGTTCCAAATGAAAGAATAAAAACAAAACAAAACAGAGATAAACAATCTACCTGATAAAGAGTCCAAAGAAATAAAAATGGTCCCTGAACTCAGGAGAATGAGTGGACACAATGACAACTTCAACAAAGAAATAGGAAATAAAAAAATAACACATCAGAGCTGAAAAATACAATAACTGAACAAAAAACACACTAGAAATAATCAACAGCAGGCTAGACGATGCAAAAGAAAAGATCAGTGATCTGGAAGACAGAGTAGTGGAAATCATCCAAGATGAACAGCAAAAAGAAAAAAGAATTTTTAAAATGAGAATAGTTTAAGTGATCTCTGGAACAATGACTGTACTAACATTCACATTACAGGGGTCCCAGAAGAAGAGGAAAGAGAAAAAAGCAAAAAACTTGTTTGAGGAAACAATAGCTGAAAACTTCCACATCCTGAAGAGGGAAACAGACATCCAGGTCCAGGGAGCACAGAGAGCCCCAAACAAGATGAACACAAGGAGGTCCATACCAAGATACATAATAATTAAGATGGCAAAAATTAATGATAAAGAGGATTTTAAAAGCAGCAAGAGAAAAGAAAACAGTTACATACAAGGGAAACCCCATAGGGCTACCAGCTGATTTTTCAGCAGAAACTTTGCGGGCCAGAAGGGAGTGGCATGATCTATTCAAAGTGCTGAAAGGAAAAAAAAATATACACCCAAGAACACTCTATTGGGCAGGATTATCACTCAAAATCGAAGAAGAGATAAAGAGTTTTCCCAACAAACAAAAGTAAGAGGGAGTTCATCACCACCAAACCAACCTACAAGGAATGTTAAAGGGACTTCTTTAAGCAGGAAAAAAGAGGCCATAACTGGAAGAAAATTAAGTAAAAAAACAAAAACCTCCCTGGTAAAAGCAAACATATAGTAAAGGTAGTGGATCAACCACTTATAAAGCTAGTATGAAGTTCAAAAGATAAGAGTAGTACAACAAATGATATCTATAAGTAGTTAAGGAATACGCAAAATAAAAAGATGTAAAATTTGATGTCAAAAACATAAAACCCTGAAGAGGGAGTTAAAATGTAGTGCTTTTAGAATGTGTTCAAACTTAAGGGACCATTGACTTAAAATAGACTGCTGCATACATAGGATGTTATATATGAACATCACTGATAACTTCAAAACCTACAAAAAATACACAAAAAAATGAAAAGAAAGAAATCCAAACATAACACTAAAACAAGTCATCAATTATAAGAGAAAAGAGGAAGAGAAGAACTATGAAAACAACTAGGAAGTAATTAACAAAATGGCAATAAGTATATACCTATCAATAACTACTTTAAAATGCAAATTGAGGGGTGCCTGGGTGGCTCAGTCAGTTAAGCGTCTGCCTTCAGCTCAGGTCTTGATCCCAGGGTCCTGGAATTGAGCCCTGCATTAGGCTCCCTGCTCAGTGGGGAGCCTGCTTCTCCCTCTCCTCCCCGCTCACACTCTCTCTCACTATCTCCTTCTCTCTCCATCTCTCTCAAATAAAATGTTTAAAATAAAATGCAAATTGGCTAAATGCTCTCATCAAAAAAAGATAGGGTGACTGAACAGGTAAAACAAGTACCATCTACATGCTGCCTGTAAGACACTCTCTTCAGACCAAAAGACATATACAGACTGAAAGTGAGGGAGAGAAAAAGATATTCCATGCAAATGGGAATGAAAAATTGCTGGGGTGGCAATACTTCTGTCAGACAAAATAGACTTTAAAACAGACTGTAACAAGAAGGGCATTTCATAATGATAAAGGGATCAGTCCAACAAGAGGATATAACAACTGTAAATATTTATGCACCCAACATAGGAGCACCTAAATATATAAGCAAATAGTAACAGAAAAAATGGACAGTAATACCGTAATACTGAGGGACTTAAAATAAACCACATTTACATCAATGGAGAGATCATCCACACAGAAAATCCTTAAGGAAACAGCAGCTTTGAATGACATATTAGATTAAGTAGACTTAACAGATATATACAGAACATTCTATCCAGCAGAATACACATTCTTTTCAAAGGCACATGGAACATTTGCAGGAAACATCACATGTTAGGCCACAAGACAAGTCTCAAAAAACTTGAGAAGACTGAAATAATATTTAGCAATCTTTTCCAACCATAACACTAAGAAACTAAAATCAATTACAAGAAAAAAACCTGGGAAACCACAAACGTGGATGCTAAACAAAATACTACTGAACAATCAATGGGTCAACAAAGAAATCAAACAGGAAATTAAAAAAATACATGGAGACAAATGAAAATGGAAACACAACAGTTCAAAATCTTTGGGATGTAGCAAAAGCAGTTTTAAGAAGGAGATGTGTATTGGCACAGGTCTACCTCAAGAAGCAAGAAAAATATCAAATAAACATTCTAATTTTACACTTAAAGGGACTAGAGAAAGAAAAACAAACAAAACCCAAAGTCGGTGGAAGGAAAATAATAATAACGATCAGAGTGGAAATAAATAGGCACCAGAATAAATAGAAAAGATCAATGAAACCAAGCACTGGTTCTTTGAAATGAAACAAAATTGGTAAACCTTTAGCCAGACTCATCAAGGAAAAAAAAAGGACCCATATAAATCAAATCAAAAGTGAAAAAGAAATAACAGATATCATAGAATAACAAAAGATTATAAGAGATTAATAACACACTGGACAAGCTAGAAGAAATGGATAAATTCCTAGAAACATACAACCTTCTAAAACTGAATCAGAAAGAAAGAGAGAATCTGAATAAAACAATTAATAGTAATGAAACTAAACTGGAGATCAAAAATCTCCCAACAAACCTAAGTCCAAGCCAAGATGGCTTCACCATCTTGGTGAATTCTACCAAACATTTAAAGAAGAGTTAATACCTATACTTAAACTATTCCAAAAAATTGAGAGGAAGGAACACCTCCAAATTTATTCTATGAGGAAAGAATTACCCTGATACCAAAAAGCAAACACTACAAAAAATAAAAAATTACAGGCCAATATCCCTGATAAACACAGATGTAAAACTCTCAACAACATATTAGAAAACTGAATTTAATACGACATTTAAAGAATCATACACCATGATTAAGTGGGATTTATTCCAGGGATGCAAGGATGGTTCAACAACCACAAATCAATTAACATGATAGACCTCATTAACAAAATGAAGGATAAAAATCATATGATCATCTTAATAGATGCAGAAAAAGCATTTTACAAAATTCAACATCCATTTATGATAAAAACTCTCAACAATGTGGGTATAGAGACAACATACTTCAACATAACAAAGTCCATATATGACAAACCCACATCTAACATCATATGCAATGTGATAAGCTGAAAGCTTTCCCTCCAAGATCAGGAACAGGACAAGAATGCCCACTCTTGCCAATTTTATACAATACAGTCCTGGAAGTTCTAACCACAATAATCAGACAAGAAAAAGAAATAAAAATCATCCAAACTGGTAAAGAAGAAGTAAAACTGCCACATTTGCAGATGACATGATACTGTATACAGAAAACCCTAAGATTCCATTACAGATCTATTAGAATAAAGAAATTCAGTAAAGTTGGGTGCAAAATTAACATACAGAAATATTTTGTTTTTCTGTATACTGATAACCAACTATCAGAAAGAGAAATTAAGAAAATAATCCCATTTATAATTGCATCAAAATAATATGATACCTAAGAATACATTTAACCAAGGGGATGAAAGACCTGAGCTCTGAAAACTTTAACACAATGATGAAAAAAATTAAAGATGACACAAATAAATAAAATATATACCATGCTCGTGAATTAAAAGAATATCCTTGAAATACCCATACTACCCAAAGCAATCTAAAGAGTCAATGCAATCCCTATCAAAAATACCAATAACATTTTCCTTTTTTTAAAGATTAATTTACTTGAGAGAGAAAGGGAGAGAGCGAGCATGAGTGGGAGGAGGGTTTAGAGAGAGATGGAAAAGAAGAGAGAATCTCTAGCAGACGCCCTGAGCACAGAGCCTGATGTGGGACTCAGTCCCACAACCCCAAGACCGTGACCTGAGCTGAAACCAAGAGTTAGACACCTAACCAACTGAGCCACCCAGGCACCCTGGAAAAATACCAATAGCATTTTCACAGAACTAGAACAAATAATCCTAAAATTTGTATGGAACAATAGAAAAGTCCTGAATAGCCAAAGCAATATTGAGAAAGAAGAACAAAGCTGGAGGAATCATGCTTCCAGATTTCAAACTATACTACAAAGCTATAGTAATCAAAATGGTATGGTACTGACATGAAAACAGACACATAGATCAATGGGAAATAATAGAGACCCCAGAAATAAACCCATGCTTATATGGCAAATCAATCTACAGCAAAGGAGGCAAGAATATACAATGGGTGAAAGTCTCTTCAATAAATGGTGTTGGGAAAGTTGGACAGCTACATGCAACAGAATGAACCTAGACCACTTTCTTACACCATACACAAAAATAAACTCAAAATAGATTAAAGACCTAACTTTAAGAATTGAAACGATAAACCTCCTAAAAGAAAACATCAGTAGTTAATTCTTGGACATCAGCCTTTGTACTATTTTCTTGGATACATCTCCTCAGGCAAAGGCAACATAAGCTAAAATAAATACTTGGGACTACACCAAACTAAAAAGCTTTTGCACAATGAAGGAAACCATCAAAAAATAAAAAGGAAACCTAGTGAATGGGAAAAGATATTTGCAAACGATATATCCAATAAGGGATTAATGTCCAAACTATATAAAGAACTTCTACAACTGAACACCAAAAAACAATCAATCTAATTAAAAAATGGGGAGAAGATAGGACTAGACATTTTTTCAAAGAAGACAAACAGAAGGCCAACATACACCTGAAGAGATGTTCAACATCATTCATTATCAGGGAAATGTAAATCAAAACCACAATGAGGTATCCACCTCACTCCTGTCAGAATGGCTAAAATAAAAAACAGAAGAATCAATAAGTGTTGGTGTGGATGTGGAGAAAAAGGAACCCTCATGTACTATTGGTAGGAATGCAAACTGCTGCAGTCACTGTGGAAAACAGAATGGAGGTTCCTCAAAAAGTCAAAAATATGATCGACTAATTCCACTACATGGTATTTACCCAAAGAATACGAAAACACTAATTTGAGAAGACATATGCACCCATATGTTTATTGTAGCATTACTTACAATAGCCAAATTTTGGAAGCAGCCCAAGGGCCCATCAACAGATGAGTAGATAAAGATGTGGTATACATATATATATATACAATGGAATACTATTTAGCCATAAAAAAGAATGAAATCTTGCCAGTTGAAATGATGTGGCTAGAGTTAGACGGTATAATGCTAAGTGAAACAAATCAGAAAAAGACAAGTACCATATGATTCCACTCATATCTGGAATTTAAGAAACAAAACAAATGAAGGAAATGGATTTTTAACCAGAATGCTCTCCTTAGCCAAACTATCAGCTAAAGATTTGTGTAAAGTAAAGATATTTCAGGAATGCAAATTATACAATAAAAAAAAACTTCCCATAAGCTCTTTCTTAGTTATGTGCTGTAAGATGTGCTGAATAAGAAAAAAAATTAACCAAGAAAGAGGGAGACATGGTTTCTGGAGGCAATCCAGGAAGAAAGTGGAAGGTGGCAGTGTAGATTTTAAATCTCCCTGAATTACTCCTAAAGAAAGATTAAACAGGATAAATTAAGCAAAACTACTGGAAACCACCTACAACAAAACTTAGTGACAATGTATCCCCCTATATCATCAAGTATGAATGTGTGGGGGGAAAAAAAACCACTGGAACAAGACCTGAATTTTATCAACAATGATGGGGGATGACATGCAGGGCAAGGGAAACAAAGGACTTCTGATGGTCTTCTAGCTAGAAGACCTAAACATGTATAAATTTCCCATTGGATTCCTGGTCTCAAATTAGTTAACAACGTCCTCTCCCTGTCCCTCTCCCCCAGTGCCTAATTTAAAGGAATATCCTTTTATTCCCAGGAACACATCAAAGGCAATTATTAGGCTCATCCTACTTTTTGTCAACTCACCTAGTGCTCCCCCCATCGTTAACAAGTTATATTATATCTGCATTGGTAGAACACATTGCCTTTATGTATGCTACTACCTCCCATAACTCAAGGACATTCGTATAATTTACTAAGTCAGAAAAATTTTGAGAGTTAAGGGACCACTATTAATCAGGCCAGGGCAAGACATATAAACTGGACTGTATTGGCAAATTGCATATATGATCACCCTATTTATAACCATTAAGTCTTGCGACTATAAGTACATGTCTATTTCGTGCTTATTGCCTGTCCTCACACTGGTATTTCTAGTCATTCTCATCTTCTAAAATGCATTGTCTTAGTAACTTCTGCAGGAAGAGCTCATGATGGCAATATACCTGAGTCTCTGTGCATTCGTGGACATTCTTTCCAACCTTTATATTTGAAGTTCAGGTAGAATGAAGATAAAATGTGTTTCATATTTTCTTTCAGTAGTACAATTTTTATAGCAGCTTTATTGAGATAATTCATATACAGTACTATTCACCCAAAGTTTATAGTTCAGTGCTTTTTAGTATATACACAAGATTGTTCAACCATCACCCCAATTTTAGAACATTTTCATCACTACAAAAGAAGCCCTGTCCCCATTATCCATCACTGCCCCTTTCCCCTCAACGTTTCCAACCCTAGGCAATCACTCTTTTCTGTCTCTATAGATTTACCTGTAATGGGCATTTCATAGAAATGGAATTACATACTATATGGTCTTTGGAGGCTGCTTTCTTTTACTTGTTTTCAAGACTTAGCAATGTTACAGCGTGTATCAGCACTTCATTCCTTTCTATGGCTAAGTAATATTCCAGTGTGTATATAGAATAAAATAAGCAAAATTAACATTTGAATGGAAATAAGAACTGACAAAAACTTGTAAGAAATGGTTCAAATGAATTGTTTCTCAATAAGCATTATCCTTGATATGGTCATCACATTAAGTATAGGGCATATATTTAACATTTTATATATATTTAATAAATATATAACATACTTAATATAATAAAATGCATTTAATATTTTAATAAGAAGTATCTTATACTTTAATACAAAATATTTTAATATAAATTCAATACTTAATTGACTTAAAATGTTGGGTACTTTATAAAACCAACCACAAATGTAGTTATCAATATGGTGGAGTAATAAGCCCTGTTCAAGGTCCAAGCATAGACACAAGTGATAAGGACAGAAATGTGGCTAATGGAATTTTTTTCTGTACACAGGGGAAATGCTCTCAATAAAATCACATTTTAGTATACCAATCACTATAATACTTAATCATTACAGTTTCTCCAGAGCAAAGGAACTTCACATTCCGTGAACAAAGCACTGAGGGCCTAGGTTTCTAAGTGAGAAATAGTTACAACTTTTGAGGTCAAGCATATATGTGAGAAATAGTGAACATATCAATTCTAATAACTGAGACATAAACTATTTACCTCTTTGTGTTTCTCTTCCCACCACTACTAATAACTATAATTTTGTTTGGTATTTAGAGGCTTCTTAAAATTTAAATTTAAAAATTATTGTCGTATCACCATTTTTTTCATTTTGGTTATATGAATACTAAAATTCACTCAAGTCAGGTATAGTAATCTTGGCAGGTATGTGAAGAAAAACATTATACCATGATTATTACTTGATATAGAGGTGCTCTGCAGAGTGGAACCGTTTTCAACACACACAAGATACTTGACTTTGTGGAGTTTTTAGGCTAAAGATGTGTTTGTAAGCCTGGCTGCTCGTGGAAGCCTCACTACACCTAGGGAACTTTAAAAATGATTTGATACGTGAGATTCACCCTGAGAGATTCTGGCTTCATAGGCATCAGTTTTGCAAAAGCAGCCAGCTCATTCTAATGTGCAGCCAAGGGTTGAGATCCACTGTTCTAGAGGGATGGACAGGCTGATCAATACAGTTTAGAGCCATGCAGTAGATCTGGCTGATGGGCACCATCTTCATGCATTTCAATAGCAGTGAAAGAAGCCAGCATAGGATGGATGGAAAGGTGGGATTGAAGGGAATTATCACTTAGTGGCCTTTATTCTCTCCATGCAGTTAAAGGTAAAATCATCCACTGAGAGTGAGAAACAGAAGAAAACTTAAGAAAAGGAAAAGGGTCTGGACTGGTTTATCCCAAAGTTTGGGAAGGGAAGATGACACAGATACACAACAAGAATTGAGAACCCAGATGAAGAAAGAAACCCTGAATTTATAGCAACCTGATTAGTAGGTAGGCTGGATTTTCTGTCCTAGAAGGAAAGAATATACATCTTACTCTACCAAAAAAAAAAAGAAAAAGTGACTTATTCTCATTTTTATTTTAATCCCCAAGCCCATGGTGTGGTGTTGGCAGTATTATCTTCACAGACTCAATAAGCACTATTTAAAGGCCCAGAATCCAGTGCCACCTCCAGCCTAATGTAATCCCATTGTAGATTCTTGTCCTGACACACAATGCCTACACACCAGCCTCTTCTGGGCTTCACATGTATATAAATCATTTGTGACTCAGATGGGGCTTTTCGTTTAATGCCTAAATTTGCTACCGCTTTCTTTGTGAAAAGACATCCCCAATCCTTTCTGGCAGGCAAATGGTGAGCCTGGGTAACTTTGGAGTACTGGGTATCATCGGAGAGATGAAGACCATTTAAGAAAAGACTCTAATGTTTGTTTTCTTTCCTAAAACTGCCCTCCAGAGATAAACACAAACAGACTTACTGTTCCTGAAAGTCACTCTGAGACAGACAGTGTATAGGAATGTTCCTGTTTGCCTTTCTTTGAAGAACAAGAAAAAATTCCTACAATGAAATAAGAAAGGGGATGGGAGCAGACATGAATGTCCCCAGATAAGATGTATAAGAAAGATGCTGAAGATGCTAAAAATCAAGCAACTTGCATTTGCTGAGAATTTACTAGTCTTTCTACAAAGATGAAGCAATCTAATAGGTATGGATACAGAAAGTTAGCCAACAATGCACGGCCACTAAAAACACATGTACAATGACCAGAATCATGGAATTCATCTCAGCAATGCACTATTTTCAATTCCTCCTTTTACAAATGAGGGGGCTGACTCATATGAAAGGTAAGACCTTGTTCAAGGCATGGTTAGTTCACTCATTGATGAAAAAGGCACTGGGGAGCCATATTATCTATGGTGATGAGAAAGTGAACACGAGGCTCTCTATATGTTCAGAGAGCAGTTACTATGGGAAGTATCCTCAAAGACCTGGGTCATTGTGCTATACACCAAGCAGGAGCTTGTCACAAGGGAGCTAGGCACAAAGACTCTTCCCCCAGCTCCCATCAGGACCAGCTTCTAAGACAGAATCCACCACAGATGCCCACTAAATACATATTTAGTGCAGGAAAGAGTCTACAAAAATAAAGAGGGGTATGGGGAACAGGCACTAAGAAGGACCTGGCTGGGCACATCAGAGGAAATTCTAAGTGACAAATATGGAAGAAAAGGCTCAAAATCTGAAAGAGCAAAAACAATCTTGCTGACTGGTCAAACGATGGGTTTGGCTGGAGTGGAAAGACCTGACTGAGAAGGAATACAAAGTGAAAGAAAAAACATGGACCGGGGACAGATCTGTGTCAATCCCTGAGTCTGAGGCTGGGACCTTTTTACTCTATGAGCAAAAGAGAAGTTGGAGGGTGTTACAAACAGTTGAAAATAATGGTGACAGGAGTATTTGAGGAGGGCTGCTGTAGCCTTATAGAGGATGGACTGTAGTCAGGAGAGGGAAGCCAGGGGACCAACCAGTCAAGAAGCCACTGCCCCAGTGCTGGTGAGCTGTTATGAGGGCTATGACAGGCTGAGGAGGGTTATGACAGGGTCAGAAAGAAGGAGCTATTTGAGAGAAATCCAAAGAGAAGAATGGCCTGGATCTGGTACCGAAGAGATGTGGGTAGAAGGGAAGTAGAGGATGGGAGAAAGAAAGGTAAGTTGGAGAATCCAAGCCTGGGGCAGGAAGACAGATGGTGTCACTGACAGCAATAATGGGTTTTGGAGCTATGACTGCAGGAAGAAGGAAAATTTGGTTTTAGACACATTGAATTTTGGTATATCATCACATCAAAAATGGAAATAAGGGGGGGCGGAGCAAGATGGCAGAGGAGTAGGAGACCTGGATTTCATCTCCTCTCAGGAATTCAGCTGGATAGAGATCAAACCATTCTGAACACCTACAAACTCAACAGGAGATAGAAGAAAAGAATAGCAACAACTCTCTGAACAGAAAAGCGACCACTTTCTGGAAGGTAGGACGTGCGGAGAAGTGAATCCGAGGCGATATTCGGGAGGATAGACGGTGGGGGAGGGGGCCTCCGTCGGCCGCTTCTGGCAAGTGATAGAGCCGCGGAGCACAAAATCGGAACTTTTAGAAGTCGGCTCCGCTGAGGGACGTCACTCCTCCGGTGGCTAAGCGGGGGGTGGAACCCTCGTGGGACAGTGTGGTCTCAGGACCCTCGGGGTCACAGAAAGACCGGGGGTGCCTGAGTGCGGCAGAGCTCCCAGGTATCGGAGCAGGGAAGCCGGCTGCAGAGACGGAGCTGAGGCGCGGGCTCTCAGCTCAGGGTTGCCATAAACCGTGATCCGCGGCACATTCGGGCCACTGCTCCTCCAGCAGGGACCCAACAAGCGGCAGATCTGGGGAGACTCACCTTCTTCTCCCGGGAGGAGCGGCGCAGGAGTGCACCGCAGGGATCTGCTGGGTTTGGAGACTCCACCCGGGGTCGGGTGCGAGAGATAGAAACGCTCGGTCACAGGCCGGGTGAGCACAGAGTGCGGCCGGAGACCGGGGAGACGGAAGTGACTGATGGCTTTTCTCTGGGGGCGCACTGAGGAGCGAGGCCCGAGTTCGGGGCTCCTCCGGGGCAGAGATTGGGAGGCCACCATTTTCACTCTCGGCCTCCAAAGCTGTAGGGAAAGCTTGCAGGGAACAAAAGCTCCCGAGAGCAAACCCGAGCAGATTACTTAGCGCCCACCGGGCAAGGGCGGGGCAATTCCGCCTCCGGCAAAGACATTTGGGAACCATGGCAACAGGCCCCTCCCCCAGAAGATCAGCGAGAACAGCCAGCCAAGACCAAGTCTACCGATCAATGAGAACAGCAGAACTCTAGCGCTAGGGGAATACTGCACATAGAATTCATGGCTTTTTTACCATGATTCTTTAGTCTTTCAAAGTTAATTTTTTTTTAACTGTATTTTTTTTTTTGAATCTTTGTTTTTCCCTTTTTCAACCAACATCTTATCAATCTGT